>NC_041389.1:528274757-528283912 GCF_002162155.2 Triticum dicoccoides | reverse complement strand
TATGTCATCTACATATAATATGAGAAATGCTACAGAGCTCCCACTCACTTTCTTGTAAACGCAGGCTTCTCCATAAGTCTGCATAAACCCAAACGCTTTGATCATCTCATCAAAGCGAATGTTCCAACTCCGAGACGCTTGCACCAGCCCATAAATGGATCGCTGGAGCTTGCATACCTTGTTAGCATTCTTAGGATCGACAAAACCTTCCGGCTGCATCATATACAGTTCTTCCTAGGTAGCCGTTAAGGAATGCCGTTTTGACGTCCATCTGCCATATCTCATAATCATAGTATGCGACAATTGCTAACATGACTCAAATGGATTTCAGCTTCGCTACGGGAGAGAAAGTCTCATCGTAGTCAACCCCTTAAACTTGCCGATAACCCTTAGCGACAAGTCGAGCTTTATAGATGGTAATATTACCATCCGCGTCCGTCTTCTTCTTAAAGATCCATTTGTTTTCTATCGTTCGCCGATCATCGGGCAAGTCTGTAAAAGTCCATACTTTGTTTTCATACATGGATTCTATCTCGGATTGCATGGCTTCAAGCCATTTGTTGGAATCTGGGCCCACCATCGCTTCTTCATAGTTCGAAGGTTCACCGTTATCTAACAACATGATTTCCAGGACAGGGTTGCCATACCACTCTGGTGTGGAATGTGTCCTTGTGGACCTGCGAAGTTCAGTAGCAACTTGATCCGAAGTACCTTGATCATCATTGTTAATTTCCTCTCCAGTCGGTGTAGGCACCACAGGAACATTTTCCTGAGCTGCACTACTTTCCGGTTCAAGAGGTAGTACTTCATCGAGTTCTACTTTCCTCCCACTTACTCCTTTCGAGAGAAACTCTTTTTCCAGAAAGGATCCGTTCTTGGCAACAAAGATCTTGCCTTTGGATCTAAGGTAGAAGGTATACCCAATGGTTTCCTTAGGGTATCCTATGAAGACGCATTTTTCTGACTTGGGTTCGAGCTTTTCAGGTTGAAGTTTCTTGACATAAGCATCGCATCCCCAAACTTTTAGAAACGACAGCTTAGTTTTCTTTCCAAACCATAATTCATACGGTGTCATCTCAACGGATTTAGACGGAGCCCTATTTAAAGTGAATGTAGCTATCTCTAGAGCGTATCCCCAAAATGATAGCGGTAAATCGGTAAGAGACATCATAGATCGGACCATATCAAATAGAGTGCGATTATGAAGTTCGAACACACCATTACGCTGAGGTGTTCCAGGCGGCGTGAGTTGTGAAACGATTCCACATTTTCTTAAGTGCGTACCAAATTCATGACTTAAATATTCTCCTCCACGATCTGATCGTAAGAACTTTATTTTTCGATCACATTGATTCTCTACTTCATTCTGAAATTCCTTGAACTTTTCAAAGGTCTCAGACTTGTGTTTCATCAAGTAGACATACCCATATCTACATAAGTCATCAGTGAGAGTGAGAACATAACGATATCCTCCGCGAGCCTCGACGCTCATTGGACCACACACATCAGTATGTATGATTTCCAATAAGTTGGTTGCTCGCTCCATTGTTCCGGAGAACGGAGTCTTGGTCATTTTGCCCAGGAGGCATGGTTCACATGTGTCAAATGATTCATAATCGAGAGACTCTAAAAGTCCATCAGCATGGAGCTTCTTCATGTGCTTGACACCAATGTGACCAAGGCGGCAGTGCCACAAGTATGTGGGACTATCGTTATCAACTTTACATCTTTTGGTATTCACACTATGATATATGTGGAACATTACGTTCGAGATTCATTAAGAATAAACCATTGACCATCGGGTCATGACCATAAAACATATCTCTCATATAAATAGAACAACCATTATTCTCGGATTTAAATGAGTAACCATCTCGCATTAAACGAGATCCAGATACAATGTTCATGCTCAAACTTGGCACTAAATAACAATTATTGAGGCTCAAAACTAATCCCGTAGGTAAATGTAGAGGTAGCGTGCCGACGGCGATCACATCGACCTTGGAACCATTCCCGACGCGCATTGTCACCTCGTCCTTCGCCAGTCTCCGCTTATTCCGCAGCTCCTGCTGTGAGTTACAAATGTGAGCAATAGCACCGGTATCAAATACCCAGGAGTTACTACGAGTACTGGTAAGGTACACATCAATTACATGTATATCAAATATACCTTTAGTGTTGCCGACCTTCTTGTCTGCTAAGTATTTGGGGCAGTTCCGCTTCCAGTGACCCTTCCCTTTGCAATAAAAGCACTCAGTCTCAGGCTTGGGTCCATTCTTTGACTTCTTCCCAGCAACTGGCTTACCGGGCGCGACAACATCTTTGCCGTCCTTCTTGAAGTTCTTCTTACCCTTTCCCTTCTTGAACTTGGTGGTTTTATTGACCATCAACACTTGATGTTCTTTCTTGATTTCTACCTCTGCTGACTTCAGCATTGAAAATGCTTCAGGAATAGTTTTCACCATCCCCTGCATATTGTAGTTCATCACAAAGCTCTTGTAGCTCGGTGGGAGCGACTGAAGGATTCTGTCAATGACCGCCTCATCCGGGAGGTTAATGTCCAGCTGGGACAGGCGGTTGTGCAACCCAGACATTTTGAGTATGTGCTCATTGACAGAACTGTTTTCCTCCATCTTACAACTATAGAACTTGTCGGAGACTTCATATCTCTCGACCCGGGCATGAGATTGGAAAACCATTTTTAGCTCCTCGAACATCTCATATGCTCCGTGTGGCTCAAAACGCTTTTGGAGCCCCGGTTCTAAGCTGTAAAGCATGCCGCACTGAACGAGGGAGTAATCATCAGCACATGACTGCCAAGCGTTCATAACGTCTTGGTTCTCTGGGATGGGTGCTTCACCTAGCGGTCCTTCTAGGACATATGCTTTCTTGGCAGCTATGAGGATGATCCTCAGGTTCCGGACCCAGTCCGTATAGTTGCTACCATCATCTTTCAGCTTGGTTTTCTCTAGGAACACGTTGAAGTTCATGTTGACATGAGCGTTGGCCATTTGATCTACAAGACATATTTTGCAAAGATTTTAGACCAAGTTCATGATAATTAAGTTCATCTAATCAAATTATTTAATGAACTCCCACTCAGATTTGACATCCCTCTAGTCATCTAAGTGTTACATGATCCGAGTCGACTAGGCCGTGTCCGATCATCACGTGAGACGGACTAGTCATCATCGGTGAACATCTTCATGTTGATCGTATCTACTATATGACTCATGCTCGACCTTTTGGTCTCTTGTGTTCTGAGGCCATGTCTGTACATGCTAGGCTCGTCAAGTCAACCTAAGTGTTTCACGTGTGTAAATCTGGCTTACACCCTTTGTATGTGAACGTTAGAATCTATCACACCCGATCATCATGTGGTGCTTCGAAATGACGAACTTTCGCAACGGTGCACAGTTAGGGGGAACACTTTCTTGAAATTTTAATGAGGGATCATCTTATTTACTACCGTCGTTCTAAGCAAATAAGATGCATAAACATGATAAACATCACATGCAATTATATAGTAGTGACATGATATGGCCAATATCATATAGCTCCTTTGATTTCCATCTTCGGGGCTCCATGATTATCTTCGTCACCGGCATGACACCATGATCTCCATCATCGTGTCTCCATGAAGTTGCTCGCCAACTATTACTTCTACTACTATGGCTAACGGTTTAGCAATAAAGTAAAGTAATTACATGGTGTTAAATCATTGACACGCAGGTCATACAATAATTAAGACAACTCCTATGGCTCCTTCCGGTTGTCATACTCATCGACATGCAAGTCGTGATTCCTATTACAAGAACATGATCTCATACATCACAATATATCATTCATCATTCATCACAACTTTTGGCCATATCACATCACATAGCAATTGCTGCAAAAACAAGTTAGACGTCCTCTAATTGTTGTTGCATCTTTTACGTGGCTGCAATTGGGTTCTAGCAAGAACGTTTTCTTACCTATGAATAACCACAACGTGATTTTGTCAACTTCTATTTACCCTTCATAAGGACCCTTTTCATCGAATCCGCTCCAACTAAAGTGGGAGAGACAGACACCCGCTAGCCACCTTATGCAACTAGTGCATGTCAGTCGGTGGAACTGTCTCACGTAAGCGTACGTGTAAGGTTGGTCCGGGCCACTTCATCCCACAATACCGCTGAAATAAGACTAGTAGTGGCAAGCAAGTTGACAAGATCTACGCCCACAACAGATTTGTGTTCTACTCGTGCAATAGAGAACTACGCATAGACCTAGCTCATGGTGCCACTGTTGGGGAACGTTGCATAAAATAAATTTTTTCCTACGTTCACCAAGATCAATCTATGAGTTCATCTAGAAACGAGAGAGAGAGATGCATCTACATACACTTGTAGGTCACGTGCGGAAGCGTTCAAGGGAACGGGGTTGAGGGAGTCGTTCTCGTCGTGATCCAAATCACCGGAGATCCTAGCGCCGAACGGACGGCACCTCCGCGTTCACACGCACGGTCAGCGTGACATCTCCTCCTTCTTGATCCAGCAAGAGGGGAAGGAGAGGTTGATGAAGATCCAGCAGCACAACGGCGTGGTGGTGGATGTAGCAGGATTCCGGCAGGGCTTCACCAAGCAACTACGGGAGGAGGAGGTGTAGCAGGGAGGGGAGGGAGGCGCCAGGGTGTTGGGTGCGGCTGCCCTCCCACCCCCCTCTTTATATAGGGACCCCAAGGGGGGCGCCGGCCCTAGAGATGAGATCTCTAGGGGGGCGGCGGCCAAGGGGGGTGGAGTGCCCCCCAAGGGCAAGTGGAGGCGCCCCCTCCCCTAGGGTTCCCAACCCTAGGCGCAGAGGGGGCCCAGGGGGGGGGGGCGCACCAGCCCACTAG
Source organism: Triticum dicoccoides (assembly GCF_002162155.2). Taxonomy (NCBI): domain Eukaryota; kingdom Viridiplantae; phylum Streptophyta; class Magnoliopsida; order Poales; family Poaceae; genus Triticum; species Triticum dicoccoides. Next base: position 528,279,033 of record NC_041389.1, on the reverse strand, counting down.
GGGCTGGTTCCCCTCCCACTTCATCCGATGGGGCCCTCCGGGATAGGTGGCCCCACTCGGTGGACCCTCGGGACCCTTCCGGTGGTCCCTGTACAATACCGGTGACCCCCGAAACTCTCCCGATGGCCGAAACTGCACTTCCTATATATAATTCTTTACCTCCGGACCATTCCGGAACTCCTTGTGACGTCCGGGATCTCATCCGGGACTCCTAACAACTTTCAGTTTGCTGCATACTCATATTCATACAACCCTAGCGTCACCTAACCTTAAGTGTGTAGACCCTACGGGTTCGGGAGACATGCAGACATGACCGAGATGGATCTCCGGTCAATAACCAACAGCGGGATTTGGATACCCATGTTGGCTCCCACATACTCCTCGACGATCTCATCGGATGAACCATGATGCCGAGGATTTAAGCAACCCCGTATACAAGTCCCTTTGTCAATCGGTACGTTACTTGCCCGAGATTCGATCATCGGTATCCCAATACCTCGTTCAATCTCGTTTCCGGCAAGTCACTTTACTCGTACCGTAATGCATGATACCGTGACCAGACACTTGGTCACTTTGAGCTCATTATGACGATGCATTACCGAGTGGGCCCAGAGATACCTCTCCGTCATACGGAGTGACAAATCCCAGTCTCGATCCGTGTCAACCCAACAGACACTTTCGGAGATACCTGTAGTGCACCTTTATAGTCACCCAGTTATGTTGTGACGTTTGGTACACCCAAAGCACTCCTACGGTATCTGGGAGTTACACGATCTCATTGTCTAAGGAAAAGATACTTGACATTGGAAAAGCTCTAGCAAAACGAACTACACGATCTTGTGCTATGCTTAGGATTGGGTCTTGTCCATCACATCATTCTCCTAATGATGTGATCCCGTTATCAATGACATCCAATGTCCATAGTCAGGAAACCATGACTATCTGTTGATCAACGAGCTAGTCAACTAGAGGCTCACTAGGGACATGTTGTGGTCTATGTATTCATACATGTATTACAATTTCCGGATAATACAATTATAGCATGAATAAAAGACAATTATCACGAACAAGGAAATATAATAATAATCCTTTTATTATTGCCTCTAGGGCATATTTCCAACAGGAACAATATGATCACTATAAGTGATAGTCTTTTCTTCGACTATAATAGGTGCAACTACTTTCACTTCAACATGAGGATTATATATAAACCACTTCTCTTTAGGGAGATCAACATGAGTAGCAAAAGATTCACAGAAAGAAGCTACTATCTCAGAGTCAAGTCCATACTTAGCGCTAAATCCACGAAAAACATCGGTATCCATAAAAGATTTAACACAATCGAACTTAGGTGTCATTCCTAACTCCTTACCATCGTCGGAACCCCAATCTTCAGAGTTGGGTTTAATTCTTTCCAATAAATTCCATTTGAAATCAATAGTCTTCAGCATATAAGAACCAGCACAGGAAGTATCGAGCAGGTTGCGATTATCAAGAGAAAGCCGAGCATAAAAATTTTAAATAATCATTTCCCGAGAGAGCTCATGATTGGGGCATGAATATAACATTGACTTAAGCCTCCCCAAGCTTGAGCGATGCTTTCTCCTTCGTGAGGCCAGAAATTATATATGTAATTACGATCACGATGAACAAGATGCATAGGATAGAACTTTTGGTGAAATTCCAACTTCAATCACTTATAATTCCAAGATCCTGTATCATCACATAGCCTAAACCATGTCAATGCATTTTGCTTCAAAGATAAAGGGAAGACCTTCCTTTTAACGACATCATCGGGGATACCTGCAAGCTTAAATAATCCACAAACTTCATCCACAAAGATAAGGTGTAAATCGGGATGCAACATTCCATCTCCTGCAAATGGATTAGCTAGCAGTTTCTCTATCATACCTGAAGGAATCTCAAAATAAACATTTTCACAAAGTTCAGTAGGTTGAGGAGCAACTCTTTGCTCTACTGGTCGGGGCGAAGATGCCCAAAACAAGCCCCTCAAAGGATTAGTTTCCATAGTAACAAGTAACAAAAAATTTCAGCACACTATATAAATGTTTCCTTACCAAGTTCCACTCACCAAAAGCGCTACACTCCCTGGCAACGGCGCCAGAAAAGAGTCTTGATGACCCACAAGTGTAGGGGATCTATCGTAGTCCTTTCGATAAGGAAGAGTGTCGAACCCAACGAGGAGCAGAAGGAAATGATAAGCGGTTTTCAGTAAGGTTTTCTACTAGCACTGGAATTGTAGGTGATAGATAGTTTTGTGATAAGATAAATAGTAACGAGTAACAAGTAAACAAAGTAAATAAGGTGCAGCAAGGTGGACCAATCCTTTATGTAGCAAAGGATAAGCCTGGACAATTTCTAATAATGAGAAAGGAGCTCCCGAGGACACATGGGAATTATCGTCAAGCTAGTTTTCATCACACTCATATGATTCGCGCTCGGTACTTTGATAATTTGATATGTGGGTGGACCGGTGCTTGTGTACTGCCCTTACTTGGACAAGCATACCACTTATGATTAACCCCTATTGCAAGCATCCGCAACTACAACAAAAGTATTAAGGTAAACCTAACCATAGCATGAAACATGTGGATCCAAATCAGCCCCTAACGAAGCAACGCATAAACTAGGGTTTAATCTTTTGTCACTCTAGCAACCCATCATCTACTTATTAATTCCCTATGCCCTCCTCTAGGCCCAATAATGGTGAAGTGTAATGTAGTCGACGTTCACATGACACCACTAGAGGAGAAGACAACATACATCTCATAAAAATATCGAACGAATACCAAGTTCACATGACTACTAATAGCAAGACTTCACCAATGTCCTCAGGAACAAACGTAACTACTCACAAAGCATATTCATGTTCATAATCAGAGGTGTAATAATATGCATTAAGGATCTGAACATATGATCTTCCACCAAGTAAACCAATAAGTATCAACTACAAGGAGTAATCAACACTACTAGCAACCCACAGGTACCAATTTGTGGTTTTGAATACAAGATTGGATACAAGAGATGAACTAGGGTTTGAGAGGAGATGGTGCTGGTGAAGATGTTGATGGAGATTGACCCCCTCCTGATGAGAGGATCGTTGGTGATGATTTCCCCCTCCCGGAGGGAAGTGTCCCCGGTAGAACAGCTCTGCCAGAGCCCTAGATTGGTTCCGCCAAGGTTCTGCCTCATGGTGGCGGAGTTTCGTCCCGTAAGCTTGCCCACGATTTTTTCCAGGGTAAAAGCCTTCATATAGCGGAAGATGGACACCGGGGGGCCACCAGGGGGCCCAGGAGACAGGGGGCGCGCCCAGTAAGGGGGGGGGGGCGCCCCCACCCTCCTGGATAGGGTGTGGGCCCCCTGATGTATTTCTTTCGCTCAATAATTCTTAATAAATCCAAAAACAGGTTTCGTGGAGTTTCAGGACTTTTGGAGCAGTGCAGAATAGGTTTCCAATGTTTGCTCCTTTTCCAGCCAGAATTCCAGCTGACGGCATTCCCCCTCTTCATGGTAAACCTTGTAAAATAAGAGAGAATAGCCATAAGTATTGAGATATAATGTGTAATAACACCCATAATGCAATAAATATTGATATAAAAGCATGATGCAAAATGGACGGATGGGGGGCTCAATTATTCGTCAATGAACAAGAAGGGAAAGAAGCTCACTCAAAAACAAAAACGTCGACACAGAGAAACAATTATCGGTCAAATGATGCAATACATATGTTCCTATTTTGTGTACACACTCGACCATTATGCATGGGTCAAATGATGTGATATATATATATATATATATATATATATATATATATGTTCCTATTTTGTATATATACTTAACCGTCAAATGATGCAATATATATCGCCTTAGTTATATATATTGTATCACCTTCCCTTCGTTCCTATTCTCGGGAAAAAGGAAAAGAAAAGAAAAAGAAGAAAAGAAAAGGAAAAGAAAATAGAAGAAACAAACAAGAAAGCTACTATAGCTACTGGTGATAGCAGTAGCGCCTTTCTGGAAAAGCGCTATAGCTACATTAGATAGCTGTAGCGCTATTTCGAAAAACGCGCTATAGCTACTGTTGATAGCAGTCGCACTTCTTGTAGAAATGCGTTATAGCTAAATTAGCTACAGTGCATTTTGTTGAAACACGCTCCTGCTATGTTGACCTAACCCCCCCCCCCGCCCCGTCCCGCGGGTTTCAATGCCTCTACTTCTTCCCCCAAATCTCCACTCTCTCTTCTCCCCTCTCGTC
>NC_041389.1:528193317-528274116 GCF_002162155.2 Triticum dicoccoides | reverse complement strand
GGTGCCACGCCATCTGCCTCGCCCTTGCCAGAGTCGTCGTCTCCCACGACCCCGCCTCACCTCGGTGCCACGCCATCTCCCCCGACCCCGCCTCGCCTTGGTGTCGCTCTGTCTCTCCTGACCCCGCCTTGCCTCGGTGCTGCGCCATCTCCCCCGACCCCATCTCTTTCTCTGCCCTTTGTAAGCCCTCTCCCCTGCCCTCTTCTCTGCTATTTAGTGCTAGTTAGTATGAATTAGTATGAACCCTAGGCTATTTTTAGCGGTAGTTATTTAATTAGAATTAGTATGAACCCTAGTTAATTATGTAGTATAAACCCTAGTTAAAAAACCCTAGGACAAATTAGTGGCTATTTTTTAGTGGTAGTTAGTATGAACCCTAAGTTTCAAACTATAGCTATTTTTGTTAAAGAAAATGTTGCTATTTGAAAAAACAGAATTAGTATGATCCCTATAGTTAATTAGTTGGTATGAATGCTAGTTAAAAAGCATAATTAGTATGGGTTAAAGGTATTTTAGGTGTTTTGGGTGTAGTTAACAGAATTCTAGGTATATAATTTTTAGTTAAAGCAATTGTTGCTATTTAAATATAAAATAGAATTGATTAACCCTAGGTGAATTAGTATTTACCCTAGGACAGATTAGGTAGTACGGACCTAGTTAATTAGTAGGAATTAACTAGGTTTTCAAATTAGGACAGAAAATTAGCTAGGTTTCAAATTAGGACATAAATTTAGGTAAGTTCTATATTTTTAATGATGTTATATGCAAATTTGAAGTGGTCATATGATATGTGGACATGTGATATTTGGAATTTGGACATGTGATATTTGGAAAATCATGGTTATGTGCATAGTAAATGATCCAAGTGGCCTATGTTTCGCTGGAATGTTGATTCATTCTCATTCTGGTGAATTTCAGGCGATCGATATGTCCATTTTTTAGCAAAGGTCATGCTGAAATTTCCCATGAATTTTGGCATGACTTTTGCTAGAAAGTAGGCATATCGAGTGTCGGGATTTGCTGTGACGGGAATGAAACGACATTCCGGCAAACCATAGACCTTTTTTTATGTCATTTCATTTTATTATAGTTTTAGAACTAAACAAGGAGACTTAATTGTAGGAAACATGTCGAACAACGAAAAAACCAGGCCTTGCGACCATGATGCAGACGAGATGAATTATGAGGGTGAACAACAGTACCTCAACTTTTTGTCTGCTAAGCACATTCAATGTTTGTAGGGCGGCCTCAATGATGGTACTGACGCTGACATTGACACTGACGGCACCGACACCGATGGCGGCACCGAGACCGGCGGGGAAGATACCGGAAGGTACAGGTGCCGAAGCCTCTACCGAAAAGAAGAAGCCGAAGAAGCAGAGGATATGAAAACCTAACAAACTTGGCATCGGATGACTAGGGACCACAAAGATGGCTGATACATCTCCAACGTATCTATAATTTTTTATTTTTCCATGCTGTTATATTATCATTCTTGGATGTTTTACAATCATTTTATAGTCATTTTATATCTTTTTTGGTACTAACCTATTGACATAGTGCCCAGTGTCAGTTGCTGTTTTCTGCTTATTTTTTACATCGCAGGAAATCAATACCAAATGGAGTCCAAATGCAGCGAAACTTTTTGTGGATTTTTTTGGACCAAAAGACATCCAATGGGGAAAGAAAGCACCTGAGGGGAGCTCCGAGGGGAGCACAACCCACCAGGGCGTGCCTTATTGGGGTATTTATAGAGCAAAGAGGTGGTGCGGGAGGCCAACGAGGAGGGCACAACCCACCTGGGCGCGCCTGGGTCAGGCGTGCCCCAGTGGGTTGTGCCCTCCTTGTTGGCCTCCCGCACCGCCTCTTTGCTCTATAAATACCCCTATATTCCAGAAACTTCTTCCAGAAACCCTAGGGGAGTCGATGAAAATCAATTACAGCCGCCGCAAGTTCCAGAAACACCAGATCCAATCTAGACACCATCTTGGAGGGTTTCATCAAGTCCATTGGTGCCTCTCCGATGATGCGTGAGTAGTTATTTGTAGACCTATGGGTCCATAGTTAGTAGCTAGATGGCTTCCTCTCTCTTTCTCTCTCTTGATTATAAATACAATGGTCTCTTGGAGATCCATATGATGTAAGTCTTTTTTGCAATGTGTTTGTTGGGATCCGCTGAACTTTGAGTTTATGATCAGATCTATGTTTTTATCCATGAAAGTTATTTGAGTCTTCTTTGATCTCTTATATGCATGATTGATTATAGCCTCGTATTTCTTCTTCGATATTTGGGTTTTCTTTGGCCAACTTGATCTATTTATCTTGCAATGAGAAGAGGTGCTTTGTGATGGGTTCGATCTTATGGTGCTTGATCTCAGTGATAGAAGGGGAAACGACACGTATGTATCATCGCTATTACGGATAAGAAGATGGGGTCTATTTCTACATAAATAGATCTTGTCTACATCATGTCATCATCCTTATTGCATTACTCCATTTTCCATGAACTTAATACACTAGATGCATGCTGGATAGCGGTCGATGTGTGGAGTAATAGTAGTAGATGCAGGCAGGAGTCGGTCTACTATTCTTGGACGTGATGCCTATATAATGATCATTGCCTGGATATCGTCATGATTATTTGAAGTTCTATCAATTGCCCAACAGTAATTGTTTTCCCACCGTTTGCTATTTTTCTCGTGAGAAGCCACTTGTGAAACCTACAGCCCCCGGGTCTCTTCTCATCATATTTGCCTTTGCGATCTATTTTCCTTTGCTTTTATTTTCAGATCTATTAAACCAAAATACAAAAATACCTTGCTGCAATTTATTTATTTCACGATCTATTTATCCTCTCTATCACAACTTTATCACGCCTTCTCGCCAATTTGAGGCATCGTTACCCGAAAGGGATTGACAACCCCTTTAACACGTCGGGTTGCGAGTATTTGTTATTTGTGTGCAGAGGCTGTTTACGCTATGTTGCTTGGTTCTCCTACTAGTTCGATAATCTTGGTCTCATCACTGAGGGAAATACCTACTGTTGGGGATATAACTACTGAGTGTAAACTGCCCAGGAGGGGCCGGTTCACCTTCAACTATATTGAAGCCCACGAAGACCCAGAAGATGGCGCTTTACTAAAGAAGCTTAGAGGCCCGGAGCCCAAAGGTGGATTAGGGCCCATAGTGGAAAACCGCCATGGTTATGAACTTGTATTGTAAGTTAGGAAAGGAAAGACCAAGCTGGACACTTGTATGAGCCGGCCTCGGGACTCTGTAAACCGGTCGGGCGTCAGCCCATGTATATAAGGGGACGACCCGGCGGCGGTTCAATGACAAGAAACAACAGCTCGAGAGCCAGGCATAGCGTGTTTTTCTCCCTGGTTATCGAGACCCCAATAATTCCATCACAACTAGACGTAGGCTTTTACCTTCATCGAAGGGGCCGAACTAGTATAAAAATCCCCGTGTCCTTTGTCTGGTTTAACCCCTTTAAGCTAATCCGTCGCGATGGCTCCATGACTAAGTCCTTTCACGAGGACATCTTACGTGATATTTCCACGACAGTTGGCACCCACTGTAAGGCTATCGCACGATGGTTTCGAGTTCTTTAAGGGCAGCTTTAAAGGACTCAAAGGGTACGCGGTTGGCCGGATGACCAAGAGTCGTCGCGGCAAGCTCTACATCGACGACCCATGGTGGGGCCCCGAGGCCGGCTCAATTGAGTACGGGTACCGGGTCCCCTTTGGCGGAATTCACATTTTCATCAGCAAGATCGGTGAACCGGGCCCTGAGTCGGACATCTGCACCGACCTCGTCGAGACGGCTCAGCGTGCAAGCCCCGCTCGGATTCAGCCCGCCATGAAGCGTGCGTTCGTAGGATGTGTCCACGGGATTGGATCTGAACCGATGTCCAAAGGTGAGACGGTCGCTTATTCCGGCGGTGAATCGTCCACCGGCGAAACCGAGTCCCTGTACCAAGTTCATGACGGCGTGTTTGAAGGGTATTCCGATGGCACCAGTATTCCAGAATTTCTTGAACCGCCAAACCGAGTCGCAATCTTCATGGCTGGAACACAGCCAACTTTGCAAAATTCTACTGTGGCGGCATCCGGACCAGCAACTGGGGCAGGAGGCCCCGCGCCGGCCGGCTCAAGTTCTGTCCGGTTTGTTGGACGCCTGGACAATGTTATTGGCCACAACAGTTACCCCGGAGACTCAAGATCGGCATAACGCAGAGGTTGCTAAGTTACGGGATCAGATAACTCAGGCCAAAGAGGACTTGGCGGCTGAGGGGACCAGGATGGCTGAGGAACGGGCCGCTTTAGATGCCCAGGCACAGAGGATTCAAACCGAGAATTATCGACTTTTGGTGGATCAAAATGCCTCGAATGAAGTATTCATGAGGAGACATCGATCTCACTTGCCGGCGGATTATAATGCGATGAACCTCTTCAATACGCCAGGGGCAGGGACCAGCAACCCGGCAGCAGTAAACCGGACTATCATGCCGGGTCACTTTTCTACCCCTTTGGATAACATGATAGCAGCAGCATCCCAGCTGGCAGTTATTCTGATTGAGGGTGAATCGCCAGCGGCGGTTGAGACACGACGGGCTAGGGATCTTCTTCAAACTACTATGGTGCAGCAGTAGGCTTATTTATATAGCCGAGACAGGATTCACACGACCCCCGTCCGAGCAGAAGCTATAGCAGGCACATAGATGAACTGGAGGTGTCCAACAGTGCATGGCGCCGCGATGCCCCTCAAGGACCCAATCCGGCGCATGGCGAGGAAAATGCTCAGGACGTGGTGGATAATGGCAGAGCATGAAGGGAGGCCGCTTTAGCAGCACAATATACGGGTCGTTATCAACCCGGCCCGGTTCAGCCAACAGCGTTAGTAGACCGAGGCACCGGGCTTGCCTTCAGCTCCTGGGGAGTGCCGTGCCTCATTCCGGCTCTCCGTAATGTGCGACTGCCCAAGGATTTCAAGGGTCCATGCAAGGTGCCAAATTACACCGCGATCAACCGCCCGAGGCATGGGTGGAAAGTTATGAGATGGCAATGGATATGCTGGATGTGGATGAAGCGGCCTGTGCAAAGTACTTCACGATGATGTTGGAAGGAACAACCCGTACTTGGTTGAAAAACGTGCCAACAAACTCCATCGAGTCATGGGACCAATTGAAGGCCCGGTTTATAGCAAATTTCAAGGATACATGCAAACAACCTATGTCCATCGTGGATCTGGATGCCTGTGTTCAAGGGAAGAACGAGTCAACAACTCATTGGGTGCACCGGGTTTCAGAAGTTTTGCATTCGTCGGACCGGATTAATGCTGGCCAAGCAATCATAACACTGGAGCGTAATTGCCGGTTTAAGTCACTGAAGATGAAGTTGGGACGGCTCAAGCGCCACTGCAATGATATGGGAACCCTTATGGCAGGCTTGGAGATTCTGATAGTACCAAGGATCCCGATTCTGACGAGGAGAAACCAGAGAAGGGAAAGAAGAACGGTGGTGCGAAGGGACAACAGCACAACCAAGGAGGCCATGGGAATAATGGTAAGCGCAAAGCAGATAATTTAGATTTTGTGGCTACTAATATGCAGCATCGTAAGGGTAAAACGCCCCAGCAGGGCGGTGGTATGAATCTGGAGCGTCTGTTGAACCAGCCCTGCCTAAAGCACGGGACCAAGGAGGTCCCAACAACACATCTCTGGAAGGATTGTTTCATTATGAAGGAGTTCAAAAACTCTGATCTTTTCCGATATGATCAGGGTCCACCGGGCGGTTCAGGTCCAGGTTTTCATGGTGGCGGCGGTTCAAACTCTGGATTTCAGAATAATCAGGGCAACCAGAACAATCAAGGTGGTAACAACCAACAGAACAGTCAGGGAAATCATCAGCAATCAGGTTTTCAAAGTCACCGGAAGCAGTTGAATGGTGGGCAGTACCGTGTGTTCACTACTAGTTTGTGCAAGCGTGATCAGAAGCTTCACAAGAGGGCAGTTAATGCTGTTGAACCGGCAGTACCACGTTATTTGCGGTGGTCCGAGCAACCCATTGTGTGGAGCAGAGAGGATCATCCGCCCCGGGTAGACAATCCGGGTCACCTGGCTTTAGTGGTGGCACCTCAGGTGGGAGGTTATAAATTCACCAAAGTACTTATGGATGGAGGGAGCGGCATCAACATCCTGTACTATGAAACTTTTCGTCGCATGGGGTTGACAGACAAGAGTCTTAAACCGTCAAACACTGTTTTTCATGGTGTAGTACCAGGTAAATCGGCGTATCCTGTTGGCAAGATAGCTTTGGAGGTTGTGTTTGGTGATGAGCACGACTCCCGGTCTAAAACATTGACCTTTGAAGTAGTGAAGATCCAGAGCCTGTACCATGCACTATTTGGACAGCCGGCTTATGCAAAGTTCATGGCGAGGCCCTGTTATATTTATTTGCAGCTCAAGATGCCGGGTCATAAGGGGACCATCACAGTTCACGGAAGTCGTAAGATCGCTTTGGATTGCAAGGAAGGTGATGCGGCTTATGCTGAGTCGGTTTGTGCTACAGAGGAATTGAAGTTCTATAAGGACAATGTTGATCTGGCAGACATGCCCCCTTTGAAGAAGCCCACCACTGAGCATGACCCGAACCTGAAATTCAAACCGGATGATGAGACTACACTTGTTGACTTTGTTCCTGGCGATTCATCCAAACAGTTTAGCATCAGCACAAATCTGGATCCGAAACAGGAAAGCGCACTCATCAAGTTCATCCGTGAGAACCGGGACATTTTTGCATGGAAGCCTTCTGACATGCCAAGTGTACCGAGGGAACTCGCTGAGCACACTCTCAATATTGATCCCAAGTTTAAACCGGTCAAGCAGTTTCTTCGCCGCTTTAACGAGGAAAGGCGCAAGGCCATTGGTGAGGAGGTAGCCCGGCTGTTGGCTGCTGGTTTTATCATCGAAGTGTTTCACCCTGAGTGGTTGGCTAATCCGGTGCTGGTTCTTAAGAAAAACGACACTTGGCGCATGTGTGTGGACTACACAGATTTGAACAAAGCTTGTCCGGCCGATCCTTTTGCTCTCCCACGTATTGATCAGATCATTGATGCGACTGCGGGTTGTGAGCGTTTGAGTTTCTTGGATGATTATTCAGGTTATCATCAGATCAAAATGGTAGTTAAGGACCAGAAGAAGACCGCCTTCATCACTCCCTTTGGAGCCTTCTGCTATGTTTCTATGCCCTTTGGGCTCAAGAGTGCACAGGCAACTTATCAGCGCTGTGTGCAAAATTGTCTTCACACTCAGATTGGGTGCAAAGTTCATGCCTATGTGGATGACACTGTAGTAAAATCCAGGAAGAAGGAGACATTGATAGATGATCTCAAGGAAACCTTTGACAATCTTCGGGTTTATAAGATGATGCTTAATCCGGACAAGTGTGTTTTTGGTGTTCCGACAGGAAAGCTTTTAGGTTTTCTGGTGTCCAACAGAGGCATTGAAGCCAATCCGGAAAAGATCAAGGCGATTACAGATTTGGCTAAACCGGCGTGTATTAATGATGTTCAGCGTTTGGCGGGTCGAATTGCAGCCCTGAGCCGGTTTATTAGCCGCTTGGGAGATAAGGCGATCCCCCTATATCAGATGTTGAAGAAAACAGACACCTTTGTCTGGAGTGATGCGGCTGATGCGGCGTTTGAAGACTTGAAGCGTTAATTGGCTGAACCGCCGGTCCTTGCTGCTCCGATTGACAAGGAACCCTTATTATTGTACGTGGCTGCTAATGGTCGTGCTGTCAGTGTGGCAATTGTGGTTGAGCGCAAGGAGGCGGGAAAGGAATATTCGGTTCAACGGCCGGTTTACTATATCAGTGAAGTGCTTATCGAGTCCAAGCAACGATATCCGCATTGGCAGAAGTTGGTATATGGGGTTTTTATGGCGAGTCAGAAGCTCAAACAATACTTTCAAGGCCATCCCATTACAGTGGTCAGTTCAGCTCCTTTGGGCGATATAATTCAGAACAGGGAGGCAACTGGCCGGGTTGCAAAGTGGGCAATTAAGCTTGGTCCACATGGGTTGAAGTATATGCCTCGAACAGCCATCAAATCTCAGGCACTTGTTGACTTCATCAATGATTGGACCGAGTTACAGGCACTAGAGGACAAACTGGATAACACATACTGGACTATTCACTTTGATGGATCCAGGCAATTGGAGGGCTCAGGGGCTGGAGTTGTCCTTACTTCCCCTCAATGTGATAAAATTCGTTATGTTCTCCATTTAATGTTCCCCTGTACTAACAATGTAGCTGAGTACAAGGCTTTACTCCATGGTCTCCGTGTGGCCAAGGAGATGAATTTAAGCCGGGTACGATGCTTTGGAGACTCTAATCTGGTGGCCCAGCAAGTTTCTGGCACTTGGGATTCTAAGGATCCACTCATGGCGGCTTACAGACACGAGGTGGATATTGTGGCAGGTCACTTCAAAGGGTATCAGGTTGAGCATATTGATCGGCACAAAAACGAAGCGGCAGATGCTTTAAGCCGGCTGGGATCTCAGCGTAAACCGGTACCTCCCAATACCTTTTTAGATATCTTGCATAACCCGTCTGTTATGTTGCCTACAGAGGAGGATTTAGCTGTTCCTTATCCGGAGGCCCAATTGGTTGCCATTTTACATGTTGTTCCGGATTGGACGGTTCCATATTTGGCATAAATGAACCGGGGCGGGTTACCAGACGATGAAGTTCTGGCCCGGCAGATAGTCCGGCGATCTAAGTCCATGGTTATTCACAATGGCGAGTTACACCGCTGCAGTGTTTCAGGCGTATTCCAGTGTTGTGTTTCTCCTGAAGAAGGCCAAGAGATTCTACGGGAAATTCATGAAGGGGATTGTGGTCACCATGCTGGTTCAAAGTCCCTGGTTGCTAAAGCTTTTTGTCATGGGTTCGATTGGTTGACAGCTCATGCTGATGCTGAGGATCTGGTAAAGCGGTGTGACGCTTGTCAGAAGTTTTCGCGCCGAGCTCATGTTGCTGGCTCAAGAGCTAAGGATGATTCCCATCACTTGGCCGTTTGCTACTTGGGGGCTTGATATGGTGGGGCCCTCTAAGTGCTCCAAGGATAAGAAGACCCACCTGTTGGTGGCGGTTGACAAGTTCATTAAATGGGTTGAAGCGGAGCCCGTCAGCAAGTGTGATGCAGCTACGTCGGTTCAGTTTCTAAAAAAGATTATCTTCCGCTTTGGCTTTCCACACAGCATCATCACGGATAATGGCAAAAACCTTTCTAAAGGTGAGATGGAGGACTTCTGTCAGAGAGAGCACATCCAACTTGATTTAGCATCCGTGGCGCACCCAGTCCAATGGTCAAGCTGAGAGAGCCAATCAAGAAATCTTGAAGGGTATCAAGCCCTGGCTCATGGTTCCTTTAAAGCGGACGCCGGGTTATTGGGTGGAAGAATTGCCTTCTGTGTTATGGAGCATCAACACCACCCCCAACAGATCAATGGGTTACACACCTTTCTTCCTGGTTTACGGGGCAGAGGCGGTCCTCCCAAGTAATATTCGTCATGATTCGCCCCGGGTTGCCAATTATGTTGAAGCGGACAATGAGCAAGCACGCCAGGAGGCGTTGGACCTGTTAGATGAAAAACGGGACATGGCTTTGACTCGTTCGGCGCTTTATCAGCAATACCTGCGGCGTTATCACAACCGCTGGGTTAAAACGAGAACCTTTCAAGAAGGCGACTTGGTGCTCCGGCTCATCCAGGATCAGACCGATATGCACAAGTTATCCCCACCTTGGGAAGGACCTTTGTGGTCAGCAAGAATTTGCACAACAGATCATACTACCTCATTGATGTTCGAGACAACTCACGCAGTTCTGAGAGGAGACCCGGCGGCCATGGAACATAGCTCTCCTTCGGCCTTACTACACTTGAGCCATAGGCTTCTCTTATGTACATATTTTGCCAATGTATATATTATGATCAATATAATAAACCGGCATCCTTGCTCCAAGCAGGGACTCTGCCGTTTTCTTCAAATATCTTTTGGTTACATGGGGGCTTCAGCTGATAAAGCGGAGTACTACCTGTTAAACCGGCTATCATGCCACAATACAGCTTGGGAGCTTCACATCCAAGGGGCCAAAGAGAGTCTGGATGCTATGCACAACTCAAACAAATGCACCCATTGAGCACAGCTCACAAACATTACTTGGGGGCTCTTTGTGCACTGCAACAAAGAGTTTGAAAGGACCCTTGTAATATGCTATCAAGCACGGCTTGGAAGCCTGGTGTATTCACCTAAAACCCCGGGTTAACCTGCCTTCATCAAGTAAGCCACTCCTATCCAAGTAATCCTGGCACGACCCGCCGAACGTTTGACAAGTCAATCTTATACAGACCCTGAACTTGTCAAAGTTAAAACGACGATTGGTTAGTTGGAGGCCCATCTTAAAAGGCTTTGCAAAATGGTTTAACTCAGCGGCCTGGCAGCCCATGAAAAGCCTTGAATTTGGGCCTGGCAGCCCTTGAAAAGCCTTGACTACACGGTTTTATTTGCCTTTGTCAAGATTTTTCTCTTTTGATGAATTTTATGTTGAACCGGTGTCTATTGACCCGGTATGGCTTTTCAGTCATCATACTAACCCGGTGTTTTTTAACCCGGCTTGGCTTTCAACTACAAGTTGTCTAACCATATTAATTATCAAACTGGCGTTACAAAAACCCGGTCTGGCTTTGACTATATGTCGCCAGGTTGATCATCTGGTGTTCATCGTAACCCGGCATGACTTATTACACACCATCACTGCATGGTGAGAGTTATAAAAACTCAAGATTTGGGTCTTCACCCTTACTTCATTCAACATTGGTAAACCAACTTAGTGATTTAATATCACAGGTATGATTTATTTCATATTTTAATAATTATTCAGCCTTGGTAGTCAACCAGGCTTTGTCTTGGGCATTATGACCCGTCCGGCGGTAAACCGCCAGGACAATTCTTTGTATGCAGACATCAGGATCGCATGAAATTATCAAAGTATAATCAAGCATAGCAAATATCATGGTGGATCAACAAAGTCATGCATCAGTACCACAGATCAAAGTGCTACATCATCCCTTCCTCTTTGGGGAAATACCGACGTAGTTCAAGCAGGCATCAAAAGGAATTTCTAGCGCCATTGTCGGGGAGGATCTTCAACACAAACCAGGTTCCTAATTACAAATCGCATCTCCTCACAATTTACATTATTTTCCATTTGCCTCTTGTTTTCCTCTCCCTTACTTCACAAAAAATTGTCATTTTATGCGCCCTCTTTTTCGTTCGCCGTTTTCTCGTCAGATCTGTTTTTGAGTGCAATCTTGTTGTGAAGTCACCATGAGTGATTTTGGTATGGCAGAAACAGATGATGGCCTAACTCCTAAAATGGAGCGTACGAGTAATCTAGATGCCAAAACTTTTGTCTTGGGGCAAGGGGATTTTATGGGAAAAGAACATATCCAAGAATTTTTCAATTATGTCAGAAAATTAAGTCTTGATATTCCTATACATAAAGGACTAAATCTTATGCGGAAGATATTTTGGCACTTGTTCTGAAACTTGAAACTAGATTTATCCATACTCATCCTACCTTGCAAAGATTGTTCTATTAGTTGCCCATTATAAAGAACCCTAAACCTAAAAAGTTATCCACTCTTGTTCTGATGAATGAATTTGACTACATAATACGGGAAGCTAGGGAAATCTTTGATTTTTATGGCATGAATCATGAAAAACCCGTGATTGATGAAATTATTTATAATAGTGATTATGCTTTGAGACATTTGCTTGGAGATAACCAAATCTTTGATGAGAATCTTAAAAATCAAAGTCCCCGTTTTAGATATGATCCAACAAGTTTTTAATGATGTTAATCAATACTATTCTGGGATCACTGCCGGAAATCAAAGGGGTTATGATAAAAAAACTTGATAGTGCTAAGGTTTCCATGGATAATGTGTTCTATGTTTTATTTGCAAAACCTCCCGACACGAGTACCTCCAAGGAAAAACAAGGATAAAGATGAAAAAACTTAGATCCTACGCGTTATGCCTAGCTAGGGGCGTTAAACGATGGCGCTCGTTGGGAGGCAACCCAACTTGTATCTTTCGCTTTTTGGTTTTCTTGTTGTTTTCAATAAAATATACAATTATGCCTCTGGTTAGATGTGTTTTTGTGGTTTAGATTAGCTTTTGTGCCAAGCAAGGCCTTTGGGATGATTTGGGTGAGAGTTTGATTTGATCTTGCTAAAAAATAGAAACTTTTGCGCTCACGAAATTATTATTCATTTTTCTCTGAATAGTGGTTTTGAGTAGATTCTTTTTGCAGAAGATTAATAAACAAATTATTCAAGTTGTCCTAATTTTTCAGAATTTTTTGAGTTACAGAAGTATTCGAAGTAGTCAGATTGCTACAGTCTGTTCTGTTTTTGACAGATTCTGTTTTCTTTGTGTTGTGTGCTTGTTTTGATGATTCTATGGTTTTCATTGAAGAGATTTTGCAATAAAAAAGTTGGAATACAGTATATATAATGCAAAAATAAAATATGAATGGGTTTGCAACAGTACTTATAGTAGTGGTTTGCTTTCTTATACTAACGGATCTCACGAAGGTTTTGTTGAGTTTTGTGTGATTGAAGTTTTCAAGTTTTGAGTGATTTTATGATGGATGAAGGAATAAGGATTAGAAAAAGGCTAAGCTTGGGGATGCCCGAGGCACCCCAAGATAATATTCAAGAAGTAGCAAGCAACTAAGCTTGGGGATGTCCCGAGTGGCATCCCCTCTTTCTTCCAACAACCATCGGTATTTTACTTGAAGCTATATTTTTATTCGTCACATATTATGAATTCTGCTTGGAGCGTCTTGTATGATATGAGTCTTTGCTTCTTTTGCTTTGTGTTTTAAGTCTTGAATCCTTGCTGGACACACCTTTTTGAGAAAGCCAAAAAATTATGCTATGCTTGCTCCTATGCTTCACTTAAATTTTTAGAGCCATGGAATTGCTCTAGTGCTTCACTTATATCTTTTTGAGCACGGTGTGCTTTGTTATTTTTGAAGAAATGCTCTCATGCTTCACTTATATTTATTTGGGAGTTATTAAAGTTTTTAAGAAATTCTCTCTTGCTTCACTTAGATTATTTTGAGAGAAAGAAAAAGTATGCTCATGTTCTTCACTTATATTTGTTTGAGCTTATCAAAATCAACATATAAAAATAGTTCCAAAGTGATAGATATCCGAGGAGGATATAATAAAAACTTTAATGAAGATCACTGTACAAAATAAACTTTGTTCTTAGTAATAGTTTTGAGATATGACGATATGATATGTGAGTCATGTTGATGAGTAATTTTGCTTTAGTAAGAATATTGATGTTAAGGTTTGTGATTCCCTATGCAACCACAAAAGTCAATAGTTATGAAATGAAATTTATATCCTACTTGTGGTGCATTATTCGGTGTTACTTATGCTTAATGCCTGAGTATGAGATTTTTGGTTTCTTGGTTAGTCGCTTCTCAATCTTTTGCTAGCCTTAATTTTGCACTAAGTATGATCACTACTTGTGCATCCAAAACCCTTTAAACCAGTTTTGCCATATGAGTCCACTATACCTACCTATATGCGGTATTTTCGTGCCGTTCTAAGCAAATTTGCATGTTCCATCTCTAATTTTCAAAATAAATTTCTCTTTTGTGTGCTCGTATCGCTCGCGAGGCGGTGAGGGGTGGCCAATATTTTCCATGCTAGATGTGTTATTCTCACGATGAGTGTTTATTCACTTGTCATTGCACGAGAGTACGATAAAGGTATTAGGGATGCCCAGTCCCGAAATGAAAAATGAATTTACTTTATGTTGTCAAATAATAAATTCCTTGGAAAATGTTGGTATGGAGGGCACCCATCGATGCGGTTAGCCATGGAAAGTGAAAGTAATCGTGGAAAAGGAATAAACTTTATTTTCTGTTTGGGAACCGCCTATGATGTATCTAGCATGGAAAGTGTTGGGAGCTCTAAGTTGTTTTCGTTGGTGGGAAAAGTATGCCTCCCAAAATGTTAATATCTCTTAATTTTTGCTTTGAGCTCTGGCACCTCTACAAATCCCTACTTCCCTCCGCAAAGGGCCTTTCTTTTACTTTATGCAATTTTTATTTTGAATTTGAGTCTCCATCTTCTCTTATATAGAACCAACTAAGGGGCACTATGATCGTATTTGAGCATTGGGTGTAGCTAATATTTGAGTGTGTTTCATGAATGGATCAATGATTGAGCATAATGGGCTAGGGGTAACTTGCTTTAGTGTTGATATTTTGAAAGACATGGTTGCTTGTTGGTATGCTTGAGTATTAAAGTCTTCATGTCAAAACTAGACTATTGCTTTGAACCATATAAAAGCACAAATGTCCATGCTAAGAAAAGAAAATTTCATGAACATGTTAGGCAACATTCCACATAAAAAATTATATTTTTATCATTTACCTACTCGAGGACGAGCAGGAATTAAGCCTGGGGAGTCCCTTTATATACACAGCTTAACGCCCAACGGCTCACGGAGTCCCGGCCGGCTCATAGACAACGTGTCAGGCTCGGTGACTAACTATATTTGCCTTACAATATAAGTCATACATATATGGCAGTTTACCCCTATGGGCCTTAAGTCGCCCTTGGGCCTTGGGCCCTTGCTTCGTGAACCGCCAACTTCAATATCCTTGTGAGCTTCATATTATGAACCGCCATAGGTATAACCCGGCCCCTCCTAGGAGAGTCATACCTAATAGTTATATCCCCAATAGACTCCTTAGAATTGGAGGATTATATAAATGCAGGGATAGGAAAAACACAGGAATAGGATAGGAATGCACGTGCAAAACAGAGCATTTGCAAACATAGGATTTCTGTCAACCTGGGTGTTTGGTTCACATGAATTGGAAGAACATAGGAATGGAGAAACATGGTCAAATTAAAGTCAAACCACCTGAAAATGAAAAAAATAAGAATCTTATTATGCTAGTAATGCAAATAGTCTTGTTCTACATGCATATTAATTTGAAAAGGATGTCCAAGTGGATATTAAAATTCCTACATTTTTTCTTTGAAGGACACACCAAAGGAAAAAATCCTCCAGTTTTGCTTTGCTCCATTCCTTCTAATCAAATGCACGAATAGTAGTACCATAGTAAAGTTTCCAATTCCTATGTTTTCCTTCACTTTTTCTTTGAACCAGTGGTGATTCTGGTAGGCAGTCTTCAACAGGATGAAGCCTGACCTCGAAATATTTTGTGAGCTTGCATTTGGTCCACATTAGTATCATATAATGGCTATCTTGCTAAACGATTAAAATTGTGGTTCAAAAGATCATTTAGTTTTCTTCGTATTAACTTTGTGACCACGATTCATTTATTTCTAGATTTGCAACTGCTCTGAACCAAAGGATCCTTGAGGGATCGACATGAATGCAGAGTAACAAAATGATGCGACGAGTGTACAACCTCTTTGGCATAGCCTTGTTGACCTCAGCATCATTGGGTTGGACGTGGAGGATGGTGATGCTAGTGTGACTATCGAAGGCGGGGAAGAAGATCTGAGGCCTCTGGATACAGCACTGAGAGTACTGCTCCGCTATGATGGATTGTTCTGTCATTGGAGCAGCTCCAGTGAGGTGTATGACAACGAGGCTGAAGCAGGACAAGACAGACAATGTTAATCTGAAGTGGGACTCTAATGTCATCTGCAATAGATGATGTAAAATACATCACCAAAAAGTGCTAGATGTAAATGCATCACCCGCGCCACGGCCACTCCGACAGACGTTGTAAATACTGTTCAATCTGAACTTAACTGAAGAAACTAAACTTTACAGTTGAAATTGAATTTTACTGTCGATACTGATTGAACTACTAGCAGTGCATTGCAATAGATGTTTAGGGCATTCGAGCACTAGTAGCAGAGAAATGGTCATCTAAATGAGCAGCTGCTCGAGCAAGGAATGCACTAGCAGAGAGCAACTCATGCATTAGCACCACGAACGAGTGCTAAAGTAGCAACTCATGTAGTTGTCGGAGGTCGTGCAACAACAGCAGCACGAGCGAGAGCAAGAGCAAAGCAGCAACATGAACGAGAGCAAGAGTGGAGCAGCAGCGCGACCGACAATATTAGCAGAGCAGAGAAGTAGCATGAACAAAAGCAAGAGCAGTGCAGCAGCGCGACCAACGGCAAGAACGGAGCCGCAGCGTGAGCGAGAGCTAGAGCAGCAGTAGCTAGTGCCGGTGTGGAAGTCATCGCCGAGGAAGCAAGATCTAATAAAAGATAAAATGCAGCGATGAGTGCAGAACCTCCTTGGTAGCCCAAGTAGGCCATGGCTTCATCGGAGGAATTGGTGAGTGTGTTGCGGTTCTGGTGGGGCAGATCAAGACGACAATGTGGGGATGGAGGTGGCGCGATAGATGAGGCAAACATCGGAGCAGCTCCATGGAGGTGGAGGACAGGGGAGCTGATCCGGCGGGACGACGAGATCGACGATGGATCCTCATCCGGTGTGGTGGATGAGGGACGACGAGCTGTTGCAGTGGACAACGTCATCCGGGAAGAGTCTCCGGCTGGGCAGCGGTCGGGAGGCCGACCGAGGAGCATGGGGTTTTGGCGGCCTCAGTGTACAAATGGGGGGCAAAGGGGAAGGTAGGGGATCCATGGCTTAGGGACGCGCTTGTTTGAAATGTAGGGTAAGTTATGAACGTACCCCCACCGATTTTGACCACGCAACGTCGAGGCAGCATTTCCAATTGAGGGGTAGAAGGGGGATTTCGCGTGTCTGGGCTACGGGACCGATTTCGTATGAGGATGGAATTTTCGCGCGCATCGAAATTTCTGGATAATAAGGCGCATCGCAGGTTGAAGAGGCAGGAGTTTCGCATCATAAGAGATAAAAGATACCCGAGCTTAAAATTTGGGGACAACAAGGTGCGGAACCCATGTTCCGTAGAACAAACTTAATGTCTAGAAAAAAAACAATTCATACAAGACACAAGAGAGTATGTCCCTTTTACTATATTTTTATAAATTCCATTGAAAAAACTTACAAGAAAAATGTAAAAAAATCGGGAGAACAAGATTACCTTGTACAGTACCAAATCAATTTGCACTTCCCTCAACAACAACAAAAAACAAATCAATTCCCACCACACGAAAGAGTCATGTCCCTTTTTATATGATTACAAATGCTCCGGTGAACCAAGTTTACATTTTGTTAAATTTTGGAATTATTCCGGGTTCGTTTGGCCTTTTTTATACATTAATTGAGTTTCTGGACATTTAATGTGCATAATTCAAATTTGAACTACAAGCACATGCTCCGGTGCACCAAAGTTGGTTGAAAAATCACATGTGTATCCTTGGGTGAATTTCTAGGTCACATGCAAGAAATGTGAATGAAATTCAAACATCTGGGCGTCATGACTCGACCAAGAACAATGAGTAACTTGGTTTTTAAATTCCTGAAATCCAAAACTCGCCTGGAAATCATGAAACTTGGCATGGTGTCATGTCATGGCACAAACATGTTGTGGTAAAAAACTTGTCCGAGTTGTAACAAGTTTTGGTATAAGCTTCTTGCAAACCGGAGCTTCTCTTAAGAAGGCTCGTAGTTCTGAGAAGGAACATGTCACCTTTGTGTGCGAAATGATATACCCTGCCCCCCCCTTGATTTTCTTTACAGAGGAAACATAGAACTATATTACTGTTGTGTTAAATTTTGGGATTAGTCTGCGTTCATTTGGCCTTGTTTATACATTGATTGAGTTTCTGGTCATTTATTGTGCATAATTCAATTTTGAACTACAAGTACATGCTCCAATGTACCAAAGTTGGTTGAAAAATAACATGTGTGTCCTTGGGTGAATTTCTAGGTCCCATGCAAGAAATGGGATGAAAATCAAACATCTGGGCGTCGTGGCTCGGCCGAGAACATTGAGAAACTTGGTTTTAAAATATTTGTAAATCCAAAACACACCTAAAAATCATGAAACTTGGCATGGTGTCATGTCATGGTACTATCAGACTGTGGTAAATGTTTTGTCCGAATAGGACCAATTTTGATGTAAGCTTCTTGCAAACCAGAGCTTCTCTCAAGAAGGCTCGTGGTTCTGAGAGGGAACGTGCCACCTTTGTGTGTGAAACGATATATGTTTCCCCCCTTGATTTTCTTTACAGAGGCAACATAGAACTATATGAGTGTTGTGTTAAATTTTGGAAATTGTTCCAGGTTCGTTTGGCCTTTTTATACATTAATTGAGTTTTTGGAAATTTAATGTGCATAATTCAAATTTGAACTACAAGCACATGCTCCACTGCACCAAAGTTGGTTGAAAATCACATGTGTGTCCTCGGGTGAATTTCTAGGCCCCATGCAAGAAATGGGAATGAAAATCAAACATCTGGGTGTCGTGGCTCGGCCGAGAACATTGAGAAACTTGGTTTTAAAATTCTTGTAAATCCAAAACACGCCTAAAAATCATGACACTTGGCATATGGTCATGTCATGGTACTATCATGCTGTGGTAAAAAAAATTCTGAATAGGAACAAGTTTTGGTATAAGCTTCTTGCAAACCGGAGCTTCTCTCAAGAAGACTCGTGGTTCTAAGAGGGAATGTGCCACCTTTGTGTGCGAAATGATATACACTGTCCCCCCTTGATTTTCTTTAGAGAGGCAACATAGAACTATATGAGTGTCGTGTTAAATTGTGGAAATCATTCCAGGTTCGTTTGGCCATTTTTATACATTAATTGAGTTTTTTGACATTTAATGTGCATAATTCAAATTTGAACTACAAGCACATGCTCCAGTGCAACAAAGTTGGTTGAAAAATCATATGTGTGTCCTCGGGCAAATTTCTAGGTCCCATGCAAGAAATGGGAATGAAATTCAAACATTTGGGCGTCATGGCTCGGCCAGAAACATTGAGAAACTTGGTTTTTTAATTCCTGTAAATCCAAAACTTGCCTGGAAACATGAAACTTGGCATGGTGTCATGACATGCCACTAACATGCTGTGGTAAAAAACTTGGCCGAACAGGAACAAGTTTTGGTATAAGCTTCTTGCAAAATGGAGCTTCTCTCAAGAAGGCTCGTGGTTCTGAGAGGGAACATGTCACCTTTGTGTGCGAAATGATATACGCTGCCCCCCTTGAATTTCTTTACAGAGGCAACATAGAACTATATGACTATCGTGTTAAAGTTTGGGATTAGTCCGGGTTCGTTTGGCCTCATTTATACATTAATTGAGTTTCTGGTCATTTAGTGTGCATAATTCAAATTTGAACTACAAACACATGCTCTAGTGCACCAAAGTTGGTTGAAAAATAACATGTGTGTCCTCGGGTGAATTTCTAGGTCCCATGCAAGAAATGGGCATGAAATGTAAAAATCTGGGCGTTGTGGCTCGACCGAGAACATTGAGAAACTTGGTTTTAAAATTCTTGTAAATTCAAAACACGCCTGAAAATCATGAAACTTGGCATGGTGTCATGTCATGGGACTATCATGCCGTTGTAAAAAAATTGGTTGAATTGGAACAAGTTTTGGTATAAGCTTCTTGCAAACCGGAGCTTCTCTCAAGAAGGCTCATGGTTCTGAGAGGGAACATGCCACCTTTGTGTGCGAAACGATATGCGCTGCCCCCCTTGATTTTCTTTACAGAGTCAACATAGAACTATATAGAGTGTCGTGTTAAATTTTGGAATTATTCCGGGTTCGTTTGGCCTTTTATAGATTAATTGAGTTTCTCATCATTTAATGTGCATAATTCAAATTTGAACTACAAGCACATGCTCCAGTGCACCAAAGTTGGTTGAAAAATCACATGTGTGTCCTCGGGTAAATTTCTATGTCCCATGCAAGAAATGGGAATGAAATTTAAACATCCGGGGCATCATGGCTCGACCGGAAACATTGAGAAACTTGGTTTTTTAATTCCTGTAAATCCAAAACACACATGAAAATCATGTAACTCGGCTTGGTGTCATGACATGGCACCAACATGCTGTGGTAACTTTGTTGTCTAATTTGCGAAGGTGCACACATTAACAATCAACAAAGTTATTTTGGAACAAGTGATGTCACGTTACAATCGGAAACACAAGTATTATTGAAACCATGGGCATTCTACTTACCATTTACGTACCTCCACGCGTCCCCTTTTCTTATTAGCTAAGAGGCGTCGTGCAGGGTAGCTATTTGAGTACGGGAGGCGTGCGATCAGATCCCTGCGCATGCTTATCAGGAGGAGAGCCCTTTGACCTCAAACTGCCGCCCACCTCTCTCCCAAGGTCTCCATTAATGGCGCAGAAGCCCCTGTTGAATGGTGTGACTGTGTCTCACTCGACTGAGATTTAAGAGAGAAAAAGGAAAATCTAAAAAGAAAATTTTACACGGATCTTGATGTAAGATCCGATGGACCTATATAGCATCTAATACAACTTATAGCAAGACTCATGAATATATAAGGACACCGACAGTGGATAATAATTGTCTTACATATCTAGGAAGATAATTAAAAAGGCCACATGGGGCTATGCCCGAAATACACAAGGGAAAAAGAAGAAGGAAGACGCATACAACGATCCGGCTCGCTGATCTCTACTTTCTTGATGCGCTGCAGGTCGCGGAGACTAGTTCTCGCGGCGATGATCTCTTTCATCAGCTTCATGTCCTTAATATGTTTCTCGGCAGCAACCACAGATTCCTCCACCAGCCTTTGGTGCTCGATGCGGAGCATGGCATTCTCATCCATAAGTTTCTTGAGTATTACGCCCGTCCTCTTCACCAAGGCAGCAGTCTCCTCCGCCTGCTTCGCCCTCAGCAGGTCGCGCTCAACTCGGAGCTTCGCATTGCCCTCCCCTACTTGCCAGATGACGTCGATATCCTGTTCAAATGAGGCATTCATCTCGTCCTAAAGCTTCATCTAGCCAGAGATCTGATCCATCTGGCTATGGACGATTGCATGCATGCGCCTGTAAGAGTCCTCGCCTGCTCGCGAGACATTTTCCCAAGCCGCCGCGACATAGGAGGACATCTCTGCTACATTCGCGGTGCGGCAGGACATCTTTGCTACTTCTACGGCATTGTCGGACCAGTCTACTGCATCCACGGTGCGGCGGGACCTATGTGCTGCTTCGGCGGCGCGGCATGACCTCTGTGCTACTACTGCCGCGAGGCGGGATATGTCGGCCACTTTCGCGGCTAAGTGGGACATCTCTCGTGCGTCTGCTTCCATGCTTGCCTCTCCCTGGTGGTAATCTCTTGACCCAGAACTCATGCTAGCCACGACAGACACAAGAGAATGATGCTGAATGACTTGGTTGCTTTTGTGGATGAGGAGTTGAGGAGGAATGTGCAATCATCTTGGCATAGTAGTATTTATAACCGAGTACTACTCCCTCTGTCCAGGTTTATTAGGCCCTTGAGCAGTCTAAGCATGTCCCTTCCTATTAGGCCCCGTAATTAAAGTTGCAATTAAGTCACATTGGGAAGTGTTGATTTCTCCTCGGACTCCCTTCCGTTGGTGTGTTGGATGGTTATTTAAGAGGAGAGAAATTGGTGGGTATAAACCTCTTGAGCATGCAGCTAATGCATGCCTAATATGCATGCCTGGGAGCAACTCTTGCATTAAACACTGACCGTCCATGCGTTCAATTAGATGCGAGGCACGGTATCTGTATGGGGAATACTCCACTGCCTTGGTCCTAGAGCATGGTGGCTTGCAGGACTAGGAGAAGCTTTCGCTACACGCTCTCCTTCCCTCACACGATGGACATGCAACAGTTCATTCGGTGTCAGATGGCCAGAAGCATACTAGTAGTACACCACTGTAGTAGTACCAAAATTGTTTGACTTCTCGAAGAGGTGAAGAGCCAAGCGCAACCCGGACGCTCGTGCGACAGTTTCATGTGTAGGGGAGGTAGTATAGTGACGTAGTCTAGGATAGAGTGTACCGTGCCTCTAAGATTAAAATCGTTGGAGTCGGCTCCAGGCCGTCTTGAAGCATTTTTTGATTAAAATAATCTTATGGACCTACCTGTCATCCTGGTGATTCTAGTTTGCACGCTCATCTGGACAAGACAGGAATATATACTTTAATTTGTGGTGGGGTAAATGTTAGAGGTTGCAGCAAATATATTGTACACCGCGGGTCTTTTAGCCAAGTTTAGAGGCAAGCATGTGGGGCCAGTGCTATGATGTGTCGCGTCAACTCTTACAACAAGGAGAAGCTTCATTTTACTACTACACGCCCTCTCCCTTGCCCATGCATGCGGTGGCTCGCAGACGAGGACAGACTTTTGCTTACTACAACAAGCTATCCCTCCCGCACACGATGGACGGACATGCATCAGCTAATTTGATACTATAGAAGTAGTAACATCATTGTTCGTATTTTCAAAGAGGTGAAGAGCCAAGCGCAACCCGAACATTGCAGTTGAGAATGCCCGCGTGGCAGTCTTTGTGTAGGGGTGGGGCGTGGTGAGGAGCCTTGGAGCACACATATAGCCAGGCTCTTGCATGAGACAAAATTGTCATGTAAGTAGACTACACCTCATAGTACATATTTCCGAACTGCAGCTACACTTCATAGTACATATTATTTTCATGCATTTATCCTCCTATATGTACTCCTCCATTTCCACGTGCTCCCTTTCGCCGACATGTGGGACATAGAGCATCTGGGTCGTAGTGCATGCACGACTTGGAGCATATGCAACCATGCCAGCGTACTTTACATTTCAGACCTCACGAATTACATGCAAACCCCCCACAGAATAATAAATAAATAAATGAATTACTACATGCAAATTGGATTATTTTCATAGAAACCGGAGCACGTTCATTAAATTTTGGACATCACACATTTATAAAAAATGACCGGAACTAAACCAGTCTAAGGACCTCTTTGATTCGCAGGATACTGAGAACACAGGAATTGGGAAAGTATGATGGCGATGAACCGAGACGAGGAGGAAGAGGAGTAGTATTGTACATGTTATAGACTGGACTATAGCATATTGTTTTTTATGGCCATATCACCACATTGTTTTCTATGGCCTATCGCCTGCTGGTTCACTAGGCTACCGTGGTTCGCACTCCTCTGACGTGAGTAGTAGTACTAGTATATACACTATATATACCGCATGATTCTTTGCTCCTTTTACGTACTTCACCGATATGTGGGAGAGCCAGCATCCAGGTCGACGTGTCATGCACCAGATTAGGGTGGGGAACGGGTGGGGCATCATCCCGGTCGTAGCGCTAGTAATTCATGACTATAGTGAGAAGTCATATCACAAGACCCCGTCTTTCCAGCAGTAACGCGCCGTCAAATCGCACAACCCTACCTTTCTAGCAGTTAAACCCGCTACTCCCTCACCCTCCTTGCCTCTCTGTAAAACCGCCTACGCGAAAACTGTCGCGTGTACTGCCCGGGAAAAGCCCCGCCCTCAACTTTTAACTACTCATAGTATAATTTTGTATCAATGAATTGCGCCATGGAGCAAAAAACCAAAAGAAAAACGTGGTACATGTAAACAAATACAGTTCAAGCTCTAGCTAGCGATTCAGAATGTAAACCGTGCATATACGTATAGGTTACTTCAAAGTACTGAGTCCATTGATGAAATGTGGTCAAACTGTACCATCGATATCTCAAAGCCAAAATAGTTTGAGCTGGTTCGTTCTATATAAATACTAGTACTGTATGTTTATTCACCCGTGGGGTTGTTCAATGAATGGGGGGCCGGGGAGCACAATGAAACAATACTACTACTGTACTAGTAAGTAGGAGTCATACAGTTAGTCACGTTAAATAGAGATTTTCTTTTCTTTAATGCCACGTACACAAATTGAAATGCTTGTTGTGGAGAGAAAAAGATAAACACTCCACTATATATATAGGCAAGGGCCTGAGCGCTTGCTTTACTAGGACAAGATAGCGGCATCAACATTTTCTCTCTGCTTACCGCTGGTCACAGATCCGGCCGGATCCCCTCGGCCAGTGTGTGTAGAGGACTAGTGCATCGTTCACGCGGTCATCGGCAGCGAGGGAGGAAACCCACAGCTGCCGACGTGTCTTGATCCTCTGCCCGTGTCGTTCTGTCCGACACAGTGCCGGCTTGGGAGGTCCTCCGACCCTTCTTCCTCCCTGCCATATTACGCGCAGATCCGACCTGTCGCCTCTGACATCCCGACGACCCTCGGGTATAAGTTCTTCCAAAGTGGCCTTGCTCTACTGCCCCAGCTCCCCACGTGGCTGCATGTGCATCTTTTCGATTTAGCTACACTTTTTTGACTGAACACTGTGAGGCAAAAGCCCCACAGCCTTTTATTAAAATAGGCCCCAAGTCTTTACAAAAAGAAAAAACTATCTAAATCTAACTATGAGTAGGAAAGAAACCTACCTATCAATGTACAACAAATATATACAAATGTACAGAAGGAGATGTCACAGGATTAAGGTAGAGCATTGATCCATTAGAGAAGAAGGGGCTTGATCGAAGACTTCATCCTATGTGAGTGCAGGGTGATGTCATGAATAAACTTGGCCCCAGCCGCCAAAAGTTGTCCTGGTATGTCTAAAGATATTTGCATTCCTCGTGGTCCAGATGCTCCAAGCAGCAAGATAAACCACCTCAAAGAAAAAAAGGTGTTGAAAACTTCTCTTGGCAGCCAAAATGCACTCCCTAGGGTTTAACCCTGCATACCAGGTAATCTGCAGATAATTCCAAACCCTGTTGCTGAAAGTACACTTGAAGAAGAGATGATCTATGTCCTCATGCAATTGAGCCACACACATAGGGCAAAGATTATCATCCTCCTCAGATCTCCAATGCCTTCTCAGAAGCATGTCTCTCGTGTTTAGTCTATCATTCAGCATCAGCCAAGAAAAAACTTTGATTTTCATAATGCACCTGCTCTTCCATATCCATTTGCAGGGATCATCATCAGGAAGATGTGCATGAGCCATTGCATAATAACTCTTAGAAGAGTAAGGACCTTTTCCAGGAGTCCATGACCAGAAATCAGGTTCATTAGGTCTTATGTGCAGTTCAGATAAAGCAGACTTGAGAGCAACCAACTCATCCATTGCTTCATGAGATAGGGGCAGCTGGAAATATGTGGCAATATCAAATTCCTCAAAAGAATCTCTAACAGAAGTTTTGTCATCAAGGGAAAAGGAGAAGAGCCTTGGGAATTTCTCCTTAATTGGCAGATGGTTTCCGCCTAAGCTCCATGCATCATGCCAAAACAGAGTACTATTTCCATCATTGGTTGTGAAAATAGAGTGAGCTCGATAAACATCATTTATCTTCATGATGTCGCTCCACCATGAAGATCCACATTGGACAGTTGCGTGAGGAACTACCCCATTATAATAAGTGTCCCAAATGAGAGAAACCCATGGTATATCAGCCTTATTATAAAACTTATGCAAATGTTTAGTGAGCAAGGCCTTATTCTGAATTGCAAGGTTGATGATCCCCATGCCCCCTTTATCTTTTGGCTTACAAACCATCGGCTAGGATGCTAAGGATTGTTTAGGAGTGTCAGCATTGCCTCTCCATAAACATTGCCTCATTATTCTCTCAAGCTGATTAATAATAGCAGCTGGTAAGCTAAGACTGCAAAGAAAGTAGATGGGCATGGAGGAAAGGACTGACTGCAGTAGCTGTAACCTTCCACCTAGGGAAAGCAGGGAGGAACTAGTAGATAGACTCCTTTCGACTCTGTCCACAACAGGTACAAGGTCTTGCACCCTAGGTTTGGAAGTACCCATAGGCAGTCCCAGGTAAGTGAAAGGGAGAGATACAACTTGACAGCCAAAGATTGCAGCCAATCTAATGGCCTCATCTTGTGAAACATTGATGGACAATATGCATGACTTCTGGAAATTAACTTTTAAGCCAGTTGATTTGGAGAATGCATTGAGCATATTCTTCAGAGCTAAGAACTGCCCCTCATCAGCTTGTATAATCAACAAGGTATCATCTGCATATTGAACTATGGGAAATCTGGGTCATCGGATGGTATTGGGAGAGTAAGTAATCCTTGCTGAAGCATTTGGTTGACCACAGATTGCAACAAATCAGTAGCAATAACAAAAAGAAGAGGTGACAGAGGGTCTCCTTGCCTTACACCTCTCTTACAGTTGAATTACTTGCCAGGTATACCATTGAGAAGGATAGAAGAAGATCCAGATGAGAGGAGCTCCTTAACCCAGCCGATCCATTTAGCATCAAAACCCTTGTATTTGAACATAAGAAGGATCAGATCATGTTCAACAGTGTCAAAAGCTTTATCAAAATCAAGCTTCAGGATAAGGATGGGTCTCTTTGATTGATGACACTGATGAATGTATTCCAAACTCCAAGCAATGCAGTCCTGGATAGACCTTGTTTTAAGGAAACCATATTGATTTTTATGAATGCATGTTAGGATAACCTTCTGCACTCTATTTGCTAGAAGTTTAGTGAGACACTTCAAAGAAGTATTTGCGAGAGAGATTGGCATGTAATCATTTGGTCCTTCAGGAGAAAGTACTTTTGGAATGAGAGTCACCAGGGAACCATTAATACTCTACAAAGAAAATCTTCCTTCATAGAAGTCAGAGATTAATTTGAGAAAATCATCCTTGATTACATGCCGACACTTCTTAACAAACAAGCTAGAAAAGCCATCAGGTCCTGGTGCTCTATCAGTAGGTAAATGCTTCAAAACCTCATTTATCTCATCATCTGTGAAAGGTCCAGATAAACTTTCAAGACTAGGGACAAGCTGAATCAAATTTTCAAGATCAAACAACATGTCAATTCCACTTGAAACTCCCATTCTATCCTTATAAGAAGACCAAAGAAGTCCGGCCATTTCACTATGAGAGGATAGAGTCAGCCCATCAGCATTAATTAGACTGGAGATAGTATTCCTTCTAAATCTCTCAGTTGCCATTGCTTGAAAAAACTTGGAATTTTCCTCCCCCACTTTAATCCATCTGATGGTGCATCTTTGCTTCCAATAAATGTACTGCATGTGAAGAAGATCCTCAAGATGTAACTTGACAATCCCTCTGAAATTGAATTCAGGCCTAGCCAGAGGTCTTTGCTCTTCTAGGTTATCAAAGTCAAGGATGTCTACATTACAAGCATTCATCAGAAGTTTCAATTTGGATAAACCTATTTTCCATTTCTTAAGATCTGTCCTTAACCTTTTAAATTTTTCAGTAAGAATGGCAGCAGTTTCCTTATGGGGGCAGGCCAAGATGTCTGAACACAATCCATGAACCCAGACATATCTGATGTCTACTACACAACCTTCTTCTTGTAAATGTTGTTGGGCCAACAAGTGCAGAGGTTTGTAGGACAGTAGCAAATTTCCTCAAGTGGATGACCTAAGGTTTATCAATCCGTGGGAGGTGTAGGATGAAGATGGTCTCTGTCAAACAACCCTGGAACCAAATAACAAAGAGTCTCTTGTGTCCCCAACACACCCAGTACAATGGTAAATTGTATAGGTGCACTAGTTCCGCGAAGAGATGGTGATACAAGTGCAATATGGATGGTAGATATGAGTATTTGTAATCTGAAAATATAAAAACAGCAAGGTAACAAGTGGTAAAAGTGAGCGTAAACGGTATTGCAATGCTAGGAAACAAGGCCTAGGGTTCATACTTTCACTAGTGCAAGTTCTCTCAACAATAATAACATAATTGGATCATATAACTATCCCTCAACATGCAACAAAGAGTCACTCCAAAGTCACTAATAGTGGAGAACAAACGAAGAGATTATTGTAGGGTATGAAACCACCTCAAAGTTATCATTTCTGATCGATCTTGTCGCCGTCTGGATATGGGGGTATCCAGCCTTGCCTGCCTGCAGCCCACGGCGTGGCTCCACCAGTGGCCCATCTTCATCAACCAAACACTCAAGACCCTCTCGAGGGGCCAAGCCTCGTGGGGCGGATGATGCAAGGCCTCCTCAGGAGCGGCCTCATCAAGGAGGCTCACAAGGGAGGCAGAGAGATCAAGGCAAGGGGGTACCTCGTGAGGTTCCCATGACGCAAGCCATGACGACCAAGGCCAGGCGGGAGCCAGCGTGCGTAGAGTACTAGTTTCCCCTTTAGTGCTAAGGGGGCAAGCACAGGCGCGGAGTACCAAGGCATCAGGAAAAGGTTTCCATATCAGTGGAACATGACTAGGATTAGCAGCACGGCAAGCCGGAGGTCATCGTGGAGCCCAAGACAGCGTCATCACCAGAGCCTTTGGCAGGCGAAGACCACCTTTAGTCAGGATAGCCTGTACTAGCTGTCCCCTTTTCAAAATGGCCGTTGTCGGAGTAATGGGCCACGGGTAGGCTAACCCGAGCCCCAGGACATTTCAAGACATCGGGGCAGGCCGCGCCCCTCATGCCGAGTCCCAGGGGCGGCTCCAAGGTATGCCGAGTCCTAGACGGCGACTCCCAGATAAGCCGACTCCAAGCTAGCGACTCCCAGATAAGCCGACTCCGAGCTGGCGACTCCTAGATAAGCCGACTCCAAGCTGGCGACTTCCAGGGAGGCCGACTATGGAGAGTCGGCCCAAGACTCCTCCCTTATCCCGAAGTACGACGCGGGGTACGGTCACGGCATGGCCATCTCCCCCCTGCTTACAAAGGGCCGACATGGCTACAGTGAGCCGTACCGCTGGAAGATCTCCGGCGAGATGCGGCACTGTTGCCATGCCTACCCTGATCTCAGCCACAGTACGCAGTACACAGTGCCCACGACGCCGGCCTGTACGACCCGAAGGCGGTGGGGCCGCCTGTCAGTGGGTGGGCCGAAGGCGGCCTGGGCAACCCGAAGACGGACCTGTGGGAGTCGGCCTCCCTGGAGTCGGTCGACTCCTCCCGGGGCCCCACAAGCCATTAATCAGATAAGATGGGGAATGGTGACAGTGATCGCCCGATAGACGGCGACACTGTTGCCACGACCCGATGACCGAGCCTGCATCATCAGGAGTGCCGCTACAGTATCAAGCCTGTCCACAGGACCCGCCAGTCGACGGGCCCCAGAAGCCAGCGGGAAGGACGGCGGCCTGAGAGACAGACGGCTGGGACCCGCGCCCAGCCGAATTACTATTGTACCCCCGGGGGGTAGGCCTATATAAACCCCCCGGGGCACCCATGCAAAGGGTTCGAACCTAGAGAGAGAGAGATAGACCAGATAGCCCAGGAAGGAGAGAGCTAGCCTTGCCCTCTCCTACCTCCTGAAACAGCTCCCGGAGCACCATTGTAGTCACTTTGCTTTAGTGATCATGCGGAGACCCCGCAGAGCAGCAGTAGGGGTGTTATCTCCTAGGAGAGCCCTGAAGCTGGGTAAGTTCCGCCGGCGTGCATGTCTTCGCCTCATCCCGCTTCCACGCACCGGCGACGTTCTACTCGCTCCCACCATGATAAGCCATCCTTTGGCATATGTCGTATCCAACCCCCGACATTTGGAGCCCACCGTGGGGCGAGGTGCACCGTCGTCCGGAGATCTGCTCTAGACGAGAACCCTGTTCCTCCCCGGCGAGCACAGCCAGCCCGGCACGCCGGACGGCGTCTGTGCCGACGCACTATGCGGCGCTGAGATCGCCTGTGCGGCCAGCTGCCTCGCCGATCTTGTCGGCGAGGTTTGCCTCTCCAACGAGCCTGCGCCCGACGCAGGCACGAGTGGCCTCGAGAGCCTCCTCGCGGGCCTCCTCAACCAACTCCATGTCGCCGGCGAGCCTGCCACGGACCTGGAGTCCATAGGATCCACCGACCCGATGCTGGTCGACTCCGACACCGCGTCGCTCGACGCGTTCCCCACCAATGTGGTGGTCTACGATGAGCCGCTCTCGTACGCGGGGAGCGGTGGAAGCACCGTCACTGAGGTCCTCGTCCTCGAGCACGGCGAGCGCTCCGGCGAAGGAGCGCATGACCCGTTTGATGCGGCCCTGCGAGACCTTGCAGCACCGATTCCGGAAGATGCCAACGCCGGGACGCTGGAGGCGCTCCGCCTTCAGCTCATCGAGGGCGCGAAGAAGCTGGCAAGCATGAGGCGCTTGTCAGAAGCTTACCAACGAGAGATGGATCGCGCCGTAGGCGGCTCGCCGGCTCCAACCGGGCCTAGCCGCTTAGGCGCGGTCCGACAGCGCGGCGCGGCAATCGCCAACTTCTTCGGGGCTGATCGCCCTGTGTATGCCATGCCTGCAGAGAATATCCATGCTGCCCAGGCGGCGGCAGACGAGCTCGACAACTTCGAAGGCGAAGAGCGCCGCATAATGATGGAGCGAGTTCAGCAGCTCCTCGACGCGGCTGCCGCGCAGAATAATGTCGGCTGCCGCACCGAGGCGCCGCAGCGCCAAAACGACGACCCACCGCCTCGCCGAGACCAAGGTGCGACGTCTTGAACGCCGAATGGCGGGGCCCGTGGGAAGAAGGACAAGGAGCCGGCTGCCAGCCGCAGTCGGACTCACATCACCATCGAGCGCGACCAAGACGGCCGCCCTAGAGCGGTGGAACGGCGGGACGACTACTTACCTCCCCCTCCTCGCCGAGAAAGACAAGTCTCCCCGCCGCCCATAGAACATCCGACTCTCGGCGACCGCCTTGGCCACCGGAGAGAACGACGCCCGCCACCGGATCGACCGACTCCACCGATCCCTGGCGCTGGAAGAAGAAGACGAGTTGGGCCCCCCTGCTTTGGACCCCGCATCCGGGACGAGCCCTTTCCCAAAGGGTTCACGCTCCCCTGAGACACGCCCAAATATACCGGCACCGTGAAGCCGGAAGATTGGCTGATCGAGTACTCCACAGCCGTCAATATAGCGAACGGCAACAAGCGTGTTGCCGTAAAATACATCCCGCTCATGCTCCAGGGCTCGGCCCGGACGTGGTTAAACAGTCTGAAGCCTCGCAGCATCAATAGCTGGGTCGACTTCACCGAGGCTTTCGTCCGCAACTTCACGAGCACGTACAAGCGACCTCCTAAGCCACGCCAGCTCTCCTTGTGCGTGCAAGGCCCTGATGAGTCTACTCGCGACTACCTCACGCGATGGGGCGAGCTCCAGAACTCCTGCGAGGGCGTGCACGAGGTGCAGGCCATCGAGTACTTTACTGCCGGGTGCAGAGAAGGCACCCTCCTCAAGCACAAGCTCCTCTGCGACGAGCCGGAGACCCTCGATGAGCTGCTGATCACAGCGGACAAGTACGCCACGGCCGACTCCTCCATGAAGGCGGAGATTCGGGTCAGCACAATTGGCAAAGTCGCCCCTCAGGCTCCAAGAACTCCGGCTGGAGACACCAGTCGGCGGCAACAGCAGAATGACCAGAAGCATAAAGCCTCGCAGCTGACTTCCAGCAGTCGGCAAGTGGCAACGGCAGAGGACCAGCAGCTGGAGGGACCGCCTCCGGCGAAGCGGCAGAAGGGCGGCAAGTCCAACTGGCTGCCAGCTTTCTCCTACGAGCAGACTCTAGATGGTCCCTGCAAGTTTCACAGCGGCGCGAAGCCGTCGAACCACACCACCAGGAAATGCCACTGGCTGACCAGAATCGCCAAGGGGGACGGCCTGCTCGCTCTCGCTCCTGCTGGGCCGCCTTCTCCACCACCGCCCCAGCAGCCGGCCGTCAGGCCAGTCGGCGCGATACAAGACGAGTTCCCAGATGAGCACGGAGCCTATGTGGTGTTCACCAGTGTAGCGGATGACCGGCGCAGCAGGCGCCAACAGCAGCAAGAAGTGAACGCGGTTGCATCAAGCACTCCAGAGTTCATGCATTGGTCCGAGAGGCCTATCAGTTGGAGCAGAGCTGATCACCCAGAGGTGATGCCGAGTCCAGGATCCTACGCCTTGGTCTTAGGCGCCACACTCGCCACAGATAGGCGGGCCGCTCGCTTCTCGCGAGTACTGATAGACGGAGGCAGCAGTATCAACATCCTGTACAAGGATACAATGGAGAAATTAGGAATCAAGCCAAGACAGCTTCAGTGCAGCCGGACTATGTTCCACGGAATCGTCCCTGGCCTTTCCTGCTCACCAATCGGCAAGATCCTGATAGATGTCCTCTTCGGAGACGAAGATCATTTCCGCCGAGAGCCAATTTGGTTTGAGGTGGTGGACCTTGAGAGCCCATATCATGCACTGCTTGGCCGACCCGCCTTGGCCAAGTTCATGGCGGTCCCCCACTACGCCATCTCAAGATGAATATGCCGAGTTCCAAGGGAATCCTAACCGTGTCCGGCGACTACAGGATGTCGTTCGCTTGCGCGGCCGAAAGCAGTCGGCTGGCCGAGTCCTTGGTGATCGCAGCTGAGAAACGGCTCCTTCATCGGGTCGTCGCGATAGCCGGCAAGCAGCCCGAGTTATCGCCTAACCCCAAGGAGTCGGAAGCAGAAGGATCATTCAAGCCGGCCAGAGAAACAAAGAAGATACCGTTGGACCCGGAGCACCCGGAGAGGTACGCTGTCGTGGGCACAGGCCTTGACAGCAAATAGGAAGGCGAGCTCGTCGATTTCCTCCGTGAGAATCGTGACATCTTCGCATGGTCCCCCAAGGACATGCCTGGTGTCCCGACGGAATTCGCCGAGCACAAATTACACGTCCGATCTGATATGAAGCCCGTCAGGCAGCCCTTGCGCCGCCTGTCAGAAGAAAAAAGAAGAGTTGTTGGAGAAGAAATAGCCCGACTCCTTGCAGCCGGCTTCATCATGGAAGTATTTTTTCCAGAGTGGCTGGCAAATCCAGTACTGGTGCTGAAGAAGAACAAGCAGTGGCGGATGTGCATTGATTACACAAGCCTCAACAAAGCCTGCCCCAAGGACCCATTTGCTCTGCCAAGAATTGATCAGGTGATAGACTCCACAGCCGGATGCGAGCTGTTGAGTTCCCTAGATGCATATTCAGGATATCATCAGATCAAGCAGAACCCGGCTGACAGACTGAAGACCGCCTTCATCACGCCATTTGGAGCCTTCTGTTACCTGACCATGACGTTCGGCTAAAGAAACGCCGGCGCCACCTTTCAGCGTTGCATGCAGAAGTGCCTCCTGAAGCAACTCGGCAGAAATGCCCACGTCTATGTGGATGACGTGGTGGTGAAGACAGAGAAGCGTGGAACCTTGCTGGAGGACCTCAAGGAAACATTTGAGAATCTGCGCCGATTCCAGATCAAGCTCAACCCGGAGATGTGCGTTTTCGGAGTACCAGCCGGCCAGCTCCTCGGTTTCCTGGTCTCCGAACGCGGCATAGAGTGCAATCCAGTAAAGATCAAGGCCATCGAAAGGATGGAGGCACCCAGAGAATCCAGTAAAGATCAAGGCCATCGAAAGGATGGAAACATTTGAGAATCTGCGCCGATTCTAGATCAAGCTCAACCCAGAGAAGTGCGTTTTTGGAGTACCAGCCGGCCAGCTCCTCGGTTTCCTGGTCTCCGAACGCGGCATAGAGTGCAATCCTGTGAAGATCAAGGCCATCGAGAGGATGGAAGCACCCAGATGACTATTAGATGTGCAGAAGTTCACCGGCTGTTTGGCATCCATCAGCCGATTCATCAGTCGACTGGGCGAGAAGGCTCTCCCTTTGTATCAGCTCATGAAGAAGACGACCTTCTTTGAGTGGACTCCCAAGGCGGACGAGGCTTTTCTCCAACTAAAGAAGATGTTGACTACTCCCCCTGTGCTGGCGGCTCCGACTCCCAAAGAGCCCATGCTCCTATACATTGCCGCCACCAGCCGAGTAGTCAGCATGGTCATTGTAGTCGAGCGCAAGGAGGAAGACAAGGCGCTACCCGTCCAGAGACCGGTATATTACTTCAGCGAGGTGCTGTCGACCTCCAAGCAGAACTACCCCCATTACCAGAAGATGTGCTACGGCATGCATTTTGCCGCCAAGAAATTGAAGCCTTACTTCCAGGAGCATCCAATCACCGTGGTCTGCACAGCTCCACTGGCCGAGATCATTGGAAGTCGAGATGCTTCTGGCCGGGTGGCCAAATGGGCCATCGACCTGGCTCCCTACACCATCTACTACGAGCCCCGCACCGCCATCAAGTCACAAGCACTGGCCGACTTCCTCGTCGACTGGGCCGAGACCCAGTATCTGCCGCCAGCGCCCGACTCCACCCATTGGCGGATGCACTTCGACGGCTCCAAGATGCGCACCGGCCTAGGAGCCGACGTCGTCCTCACTTCCCCCAAGGGCGACAAGCTCAGATATGCTCTACAGATCCACTTCGCCGCCTCCAACAACGTGGCCGAGTACGAGGCGCTCATCCACGGGCTCCGGCTTGCCAAAGAACTCGGCATTCGCCGGATCCTGTGTTATGGCGACTCTGACTTGGTGGTCCAGCAATCATCTGGCGATTGGGACGCCAAGGACGCAAATATGGCGAGCTACCGTTTCCTCGTCCAGCAACTGAGCGGATACTTCGAGGGGTGCGAGTTCCTCCACATGCCAAGGAACGACAACGACCAAGCAGACGCCTTGGCACGAATCGGCTCCACTCGCCAGGCAATACCATCTGGTGTCGCCCTCCGGCGCCTCCTCAAGCCTTCTATCAAGCCGTCACCAGAATCAGATTCAATCTATGTGTCGGCTCCGCCTGAGGAGGACGGATCCGACTCCAAGAAACATGCAGTCGAGGCCGGCTCAGGGACTTCAGAACCCGGCCCGGGGACTGCGGTAGCAAGATCGAAGACTCCAGAGCTCAGCCCGGGGACTGATCCAGTCAGCCCCGGGATTTTGTCAAATCAACAAGCGGCTGCAGACTCCAACCCGCCGCCTCCTAGCCCGGCCGCCCTTATCCAAGTCGCACTAGTGGCAGTTGAAGAAATAGCAGCACCTTCATGGGCCCAGCCCATCCTCAGATTCTTAGTAAACAGAGAGCTGCCAACTGACGAAATCTTGGCTCGGCAAGTGCAACGCCGAGCAGCAGCCTACACCATAGTCAACACAGAGCTAGTCAGGCGCAGCATTACCGGTGTCTTCCAACGCTGCGTCGAAGCAGAACAAGGTCAGGCAATCCTCAGAGACATCCACGAAGGCGAGTGCGATCACCATGCGGCCTCAAGGGCGCTCGTCGCCAAAGCCTTCCGGCACAGTTTTTTCTGGCCAACCGCTCTGGAAGAGGCCAAAGAGTTAGTCCAAAAGTGCAAGGGGTGCCAAATTTTTCGTTCCAAGCCACTTCAGCCGGCTTCCGCACTCAAGACTATCCCCATCGCCTGGCCCTTTGCAGTCTGGGGCCTGGACATGGTGGGACCATTAAATTCGTCACGAGGTGGCTTGACTCACCTACTTGTCGCAGTGGACAAGTTCACCAAGTGGGTGGAGGTGAAACCCATCAAGAATTTGAATGGTCCGACTGCAGTGACCTTCATCGCTGACATCACAACTCGGTACGGCATCCCACACAGCATCATCACCGATAATGGCACCAATTTTGCCAAAGGCGCCTTGGCCCGTTTTTGCGCGACACAGGGCATCCGACTGGACTTAGCGTCCGTTGCCCATCCGCAGTCAAACGGCCAGGTGCAGCGAGCAAACGGCCTCATCTTATCCGGCATCAAGCCTCGATTCGTCATACCGCTGGAGCGATCTGCCGGCTGTTGGCTTGAGGAGCTGCCAGCCGTCCACTGGAGTCTGCGCACGACTCCAAACAAGTCAACCGGCTTCACACCATTCTTCCTCGTCTACGGCGCCGAAGCCGTCATCCCAACGGACATAGAGTTCGACTCCCCGCGAGTCACCATGTACACCGAGGAAGAAGCAGAAGAAGCACGTCAAGACGGCGTCGATCTGCTGGAAGAGGGCCGGCTGTTGGCATTCAGCCGGTCCAGCATCTACCAGCAGAGTCTGCGTCGATACTACAACAGGAAGGTCAGACCAAGATCTTTTCAAGAAGGCGACCTTGTGCTCCGGCTGTCCCAGCGAACAGCTGGCCAGCACAAGCTGTCGGCACCTTGGGAAGGCCCCTTCATCATCAGCAAGGTGCTAGGGAACGACACCTACTATTTGATCGATGCCTAGAAGCCCCGAGCGTGCAAGAGGGACGATTCCGGCAAAGAGACAGAGCGCCCGTGGAATGCAAATCTTCTTCAAAGATTTTACAGTTGATGTAGTATGTATCACACTACCCCTTTGTATTAAAGTACTAAGACTTTGGGCCCCCCGAGACGAGCTCGGGGACTGCCCTTTTTGTTATCTGTACGATAAGAATTATGCCTCCGAGTA
This sequence comes from Triticum dicoccoides, assembly GCF_002162155.2. Taxonomy (NCBI): domain Eukaryota; kingdom Viridiplantae; phylum Streptophyta; class Magnoliopsida; order Poales; family Poaceae; genus Triticum; species Triticum dicoccoides. The sequence continues at coordinate 528,237,807 of NC_041389.1, read as the reverse complement.
CATTACTTTCATTACAAGCCGCTTGGCACCGGGCCTGACTAGTCGGCCCGGGGACTCGCCGCCTTGCGCTATGAGAAGCTTCCCGCAGTCAGACAAGTAGTGTGCGGAGCCTAATCCGCCTCCTGGCAAAGCCGCAGCTCGCAGAGCGACTGTGAGGCAGGCAGGAGTGAGGAAGAACGGGCACCCACGGGAAAAATGGCTAAGGACCTAAAGCACGAACATAGCATAAGACGGCCTCCAGCATTTCTGAAGAGGACGACTGACTCATGAGTAGCCGGCTCGCCGTCTTTATTAGCCTCTATTAAGGACGGCCGACTCTTGGGTAGTCGGCATGTCGCTTTATCCGACTTGCTAAAGAAACTCTAAACGGCCAAGTCCTTGCCTTCCCAAAGTAGCCAAGCACTTGACCCAGCGACAGTCCGCAGAGCGGCTGCTCGACTGACAAGGCAGCGACTAAAGGAAGGCGGCAAAAGGTAAAGCCTAAAGAGCAGTAAGCAAGGAAAGAAGAAAGCAGATTAATATTTACATAGGCCCTTGGCCGAATCTTCGAATAGAAGTTCAAGATACACCCAGTGGGTGGAATTGTTTGAATCTAACGAAGTTTTCAAAAGATTACTAAGACAGACAAACAGTGGCGAAAAAGGCAGCCTAGGAGGCGGCATCTGGGATTGGAGGATCGGAGGAGAAGGTGGTGTCAGGCGCCGGGGCAGTCGGCTGGGCGGTCTCGGTTTGATCGCCTCCGGCGGCAGTCGTTTTCTCTTGACGCGGCTCATTGCAGGAGGCGCGGTCGAGCTGAGGCTGGCCGCCTGCTCCGTCTTCTGGCACCTCCGCCTCGCCTTCGGCTTCCGCCTCGTCCTCCTCCTCAGTGCTGGAGTCGATCACCTCCGCCGAGTCCTCGCCATACTCCGGGTTCATCCCGAACCACTCTACCGGCACTTCCTCGCCGCCTTCAGCCCGCTTGGGCATAAAGATGCTGGTGTCCGTGTACTCGGAAATGGCCGCCACACGCTCGATAAGGGCGCCCTCCACGGCCTCCAGCTCGGCCTAGGCTTCTGACTGGAACGCGGCCAGGCAATCCAGGTCCAGCCCTGGATACCACGCCTTGACGAACTCCAAGGCCCGGCGCGCTCCGGCCCGGGCCGAGGAGCCCTTCCAGGCCTCAAGACGGCCGGCAGCGACTTCCAGCCAGTCGGCGGTCCGACTGGCGGTGCGCAGAGCCGGCATATCCGGCCACAAAGCGGCAACTGCCTGGGCGCCGGCACACTGAAGCCGGCGCATCTGCCGGTGGACCAGACGAAGACGGGCTTCAATGCTCAGGAGCTGTTCATCAACGGTTCGAGGGGCATTGGCGGCGATCTCCTCACCATTCGCCCTTCGTGCCTCACGAGCAGCCTCGATGGCCAGAGGGACCGCTTGCGAGTGACCAGGGAAAAAGGCTGCCAAGACAAAAAAGAAGAAAGTCGAAAAATCAGAAGTCGGCCTGACACATAGTCGGAAGCGCGAAGAAGCGAAAGAAACGTACCATCCACAATATCCTCGATCTCGTGGAAGCCGGAGGTCAGCATCGCCTCCCTGTCAGTCCAGGAGGAGCGCTCGCTCTCGGACTCGGCCAGGAGAGCGGTTTCCTTCTTCTCGGCCTCGTCCTGCGCCTTCTTGAGCATCTCCTTTTGCTCGGCCAGCTGCGCCGCCAGCAGGTTACGCTCCATGGCGAGCCTGTCACACTCCTCCTCCTTGGCGCGATGGGCGGTATTGGCCTCACCCAGCTGCTCCTGAAGAGCAGCGTTGGCTCCTGAAAAACGAAAGAGGAAACAAATTAGTCGTCAGCAAAGAAGATCGCCGGGAAGATCCGGCCCGACTGCTCAGCAGTCGGCCCGAATCTCGGGGACTACAGCCCGCGGGTGCGCCAACGCGCCCCCGCGAAGAAGAAGAACTCACTCCGGCTTTCCGACAAGTCGGCAGCCCGCTTGCTCAACTCCTCAACATTGCGGTTGAAGGCAGTGGCGCGGAGGTTGTGATACTCCTGCAATAAGTCATTGAAGACGAAGTTAGTGTTTGGAACTCGCTAGAGGGAGTTCCGAACCGCCTGCTCAGCAGCCGGCCCGGAACTCGGGGACTACACCCAGAGGGTGCGCTGGCGCGCCCCCACAGAGAAAAACAAGAATCAAGAAGGAGAAGAAACTTACTCGGATGGCCATTTGCGCGGCTAGGTGCGCTCTAGTGCAGGCTTGAAGGGTGTCGCCTTCGGCCCGCAACTTCGCCTGGACTTCCAGGAGCAATTGATTTAGCGGCCCAGTGCCGCCTCCGCGCATCCACCCGGTCGGCGCGGTGCTTGTGGCCTCGGTGTCTAGAGTTGCCGAGCTGGCAGCACCGATCTCCCGAGGTCGCGGCGCCGAGGTCGCCCTCTCAAGACGGCGACGCACCGGTGAGGCGACTTGGAGAAGCAGCCGCGCTTCGGCCTCGTCCATGGCCGGCGGCTCCGACGGATCCACCGGCTGTTTGCCGTGCGGTCTCCCAGATGGCGGTGGAGGCGGCGGCGGCACGAGAGCGTCCGACATGGAGGCCTCGCCGCTCTCCTTCTCCGCGATGGGGTTCTCGATGCCGGCTCCCCTGGTCTGCCCCGTGAACTCCGGAGGAGGCGGTGCAGACGATAGTGGGGGGACGAGCATCGCCGATCGGCGATGCGCGGCCTCCTCGGCACGCCATCTCGCAGCAAGGGCGGCTTCGGCATCATCCAACTTCTTCTGGGCGGAGGCGGCTGCCCTGTCGGCCTCCGCCTTCTCCAAACGCGCGGCCTCCCCCTCCTCGCGCTTCTTCCGCGCATTCCGCTCCGTCGCCTCCCGGAGGTCGGCGGCAGGGTCGGGCCGCCGAGTATTGGCGGACGTCTCTGCCGACCCCATGACGGAGGGGACGGCGACTCTCTCAAGGGAAAGAGGGGCCATGAAGAAGAATGGAGGGAGTATATAAACGAAGACTCGGACAAGATTCAACGAAGAAAATAAAAGAGCGTAAAGACTTACGCGGATACTAGCGGCGGCTTTCTCACTTCCCTTCGGAAGCGGTTGGCCTTCGCGGCCGCCTCCTCTTGTCCGGTCGCGGCGGCCGCCCCCTTGAGCTTTTTCAGTTTGCCGCCGGGCGCACTCGGCCCGGCGTGACGCCTCTTCGTGCCGCCTTGGCCGGCGAAGGAGCCGGCGCCCGACGGGCCGATCCTCAGCTGATGGCGCGGAGCGACTTCGCCTTCGGCGTTGTCATCAGGCCAGTCAGCGAAGGTGGCCAAGGGCCTGAAGTCGCCTTCTGCCCTCCTCCCCCGCCTTCGGCGCCGGCTTCCATCGCCGCCGCCCCCAAGTCGGGGTCGTCGACGTCGCTCTCCACGCGGTCGGGAACATACTCGCGGGGCTGCCTCGTGGCGCCGGCGGCAGGCTGCATAAGAGGATTCTAGTTCAGAAGAAGCCAGCAAGAGTCAGAAGCCGGAGCCGGCTGCGGAAAAAGATAAAACAACAGGGAGATGCGAGTTACCACTGGTGGAGGGTTGTCGCGCGAGTACGGCTCCTTGCCGAACTGCCAGTCCTCCTCGTACTCGCAGTGCGCGATGTAATTCACCATGTTCGCCACCTTCTTGCGGGGCATCTCCTTGGTGCTCATCCGACTTGGGTCTCGGAGGCCGCTCATCTGACGGATCAGGTGAGGCCAGCCTTGGAGCGGGAGAACTCGACGCGCCACGAAGGCGGCCAGCAAGTCGGCCCCGACGAGTCCCTCCGACTGCGTTAAGACTCAGAGTCGCGCCACGGAGGCGGCTCCGGCGGGAGTCAGCGTCTTGACTCAGTGGGACCAGCTGGGGAGCCACCCAGTTAGGGGAGCAGCGTTGTAAGGCGGCAAGTTGACCCAGTCACCATCGGAGGCGAGGTTCTTCACGTAGAAGTATGAGCGCTGCCACATCTTCACCGACTTGATCAGCGTGATGGGAGGAAAGGGGTTGTCGGCCGTCGAACGCCGCATCACGATGAAGGCGCCGCACTGGGCCGGCACGCCGGCGATGTGTGTGCCGAGCTTAGAAGAGAAGAATTCCCCCCACAGCTCGATGGTGGGGAGAACACCGAGGAAACCTTCGCACAGAGTGGCGAAGGCGGAGAGCAGCACCACCGTGTTCGGTGTCAGGTGGTGCGGCTGAAGGCTGTGGAACTCCAGGAACGAGCGGAAGAAGCCGCTCGCCGGCAGCCCAGGCCGTGCATAAGGTGCGAGCGGAAGATGACCCGCTCGCCCTCTTCTGGCGCCGGCCGGATTTCCCCCTCCGGCGCGGCGCGGGCGCGCACGAGGTCCGCGCTGGGGAGACGGCGGGTCTGCCGGAGGAACTCGATGTGTTCTTCCTCTACCTCCGAGCCGTCCCATACGCCGGAGCGCATGACAGAGGCCACGGCGGAGGAAGAGCTCATCGCCGCGGTATGATGTGCTCCTGCTCAACGGCGGAGGAAGGAGGGAGAGAAAGCAAGATGAGGCGGGGGAGCGGGGAAGAAAGGCGCGCAAGCTGTGCCGCTCCGCTTCCCCCCGCCTACTTATAGCCCTGCGGGCTGAGAAGCCGAGGGGGCGGGCGTGGGATTAACTGCGCACGATGCCCCACGCCGCTCCACGATTTACCCACGAAGTTACTGCGCGCAGTAACGACGTGGGAAAACCAACCGCCCTCAGCCACAACGGATCCGTCCTTATGCCGAGGCGCGGTAGTGGCGGGCCCCGCCTGACGGCCCGTCCCATCACGCGTGTGGGCAAGCAGACTATTCTCCCCACGAGGCGCCACGCGATAGGACCGCCCTGATGGCTGCGGGGAAGCGTATCATCCACGCTGCCTGGCTTCCCCCCGCGACTTTCGAACTAGGGCTCTTCACCGAAGATCCAGCTTTCGACAGTCGGCCCAAGGGAAGATGGCAGCCGAGTCCCAGAGTCTGCACTGTTAAAGATTGAAGCTGTTGAAGCCCCACAATACAGCGACCGCAGGGTTTCACCAGCTTCGGGGACTACTGTCAGAGTAATGGGCCACGGGTAGGCTAACCCGAGCCCCAGGACATTTCAAGACATCGGGGCAGGCCGCGCCCCTCATGCCGAGTCCCAGGGGCGGCTCCAAGGTATGCTGAGTCCCAGACGGTGACTCCCAGATAAGCCGACTCCAAGCTGGCGACTCCCAGATAAGCCGACTCCAAGCTGGCGACTCCCAGATAAGCCGACTCCAAGTTGGCGACTTCCAGGGAGGCCGACTATGGAGAGTCGGCCCAAGACTCCTCCCTTATCCCGAAGTACGATGCGGGGTACGGTCACGGCATGGCCATCTCCCCCTGCTTACAAAGGGCCAGCATGGCTACAGTGAGCCGTACCGCTGGAAGATCTCCGGCGAGATGCCGCACTGTTGCCATGCCTGCCCTGATCTCAGCCACAGTACGCAGTACACAGTGCCCATGACGCCGGCCTGTACGACCCGAAGGCGGTGGGGCCGCCTGTCAGTGGGTGGGCCGAAGGCGGCCTGGGCAACCCGAAGACGGACCTGTGGGAGTCGGCCTCCCTGGAGTCGGCCGACTCCTCCCGGGGCCCCACGAGCCATTAATCAGATAAGATGGGGAATGGTGACAGTGATCGCCCGATAGACGGCGGCACTGTTGCCACGACCCGATGACCGAGCCTGCGTCATCAGGAGTGCCGCTACACTATCAAGCCTGTCCGCGGGACCCGCCAGTCGGCGGGCCCCAGAAGCTGGCGGGAAGGACGACAGCCTGAGAGACAGACGGCTGGGACCCGCGCCCAGCCGGATTACTATTGTACCCCCGGGGGGTAGGCCTATATAAACCCCTCGGGGCACCCATGCAAAGGGTTCGAACCTAGAGAGAGAGAGATAGACCAGATAGCCCAGGAAGGAGAGAGCTAGCCTTGCCCTCTCCTACCTCCCGAAACAGCTCCAGGAGCACCATTGTAGTCACTTTGCTTTAGTGATCATGCGGAGACCCCGCAGAGCAGCAGTAGGGGTGTTATCTCCTAGGAGAGCCCTGAAGCTGGGTAAGTTCCGCCGGCGTGCATGTCTTCGCCTCATCCCGCTTCCAGGCACCGGCGACGTTCTACTCGCTCCCACCATGATAAGCCATCCTTTGGCATTGTCGTATCCAACCCCCGACAGCCGTTGTGGGATCCCTTCCCTCTCAATATTTGGGAAGAGGACCAGGGCCTCTATAAATAGGAATAGCCACCACCATAGAAGGGGACGAACCCAACGGATCCATTCGGACCAGAACCACTCGCCAAGCACAAGAACACCTCGCCTCTGGAGGCTGTTCTTCCCCTTGTACTGTTCATCATCAGCCCGAGAGGCAATCCACCACACCACACACTGGAGTAGGGTATTACACCACAATGGTGGCCTGAACCAGTATGAACCTCGTGTCTCTTGTGCTATGATTCATTTATTTAAGCTTATGGATCGCGGCGAGGCTGAGAGCGAGATTTGGTAGGGGGAAATCTTCGTGCGCACCCCAGTTTTGAACCTTAAGGGTTTTGCCGGAACCCGATATCTAACATTTGGCATGCCAGGTAGGGGTGCGTCGGAGTTCTTCCTTCCGCCGACCCGCTCTCCGCCAACACCGAGCTTCGTCCTCATGGTGAACATCGCACTTCCGGCTACGGCAACTGACGCTAGCACTGGGGCCAGGGGGCTCCGACCCTTGGCCCCCGCCTTGCGGCAGGTGCAGTGGCCGACCAAGTTCAAGCCGGAGTTCCCGCCGCGCTACAACGGTGCAACGGACCCGGTGCAGTGGCCGACCAAGTTTCCTGCTGGCATATGAGGAGGCCATCCACAAGGCTAGAGGCGACGACAAGATCATGGCCAACTGGCTTCCCATGGCCCTCACTGGTCTCTCGCGCGCATGGTTGCTCAACCTGCTGCTACGTCTTGAGCTTGCGTTGGTTTTCCTTGAAGAGGAAAGGGTGATGCAGCAATGTAGCGTAAGTATTTCCCTAAGTTTTTGAGAACCAAGGTATCAATCCAGTAGGAGGCTCCTCACAAGTCCCACGAACCTACACAAACAAATAAAGAACTCACAACCAACGCGATAAAGGGGTTGTCAATCCCTTCACGGCCACTTGCGAAAGTGAGATCTGATAGAGATAATAAGATAAAAATATTTTTGGTATTTTATAATATAGATGCCAAAAGTAAAGATGCAAATAAAAGTAGATCGAAAGCTTATATGATAAAAGATAGACCCGGGGGCCATAGGTTTCACTAGAGGCTTCTCTCAAGATAGCATAAGTATTACGGTGGGTGAAAAAATTACTGTCGAGCAATTAATAGAAAAGCGAATAATTATGAGATTATCTAGGCATGATCATGTATATAGGCATCACGTCCATGACAAGTAGACCGACTCCTGCCTGCATCTACTACTATTACTCCACACATCGACCGCTATCCAGCATGCATCTAGAGTATTAAGTTCATAAGAACAGAGTAACACATTAAGAAAGATGACATGATGTAGAGGGATAAACTCAAGCAATATGATATAAACCCCATCTTTTTATCCTTGATGGCAACAATACAATACGTGCCTTGCAACCCTTTCTGTCACTGGGTAAGGACACCGCAAGATTGAACCCAAAGCTAAGCACTTCTCCCATGGCAAGAAAGATCAATCTAGTAGGCCAAACCAAACAGATAATTCGAAGAGACTTACAAAGATAACTCAATCATACATAAAAGAATTTAGAGAATATTAAGATATTTCTCATAGATAAACTTGGTCATAAACCCACAATTCATCGGATCTCAGCAAACACACCACAAAAAGAGTTTACATCGAATAGATCTCCACAAGAGAGGGGAAGAACATTGTATTGAGATCCAAAAAGAGAGAAGAAACAATCTAGCTAATAACTATGGACCCGAAGGTCTGTGGTAAACTACTCACAACTCATCGGAAGGGCTATGGTGTTGATGTAGAAGCCCTCCAGGGTCGATTCCCCCTCCGGCGGAGCACCGACAAAGGCTCCAAGATGGGATCTCGCGGATACAGAAGGTTACGGCAGTGGAAATTGTGTTTTTGTGGCTCCCTGGATGTTTTCGGGGTACGTAGGTATATCTAGGAGGAAGAAGTACCTCGGTGGCCGCTCGAGGGGCCCAAGAGACAGGGGCGCGCCCAGGAGGGGTGGGCGCGCCCTCCTATCTCCCTGCCACCTCGATTGCTTCTCGACTTGCACTCCAAGTCCTCTGGATCACGTTCGTTCCAAAAATCAAGCTCCCGAAGGTTTCATTCCGTTTGGACTCCGTTTGATATTCCTTTTCTTCGAAATACTGAAATAGGCAAAAAATAGCAATACGGGTTGGGCCTCCGGTTAGTAGGTTAGTCCCAAAAATGATATAAATGTGTAAAATAAAGCCCATAAACATCCAAAAGGGGTAATATAATAGCTTGGAACAATAAAAAATTATAGATACGTTGGAGACGTATCAAGCATCCCCAAGCTTAATTCTTGCTCGTCCTCGAGTAGGTAAATGATAAAAACAGAATTTTTGATGTGGAATGCTATCTAGCATAATTCTCAATGTAATTTTCTTTATTGTTGCATGAATGTTCAGATCCAAATGATTCAAGATAAAAGCTTATAAAACATAAAAATAATAATACTTCGAAGCATACTAACAAATAATCATGTCCTATCAAAATAACATAGCCAAAGAAAGCTTATCCCTACAAAATCATATAGTTAGGCCATGCTTCATTTTCATTACACAAAATACTCCCATCATGTACAAGCCCGATGACGAGCCGAGCAATTGGTTCATACTTTTTAACGCGCTTCAGCTTTTTTCAACTCTTACGCAATACATGAGCGCAAACCATGGACATATCACTATGGTGGTATATGGTGGTGGTTGTAAGGACAAAAGGGAGAAGATAGTCTCACATCAACTAGGCATATCAACAGGCTATGGAGATGCCCACTAATAGATATCAATGTGAGTGAGTAGGGATTGCCATGCAACGGATGCACTAGAGCTATAAATGCATGAAAGCTCAACAAAAGAAACTAAGTGGGTGTGCATCCAATTTGCTCTCACGAAGACCTAGGGCATTTTGAGGAAGCCCATCGTTGGAATATACAAGCCAAGTTCTATAATGAAAAATTCCCACTAGTATATGAAAGTGACAACATAGGAGACTCTCTATCATGAAGATCATGGTGCTATTTTGAAGCAGAAGTGTGGAAAAGAGATAGTAGCAATTGTCCCTTCTCTCTTTTTCTCTCATTTTATATATTTTTTCTTTTCTCTTTTTTTCTTTTTTTTCTTTGGCCTTTCTCTCTTTTTTTCTTTGTAAAGTCCGAAGTCTCATCCCGACTTGTGCGGGAATCATAGTCTTAATCATCCTTTCCTCACTGGGAAAATGCTCTAATAATGAATATCATCACACTTTTATTGATTTACAACTCAAGAATTACAACTCAAAGCTAGAACAAGATATGACTCTATATGAATGCCTCCGGCGGTGTACCGGGATATGCAATGAATCAAGAGCGACATGTATGAAAATTATGAAGGTGTCTTTGCCACAAATACAATGTCAACTACATGATCATGCAAAAGAGCAATATGACAATGATGGAGCGTGTAATAATAAACGGAACGGTGGAAAGTTGCATGGCAATATATCTCGGAATGGCTATGGAAATACCATAATAGGTAGGTATGGTGGCTGTTTTGAGGAAGGTAAATAATGGGTTCATGCTACCGGCGAAAGTTGCACGGTATAATAGAGGCTAGCTAAATGGAAGGATGAGTGTGCGTATATCCATGGACTCACATTAGTCATAAAGAACTCATATACTTATTGCAAAAGTCTACTTAGCCCTCAAAGCAAAGTACTACTACGCATGCCCCTAGAGGGATAGATTGGTAGGAAAAGACCATCGCTCGTCCCCGACTGCCACTCATAAGGAAGACAATCAAAAGAGAACCTCATGCAACAAATTTGTCACACAACTTTTACCATACGTGCATGCTACGGGACTTGCCAACTTCAACACAAGTATTTCTCAATTTCATAATTACCCACTATCATGACTCTAACATTACTACCTTTATATCTCAAAACAATTATCAAGCACCAAATTGATCCTATTGTTTAATGCACTTTCTATGATAGTTTTTATTATACCAACTTGGATGCTCATCATTCTAGGACCAAATTCATAACCATAGAAAATACCATGTTGTTCTAAGAGACTCTGAAAATAATATAAGTGAAGCATGAGAGATAAAAAATTCTTCAAAATTAATCCACCGCCGTGCTCTAAAAGATATAAGTGAAGCACTAGAGCAAAAACTATCTAGCTCAAAAGATATAAGTGAAGCACATAGCATATTCTAATAAATTCTAATCAAGTGGGCTTCTCCCAAAAGGTGTGTACAGCAAGGATGATTGTGGTAAACTAAAAATCAAAGACTAATATAATACATGACGCTCCAAGCAAAACACATATCATGTGGCGAATAAAAATATAGCTCCAAGTAAAGTTACCAATGAACGAAGACGAAAGAGGGGATGCCTTCCGGGGGCATCCCCAAGCTTAGGCTTTTGGCTATTCTTGAATATATTGGGGTGCCTTTGTCATTCCCAAGCTTAGGCTTTTGCCACTCTTTATTCCATAGTCCATCAAAGCTTTACCCAAAACTTGAAAACTTCACAACACAAAACTCAACAGGAAATCTCATAAGCTCCGTTAGTGAAAGAAAGAAAAACCACCACATAAGGTACTGCAATGAACTCATTCTTTATTTATATTGGTGTTAAACCTACTGTATTCCAAGTTCTCTATGGTTCATACCCTTACATACTAGCCATAGATGCATCAAAATAAGCAAACAACACACAAAAGGCAGAATCTGTCAAAAATAGAACAGTCTGTAGCAATCTGTAACTTTCGGTTACTTATGGAAGTCCAAAAATCATACAAAAATAGGGAGTACTAAAACATTTGTTTATTGATCATCATAAAAAGGAATCAATGCAAAATCACGTTTCTATGATTTATTGAATTTTTTCTCGTGAGCGCAAAGTTTCTGTTTTTCAGCAGAATCAAATCAACTCATATCATAGGTTATCCTATAGGTTCTACTTGGCACAAACACTAATTAAAACATGAAAACACATCTAAACAGATAGTAGATGCAAAATTTATTATTAAACAGGAACAAAAACAAAGAACACAAATAAAATTGGGTTGCCTCCCAACTAGCACTATCGTTTAACGCCCCTAGCTAGGCATAAAAGCGAAGATAGATCTAAGTAGTGCCGTAATAATAAGATAGATCACGAAACTCATCTCATATTCTCTATGTTCAGCAGCAATTTCTCTTTGAGGCAAGCAAAAGTAATCAAAATGGCTAAATTTAATGGGACAAAAGTCCCCAAGATCAATCTCAGGAGGTATGGGTTCCTCCTTTGGCCCTTCATATTGCACAACTAATTCATCATTATAAGCTTTCTTTTGGAAGAACTTCATGAGCCTATACTCAAGAGAGTAACCTAGGCCATTGTTTTGAAGAGCAAAATCATTATTAAGTTCGGAAATTCTATCAACTAGGACATTGGTAGGAACCTTTTTTCTAAGGTTTTCGTTAAAAGCAACATAGTCCAAAGATTGAAAACGCCTAATTTCCTCTTGATCAAAGAGGACCACTTCTATGGGAGGACGACCGGCGTCCACCCTATAGTGCACAAATATTTCTTTGGCCTCTTTTATTATAAATCTAAACTCATGTGCCAAAAAGATAGTAGCGGCGCGCTTAACAGAAGAATGCTCAATATTAGAAAATTCAAGAAAAATTCTTTGTATGCAAGGATGCAGATGCATAAATTGTTTTTCAAGCTCAACTACAAGCATGGCAATAGCATCCGCAAGACTACTACTTTTATGAAGAATAGAACCGCCCATAGAAGGTAAAGCACTGACACAAGTAAAGAAGTCTTGAATAACCCCTTTTCCAATAATATTACCACTACCGATTAAAAACCTTTTAGTATGCAAGATAGGGGGTTCTTAAAAAGGAACATCAGAATTCTCCATATTATCATTATCGTCCATATTGACGAGAATCTCCCCAATTTCAGACATACGGCAGACAAAAGCAAGGAAGAAGAAGAGGGCAAGCGAAAGAGAGGGGAAGAAAAAGGCAAGCGGAAAAGAGAGGAGATTGGGAAAGAGAGAGGCGAATAAAACGGTAAGGGTGAAGTGGGGTAGAGGAAAACGAGAGGCAAATGGCAAATAATGCAAATGCGAGGGAGATGAGTTTGTGATGGGTACTTGGTATGTCTTGACTTGAGCGAAGACCTCCCCGGCAACGGCGCCAAAAATCCTTCTTGCTACGTCTTGAGCTTGCGTTAGTTTTCCTTGAAGAGGAAAGGGTGATGCAGCAATAGTAGCATAAGTATTTCCCTCAGTTTTTGAGAACCAAGGTATCAATCCAGTAGGAGGCTCCTCACAAGTCCCATGAACCTACACAAACAAACAAAGAACTCGCAACCAACGCGATAAAGGGGTTGTCAATCCCTTCACGGCCACTTGCGAAAGTGAGATCTGATAGAGATAATATGATAAGATAAATATATTTTTGGTATTTTATAATATAGATGCAAAAAGTAAAGATGCAAATAAAAGTAGATTGAAAGCTTATATGATAAAAGATAGACCCGGTGGCTATAGGTTTCACTAGTGGCTTCTCTCAAGATAGCATAAGTATTATGGTGGGTGAACAAATTACTGTCGAGCAATTGATAGAAAAGCGAATAATTATGAGATTATCTAGGCATGATCATGTATATAGGCATCACGTCCGTAACAAGTAGACCGACTCCTGCCTGCATCTACTACTATTACTCCACACATCGACCGCTATCCAGCATGCATCTAGAGTATTAAGTTCATAGGAACAGAGTAACGCATTAAGAAAGATGACATGATGTAGAGGGATAAACTCAAGCAATATGATATAAACCCCATCTTTTTATCCTCGATGGCATCAATACAATACGTGCCTTGCAACCCTTTCTGTCATTGGGTAAGGACACCGCAAGATTGAAACCAAAGCTAAGCACTTCTCCCATGGCAAGAAAGATCAATCTAGTAGGCCAAACCAAACTGATAATTCTAAGAGACTTGCAAAGATAACTCAATCATACATAAAAGAATTCAGAGAAGATTCAGATATTTCTCATAGATAAACTTGGTCATAAACCCACAATTCATCGGATCTCGACAAACACACAGCAAAAAGAGTTTACATCGAATAGATCTCCACAAGAGAGGGGGAGAACATTGTATTGAGATCCAAAAAGAGAGAAGAAGCCATCTAGCTAATAACTATGGACCCGAAGGTCTGTGGTAAACTACTCACAACTCATCGGAAGGGCTATGGTGTTGATGTAGAAGCCCTTCGTGGTCGATTCCCCCTTCGGCGGAGCGCCGGCGAAGGCTCCAAGATGGGATCTCGTGGATACAGAAGGTTACGGTGGTGGAAATTGTGTTTTGTGGCTCCCTGGATGTTTTCGGGGTATGTAGGTATATATAGGAGGAAGAAGTATGTCAGTGGCCGCTCGAGGGGCCCAGGAGACAGGGGGCACGCCCAGGAGAGGTGGGCGCGCCCTCCTATCTCTTGGCCGCCTCGATTGCTTCTTGACTTGAACTCCAAGTCCTATGGATCACGTTCATTCCAAAAATTATGCTCCCGAAGGTTTCATTCTGTTTGGACTCCGTTTGATATTCCTTTTCTTCAAAATACTAAAATAGGCAAAAAACAGCAATGCGGGCTGGGCCACCGGTTAGTAGGTTAGTCCCAAAAATGATATAAATGTGTAAAATAAAGCCCATAAACATCCAAAAGGGGTAATATAATAGCATGGAACAATCAAAAATTATAGATACGTTGGAGATGTATCACCTGTCGGCTTCCTCCGTGGCCTCCTGGGAGGAGCTGCGCGACCTCTTCCTCGCCCACTACGCGGCGCCGGCGCCCCCGGTTGTCGCAGCTCTCCTGGGCGGTTCGCAGGCGCCACCCTCGGATTGCCACACCAAGCCATTCTTTCGCCAGATCACGCCGTCCTCGCATGGTGAGGATCTCCCCCGGGCTGGGTGGCGCCCAAGGCCGACCTGACCTTCAGCACGGAAGACCACCCCGTCAACACCGCCTGTTTGGGGGCGCTCCCAATGCTCTGCATGCCCACCATCTGCCAGGTGGACGTCACCAAGACCCTCATTGATGGCGGTGCCGGCCTCAACATGCTCTCGGTGGAGGACTTCAGCCTCCTCCATGTACCACTGGAGAGGCTCCGACCCAGCAGGCCCTTCTCGGGCGTTGAGGGCGGTTCTTCTAGTCCCCTGGGGTAGATCCGCCTTCCTGTGACCTTCGGCACCCACGACTACTACCGCACGGAGCTGATCGACTTTGACGTTGCTCACATCGGCCTCCCATACAACGCCATCCTCGGGTACCCTGTCCTGGCTCAGTTCATGACGGCAACCCATCCAGCCTACAACCTCATGAAGATGCCCGGGAGCGGTGGCGTCCTCACTATAGCTGGAGATACCAAGGAGGCTCTGCTGGCGCTCAAGCTGGCCTTCAAGACTGCCGCGACGGTGCAGCCCGCCGACGCGGATGCCTCCGAGGCCAAGGAAGTTGCACCGACAAAAAAGAAGTAGTTGTTCACTCAGGATAAGGCGGAGACCAAGCAGGAGCTGGTCGAGGAAAACCGGTCCTCAGGAGCCACCTTCACCATAGGTGCCGGCCTCGACCCAGATCAAGAGAAGGCGCTGGTGAAATTCTTGCGCGCAAACAAGGAGGTGTTCGCATGGGAGCGCAAGCAGCTAGTGGGGGTTCCAAGGGAGGTGATTGAGCATCACCTGAATGTGTGCCCCAATGTGCGCCCTGTGAAGCAAAAGGCGAGGCGGCAGTCCACGGAGAAGTAGGCCCTCATCATCCAGGAAACCCGCTAGCTGGAGGCGGCAGGAGTCATTCACGAGGTTCGCTACCCCGAGTGGCTGGAAAATCCTGTTGTTGTGCCGAAAAAAGGAGGGAAGGAGCGCATGTGCGTCGACTTCACCAACGTCAACAAGGCCTGCCCACAAGATCCATTCTGACTTCCCCGCATCGACCAGCTCGTCGACTCCACTGCCGAGTGCGACCTGCTTTGTTTCCTGGATGCTTTTTTGGGTTATCACCAAATCAAAATGGTTGTGGAAGACGTAGAGAAGACAGCCTTCCTGACCCCGTGTGGGGTATACTGCTACACTTGCATTCCGTTTGGGTTGCGCAACGCGGGCGCAACCTTCCAACGGCTGATGCACATCGCATTGGGCCAGCAGCTCGGGAAGAACGCCGAGGCTTACGTTGACGACATTATGGTAAAGTCCCGGGAAGCAAGGACCTTAATCCAGGACTTGGAGGAAACCTTTGCGAGCCTTCGCCAAGTAGACCTATGACTCAACCCAGAGAAATGCGTGTTCGGTGTCCCCTCGAGCAAGCTGCTGGGTTTCCTCGTGTCCCACAGGGCGATCGAGGCCAACTCGGAGAAGATCAAGGCGATCGAAGACATGAGTCCACCATAGACCCTCACAGAAATACAGAAACTCACCGACCGCATGACTGCATTAGGGCGCTTCATCTCCAAGATGGGGGAGCGCGCCCTACCGTTCTTCATGTTGATGAAGAAAAATGGCCCATTTGAGTGGACGCAAGAGGCCGACCAAGCGTTTCAAGACCTCAAGAGGTACTTAATCAGCCCTCCGGTGATGGTGGCACCGCACCCTCTCGAGCCCCTGGTGATCTACCTTGCCGCCAGTCCCTACTCTGCCAGCGCAACCCTAGTGGCGGTTCGGGAGGAGCGCCAAGTCAAGGCCGCGTCCAGCTCAACTTCAGCCCTAGCTGGGATGACACAAGGCCAGGAGGGCCTCGCGAGGACCACGACGATGGTAGCAGGGGACCAAGCCCAACAGGAAGACACCCCTAGGGCTGAAGAAGCAGCCCCACGCAACTAGGCGCTGGGGGCTCCATTGTCTCAGAAAGCTCCTCAACCTACGGAAGACAGGGGCTACGTCAGCACGCCCACCCTCATCAAGCACCCGGTGTACTTCGTCAGCATGGTGCTACGGGATGCAAGGTCACGGTACCCCATGCCTCAGCAGCTCTTACTCGCGCTCTTGGTGGCCTCGCATAAGCTGCGGCACTACTTCCAAGGTCATCCCATCAAAGTCGTTTCGGCCTACCCATTGGAAAGGGTGCTGTCGGATTTCGGGTTCCGGCAGACCCTCTAGGTTCGAACACTGGGGTGCACGCTAGGATCTAAGATATGAAAGGAACAACACAAGAGACACAGGGTTTATACTAGTTCAGGCCACCATTGTGGTGTAATACCCTACTCTAGTTTGTGGTGTGGTGGATTGCCTCTTGGGCTGATGATGAACAATACAAGGGAGAACAGCCTCGCGAGGGTCTGTTCTTGGCTGGTGTGATGAACTGCTAGGGGGAGTTCAGTCGCTCTTTCTACTGGTTTTCAGATACCTCTACCTTGTGGGTGGCTAGTCCTATTTATAGGCAAAGGCCCTGGGCCTTTTCCCAAATATTGAGCGGGAAGGGCGCCAACAATTGGCCATTTTGAAGGGGAACATCTAGTACACTTATCCTGACTAAAGTTGGTCCTCGCCTGTCAAAGGCTCTGGTGGTGACGCCGGCTTGGGCTCCACAATGACTTCCTTCCTGCCGTTGCGGCGGTCTTGGTCTTGTTGCACCGAAACGGAGGCCTTTGCTTGATGCTCTCGCTCGCGCTTGCTCCCTTTGCACCAAAGAGGAAAGGAGGACAATACGCGGGCTGGCGCCCGCCTGGCGCCCTTGGTCGTCATGGCTTGCGTCATGGGCACCTCGTGAGGTACCCCGCCTTGATCTCTCTGCCTCCTCGCGAGCTAGCCTGATGAGGCCGTGCCTGAGGAAGCTCCCTGTCATCCACCCCACGAGGCTCGGCCCCTCGCGAGGGTCTTGAGCTCATGCCGATGAAGATGGGCCGTGCTGGGCCGCCCCTTGAGCCACGCCGTAGGCTGCCGGCAGGCAAGTCTGGGGACCCCCGTTCCCAGAACCCTGACAGTAGCCCCCGGGCCAAAGGCGCGCCCGGACTTGGCTGAGCAGAGAAGCGAAGGGGCGAGTGCGAAGCGCCGCGGGCCCTAACAGCCTGCGGCCTTGGGCGCTGCGTGGCGGTTGATTGGACGTGGGCGGCCCTGTTCCCCCATGCCTCCTTATTTTGCGCCCAGCTAGGCGGACCCGTGGTTGCACACAGTCGTTCCTCTTTTCGCTGCTCGACCGTCCCCTGCTCTTCCTCCTCTCGAGCTCCAGTCTCTACTTCCAATCCAATCTCGAATCCTCCCTCTTCCCATTGCCATGGCTCCGACAAAGAAGGGGAAAGGGAAGAACCCTGTGCCTCTGCCTTGCTCGACGTCGTCGGTGGCTCCCACTGTCGATCGGTCGATCATACTCAACCGAGAAGGCTTGGGCAAGGTCAGCTCTGCTATGTCCACTATCTTCAACGAGTGCGGGAGGACGACGGCGTGGCCCGCGTCCCACTTCTCCATCGATAGAATAGTCACCGAGGTCCGGTACTTTGCCGACGCCCTGTGGGCGGGATTGGTTCCCCCCTTTTCCAATTTCTTCAACGCTGTGCTTTCCCATTACCAGATCCATATGATGCATTTGGGTCCTGAATCCATTGCTCTTCTTGCCGTCTTCGCCTTCGTCTGTGAGGAAATGATGGGCATCCCTCCTTCGGTTGCCTTGCTGCGTCACTTCTTCTCTCTGTGCCTCGTCGACCCCACCCAATGCTTGGGGTGCGTGAGCTTCATTGCCGCACCAGAAACAGCAGCCTCAGGGATCGATTTCAGCCTTCCTTTGCCCGCGCCTGGGTTCCGCGAGCGGTGGCTGTACATGGATGTAGGGGTGCCCAGCCCCCTGCTTTCGGAGCCAACATCGCCCGCTGTCCCCAATTCAGACTGGGGCCAGGAGACGCTCACGAGCCCCCGGCTCATCTTCGTCTGGCGTCGCTTTGCGTTCTTGAGGGCGCTCGGCATGACGACGCCCAGGATGGTGAAGGAGTTCCTGCTATGCCGCATTGCTCCTCTCCAGCGCCACTCCCGCCGGATGTGGGCCTTCAGCGGGCGTGAAGATCGCATGAGGCTCCAGGAGGAGGACCTGACGCCTGAAGCACTGAGGAAGGTGCTCTTGGTCTTGACTAGGGACCCTTCCCCCGGCAGCGTCCGGCAAGGGGGGGCTTTGTTGTACCTTTGCTCGAACAGGGGCGACTTTGTGAATCAGATGCCCAGCTTCGACGAATGGGGGCTGCGCCCCGCTGGCCTCACGGGGCCTCGCAAGAACCCAATGGTGGTGACTGCGCTTCCAGTCGCCCACGGCGGTCCTTCCTCGAGTGGCGGAGCAGGGAGGCATGGGCCGCCGGAGGCTGAGAGGGCCCCCGCCTGGGTGACGACGCCAGGCGGCACTCCTGAGAGGGCAGCTCCTGAGGCCCGTACTACTGCGGCTGAAGGCGTTGAGCCGCTGCCCGCGGCGCCCGTGGTTGATGCCCCTGGGCCCCCAGCTACCCTTCTTGGTGCGGCGACCGGCGGCATGCATCAGGATGACGCCCCTGACACTGGGCATCTTGACGCTTCTTCCTCGTCGCAGGCTGACCTCTACGCTCAACTCCTGGGCCGCTTCCGCATGGACTTCGAGGCTCTCCGGAATAGAAGGGAGGCCTTGGGTGACGATTACCCTTGCCGCCTGCTGAAGCGGAGAAAGTATTTCGCCATTAATGAGTAAGCCTTCCCCTTTCCTAGCTCCTGATCCTCCCGTTGCTTTGGCTGATCCTTGCTCTACAGGGCCCTTCCTGCCGAGCTCACGGAGATGGCTGAGGAGCCATCCCCCCAGGCTCCACCCTCTCCACCATCTTCGAGCGCTCCGATCTCATGCAGAGCCCTTGCGGTGAGGCTGGTCAGAGAGGTGAAACATCCTGTGGCGCATCACGGCTCTGCGCACCTTGCGACCCTCCTTCGCGAGCCTTCTCGGGGCATAGCCAGCCTGCCTTGGGCTTCAGGCTGGTCGTGGATGGCGATTGGCTGTGGTCGGCCCTGCGCTCTTCATTTGGGGATGGGCTGGCTCCAGGCCGGGCTTCTGGCGAGGCGTGCCCGGCCATCGCGAGGGCGCCAGCCCCCAGCCCCCTGCCCAGAGGGGGAGTGCTGATTCGTGGCCCCCCGCGCTTACTTGGGGCGGATGACGACGCAGAAGACATGCTCGAGCGCGCCTGGGGGCGTCGCGTTCTTCGCCAAGGGTTTCTCCGGAGGGCGGCTGACGCGGTGAGCCGGCTTGGTGAAGAGCTTGCTGATGAAGACGCGCACCTTGAGGCTGAGGGCCTGCGCCTGGCTGAAGAGAGGCGCAAGCTAAAGGCGGCTGTTGCCCTTGCGCGCCACCAGCGTGACCTCGACAATGAGGAGGCCGAGGCGTTGCTGGCGGCCTCTCGGGAGGCCCATTCCCGGGCGGTCGAGGAGGCCCGAGAGGCTGACCGGCGGCATGAGGCGGCGGAGGAGCAGGCACGGGAACTCCAGGCCCGGTGCCATTCCCTGGAGCAGCAGGTGGAGCTGTGTGAGACGGCCCTTGCATCGATGAAGGTGGCTTCGGTCGACTAGGCAGAGCTCCAGAGGTGTGAGGAGGAACTGACGCTGGAAGGTGCTGAGGGCGCATGCGATCTTGAACGTCTGGAGACGAGGGAGGGCTTGGTGACGCAGGCGGAGGATGACATCGCTGCGCGCGAGGCCCGAGTCCTGGAAGAGGTTGAACGCAGGGTGGCGATGGCCCGCTTGAACCTTGAGCGCGAGTTCGAGGAGAGGCTGGGGTTGATCCGGGTCGAGGCTGAAGGCGGGACCGCCGCCCTGAGGGCCAAGCTGGAGGAAGTGACGCGGCGGGCCGACGCTTCCCGGGCCACCCTCGGCGTGGCGCAGGAGGAGCTGACTACCTCCCGCGCCGAGGCGCTTCTTCTCCGCCAGCGGGTGGACGAGGCTGAGGCCGTTGCGCAGCAGAACAAGGACGAGATACGCCAGCAGCGGATCCTGGAGCACGAGCACGGCCCCATGCTCACCATGCTTCGGGAGAGAGCCAACACAGCCTTGGGTAACATCTGCGATGCGGCTGTTGGCGGGCCCCACGCAGTCAACTATGCCGGCAATCTTCAGTTCTTCACCGACGTGGTGATGCAGCTGGAGGCGCGGTCAGTCAGAGCCAACAGGTTGGTGGAGGAGAGGAGCCGCGCCCTGCTCGGGCGCGCCTTTTCTCGTGTCTTCAGCCACCTTCGGAGCATGGACCCCAACTTCGACGTTGATGCCGCCATCGCCCCAGTACCCCAGGCCATCCGGGGCGACCTGGCGCACTGGGTGGAAGACAACGTGGCTGCCCTTGTTAGGGCCTTCGCTTCTGATAATGACGGCGTGGTCGTGGCTGCTGATGAAGGCGACGTGGTGAACGGCCCTGACGCCGCTGATGGCGACGCGGAGGGCGATGGCGAGGCCAGCGACGCCAGCGATGATTCAGGAGGTGCCCCTGAGGATGCATTGGGGGATTTATCCGACTGACCGCGTGTTGTCCCTGCTTCCTTACCCTGCGCAGATAGAGTTCGGGCCTTGCCCTGAAGGTTGTAAGAGCATTTTGGGATGGGGAGCCCCTCGTGTAAAAACTCGCATTCAGCGTATTAGTTGATGCGATATCACTCGTACGCCTGCGCCAAGCGGCTGACTTTACGACGAGCTGGCTGGCTTGTTTACCTTCGACCCGCATGGGCCTCGAGTTAGCCTGCGGAGGGCTGTGGTGTCTCGAATGTCTCCTGAACGAGCCCATCGAACCTGTAATGAAAACCTCCTGAGAGGGCGCGGCGATGGCAGTCTGGGCTGCACGCAAGCTAGGCCTGACCCGGCTCCCGAGGGGCTCGCGAGGGGATGCAGCTGAGGCAAAGTGGTAACCAGAACGCGAGAGATTGCTCGAACAAGACTAAACACCCCTTCCCCAAACACACGCAAATCTTCGAGCTCAAATCCAACTTAAATCCAACGGGGGAAAACGACAGCCAAGGGGAAAAGCAATGAAATCAGAAAAAGGCCGCGTCCGGCACCTAGTCTAGTATTGGGCGTCTTCTCACCAGCGCGGAGCTAAGTGCTGCCAGTGGGCGTGGGAGGGAGCCCCAGGCCCTGAGGCCAGCACCCCTGAGACTCCGGGGCGTGTACAACCCCACTCATTATTACGTGAGAGTGTCACGGGGCGGCGAGCTTCACAGGCACTAGGCCTTCTTCACAGGTACCGGCCTTGCTTCATATCGCCAGACGAGGGCCCCGCCTTGCACCACACTCTAGTGCCACCGATGACGACCGGAAACCAGGACGCCGCCGATGGGGTAGAGCGGTTGCCAGCGGTTCCCCCGACGACCATGGGTCCTCTGCCAGGGGTAGGCCCTGAGGCACCTCCCCAGCAGAGGGCCTACCTCCTGAGGACGCCTTGCTCTGAATGTCGCGGTGGTGATGCCGGATCTCGGCCCCTCTCCTGCAGCCCCCGGAGCCCTCCTCCTGAGGGGTAGGAAGCTGCGGGAGTGGGGCAGCCGCCCGTTGTGGCGACCTATACCTCTTGCGATCCATGGTTAGTGTATGCCTGCTCCTGAGGAATTAGTGGTACCCGATAATCATTGCTTCCAGCATGGCCGACAGGGCCTTCCCGGGGCTCCTGGAAGAGCTCACCTTCTGGTGCCTCGTCCCCCCAGCTTGGGCCGAGGAGCGAGCCTTGTTCGTCCTCATGCGCGCGCCCTTGGTCCATCATGTGGGGCACGTACTCTTCTGGGGCCGCCATCCCGAAGGCCGCGTCGTAGTGCTCCGCGTGCCACGCAGTTTTGCTTGAGGTGCCCGTCTGGGGGTGGTAGCGCGGGCCGTGGGTCGTGGCGAGTCCTTCTTCGCGGGCCAGGGGCGGAGACAGCGCTGCTGCTGGCCCGGTGCTGATGGCCTGGCCGGCGTTGGGGTGGCCTTGGAGTCCGCTTGGGGCTGCGCGGGCGTGCGTGGAGCCTCCGCGTGGGCCACCCAGGACCTGAGGTGGGAGTTGGGTGCAGAAGGGGTGAGCCCCCGAGGCGGCGAAGCCCAGGAGCTCTGCCACCCGCTCTAGCAGCACGTCACAACCGCCTTTGAGCAGCCTGCATTGCAGTAGCTCTTGGGCCACCGTGAGCGCAGCCCTCGAGTTCGCCTGCTCCCGTCGGGTGTACGGCATCGTGGCCGCAGCGTGGTTGGAGGCCCTTGCCGCCGACCGCACCTGCCGCAGCATGAGGGCTGTCGTTGCTTGTCCGTGCCGCCCGCAGCCCGCATCGCCTTGCGGACCGCGAGCTGCCTGGGGCATGGGGTCGCCTGAGGCGAGCGGCTCTGCGTGGGCGGGCTAGGCCGCCCAGGGATCAGGGTTGCCTGCCTGGTCGCCGGACATGATGATGACGATGCGACGGGACGCGAAGCGGCAGAAGGTGGATTTTGGCGCACCCCTACCTGGCGCGCCAAGTGTTGGATTTCGGGTTCTGGCAGACCCTCTAGGTTCGAACACTGGGGTGCGCGCGGAGATCTCGCCCTCTACCTACCTGCACCTCGCCGCCTCGCTAGGATCTAAGCTATGAAAGGAACAACACAAGAGACACAGGGTTTATACTAGTTCGGGCCACCATTGTGGTGTAATACCCTACTCTAGTTTGTGGTGTGGTGGATTGCCTCTTGGGCTGATGATGAATAATACAAGGGAGAACAGCCTCGCGAGGGTCTGTTCTTGGCTGGTGTGATGAACTGCTAGGGGGAGTTCAGTCGCTCTTTCTACTGGTTTTCAGATACCTCTACCTTGTGGGTGGCTAGTCCTATTTATAGGCAAAGGCCCTGGGCCTCTTCCCAAATATTGAGCGGGAAGGGCGCCAACAATTGGCAATTTTGAAGGGGAACATCTAGTACACTTATCTTGACTAAAATTGGTCCTCGCCTATCAAAGGCTCTGATGGTGACGCCGGCTTGGGCTCCACAATGACTTCCTTCCTGCCGTTGCGACGATCTTGGTCTTGTTGCACCGAAATGGATGCCTTTGCTTGATGCTCTCGCCCGCGCTTGCTCCCTTTGCACCAAAGAGGAAAGGAGGACACTGCGCGGGCTGGTGCCCGCCTGGCGCCCTTGGTCGTCATGGCTTGCGTCATGGGCACCTCGTGAGGTACCCCGCCTTGATCTCTCCGCCTCCTCGCGAGCCAGCCTGACGAGGCCATGCCTGAGGAAGCTCCCTAACGTCCACCCTGCGAGGCTCGGCCCCTCGCGAGGGTCTTGAGCTCGTGCTGATGAAGATGGGCTGTGCTGGGCCGCCCCTTGAGCCACGCCGCAGGCCGCAGGCAGGC
The DNA here is from genome assembly GCF_002162155.2 of Triticum dicoccoides. Classification (NCBI taxonomy): domain Eukaryota; kingdom Viridiplantae; phylum Streptophyta; class Magnoliopsida; order Poales; family Poaceae; genus Triticum; species Triticum dicoccoides. The sequence continues at coordinate 528,214,324 of NC_041389.1, read as the reverse complement.
AAGTCTGGGGACCCCCATTCCTAGAACACCGACAATAGCCCCTGGGCCCAAGGCGCGCCCGGACTTGGCTGAGCAGAGAAGCGAAGGGGCGAGTGCAAAGCACCGCGGGCCCTAACAGCCTGCAGCCTCGGGCGCCGCGTGGCGGTTGATTGGACGTGGGCGGCCCTGTTCCCCCACGCCTCCTTATTTTGCGCCTAGCTAGGTGGACCCGTGGTTGCACACAGTCGTTCCTCTTTTCGCTGCTCGACCATCCCCTGCTCTTCCTCCTCTCGAGCTGCAGTCTCTGCTTCCAATCCAATCTCGAATCCTCCCTCTTCCCGTTGCCATGGCTCCGACGAAGAAGGGGAAAGGGAAGAACCCGGTACCTCCGCCTCGCTCGTCGTCGTCGGCGGCTCCCGCCGTCGATTGGTCGATCATACTCAATCGAGAAGGCTTGGGCAAGGTCAGCTCTGCTCTGGCTACTATCTTCAACGAGTGCAGGAGGACGACGGCCTGGCCCGCGTCCCACTTTTCCATCGATAGAATAGTCACCGAGGTCCGGTACTTTGCCGACGCCCTGTGGGCGGGATTGGTTCCCCCCTTTTCCAATTTCTTCAACGCTGTGCTTTCCCATTACCAGATCCATATGATGCATTTGGGTCCTGAATCCATTACTCTTCTTGCCGTCTTCGCCTTCATCTGTGAGGCAATGATGGGCATCCCTCCTTCGGTTGACTTTCTGCATCACTTCTTCTCTCTGCGCCTCGTCGACCCCACCCAATGCTCGGGGTGCGTGAGCTTCATTGCCGCACCAGAAACAGCGGCGTTAGGGATCGATTTCAGCCTTCCTTTGCTCGCGCCTGGGTTCCGCGAGCGGTGGCTGTACGTGGATGTAGGGGTGCCCAGCCCCCTGCTTTCGGAGCCAACATCGCCCGCTGTCCCCAATTCAGGCTGGGGCCAAGAGACGCTCACGAGCCCCCGGCTCATCTTCGTCTGGTGTCGCTTCGCGTTCTTGAGGGCGCTCGGCATGACGGCGCCCAGGGTGGTGAAGGAGTACCTGCTATGCCGCATTGCTCCTCTCCAGCGCCACTCCCGCCGGATGTGGGCCTTCAGTGGGCGTGAAGATCACATGAGGCTCCAGGAGGAGGACCTAACGCCCGAAGCGCTGAGGAAGGTGCTCTTGGTCTTGACTGGGGACCCTTCCCCCAGCAGCGTCCGGCAATGTCACATCCCTAGCTTCTGGTGCTGCCTAGTGTTTGCATCATGTTTAAATTTTGAAACTTGAACTGAGGAAATTTGGAAGCCTCAAAAACTTAAATAAAAGAATGGCAAAAACCCTAAAATCTCATTCATTGTTCCAAAATGCTCTTCTTAAATGTTTGGTAATTTTTGGCAAGGGTTCTGGTCCCAACCAAAATATTGAACATTTTTAAGGATTTATTTTTGGGACTTTGAATTTAAATCATTAGCTATTTGAATTTGAATTATATTCATATAATTAGAATATAATTTCAAATACCCCTGAAATATTTTATGAGCTTTTGGAAAAGTCCATCCAGCAAAATAAAAATATTCAGAGGAGTTTTTGGCATTGTTTGAATTTGTTTAAATTCAAAACAATGGCAAAAGATATTAATAAAAGAAAACAGAACAATAAAACAGAGCAGAGAGCACTTACCTAGCGCCAGCAACCGGCCCAGCTACTGTGCTGGCAGCCCACCGGTGCGGCCCAGCCCACCAGGCGTCCCCCCCCTGTCGTCTTCCTCCCCTCGCCCCAAAGCTGCTGCTGTCGCCGTGAGAAAGCGCCCGCGCACGCAGGCTCCACCTCCTGCTTCGCGCTGGAGGCTCAACCTCCTCCCTGTCCCCACGCCTGGAGACGCCTCGACCCCCTCTGTTCTCCCCCCTCTTTCCTGGCTCTTCCCCTCGCTTGGCCGCAGCCATGGCCGAACGCCACCATCGCCACCGACGCCGTTCGCCGCGACCACAGCCACCGCCTAGCCTTCCCAACTGTCCAGGAGCTCCACCTCCGTCGTCTACGCCTCCTCAAGGACACACGCGCCGCCGGACGCCCCCGAACGCCCACACCGCCGCCTTCTTCAACCTTCGGCCCCGTCAATCGCCGTCGTCGATTCGCCCCCGACAAGACATCTTCGAGCCCACTAACCCTCCCAACGGACTCGCGGTGAGCCCCTGAGTCGTTTCCCCCTTCTTCCCTGGTCGCTTTTGACCTCTAGGCCATAGCCCCGTCGTGGCTGAGAGCTCCATGCCGCCGCCGCGTAGCTCGTCGTCGTTTGAGCTAGCATCTGTCATGGCCGAGCACATATTTGTGCTCCTCGCATCGTCAGGAGTCTGCTGAGACCCTCCACTAGTTTCCCCGTGCACTGGAGCTCCATTCTCGTTGAGGTCCGGAACTCCGGCGCCGCCGCGAGCTCGTTTTCGGTGAGCTCCGGCCACCACAGCCGCTACCGCTCGCCCAGCTGGATGCGGCGCACCTTTAGCTACCCATAGGAGCAAACCACGCGTCGAATGGTGCTCCATAGCGAGCACACGGTGCATCTCCGCCGTCGGCCATGGTCGTCACCGGCGACACTCCGGCGAGCTGACGTGGCACCGCCATTAGTGGCTAATGACGCCACTAACTACACCCGTAGCTCACTGACACATGGGCCCCGCGCCCTAATTATTCCTAGTTTAGTTTCTGTTTAGATTAGTTATTAACCCAGCTGGTCCCACACGTCAGTTTGACTTGCTGACGTGGCCTTTGACCGGCCCCACACGTCAGTGACTCATGCCAGCGGTGTGTCACTGACCAGTGGACCCCCTGGTCAGGTTTGACCCGAGGCTGCCCTGTTGACTCTGCTGAGGTCAGCATGACGCCATGCTGACGCAATATTCCTTTTCTGGAATTTAGTTTATTTTATAAATAATCAGGAATTCCAGAAAATAGCTAAAACTTCAATAAATCATAGAAATTCAACCGTAACTCCAAATTAAATAAATTATATATGAAAAATTATCAGAAAAATTCAAGGAATCCATCTGTACCATTTTCATGCATGTTTGAACAATGTTTGTCCTCTGTTTTGGACAAAACAAATAAAGGGCATTTAAATAATCATATATGGAGTTGGAATTTGAATCATGTATTCAAACCAACTTCATTTAAATCATAGCTAGGTGCATTAGCCCAAAACACATTCATATTGCCATGTCACACTCATGCATCATATTGTTGCATTGCATTGATTGTGTTCTTTCTCTGTTGCCGGTAATTGTTCCCCTCAGTAGACGTGGTTCCGACGATGAGATCGATGACACCGATGAAGAGCTATATTATCTTCAGAAGTGCCAGGCAAGCAAAATCCCCTTGTTCATTCCGATACAATCCCACTCTCTCGCTCCTGCTCTCTTTTACTGCATTAGGACAACACCGATTCAACTGTTACATGCTGCGGTAATTGAACCCCTTTATCCTCTGCATGACCTGTCATTGCCACAGTAAATAGATGAAACCCACTAGCATGAGTAGGAGTTGTTTGAGCCCTGTTGTGCCTACTCATTCATGCTTGTTTGTCATGCCTGCTACTGCTTAGAGTTGAGTCAGGTCTGATTCATCGGGGATGAATCAGAGGCGTGTGAACATGTCCTACTGTGTGTGAGCTAAGTGTGTGAACACGATTTGGTAAAGGTAGCGGTGAGAGGCCATGTAGGAGTACATGGTGGGTTGTCTCATTGCAGCCGTCCTCAGGAACTGAGTTATGTGTTTGTGATCCATGACCAGCTACTACCACGCATTGGAATGCTTAAGTGCCCCTCTCGACTTATTAATCAACTTGATCTCTGTCCAGGAGTTGCAATTAGTTTCTGGTGTTTGTAGGTAGTGTTAGTAGTCTACCAAGTTGCACCCGGTACAGGTGGGCTTGGGACAGACTAGGCACAGTGGCACGGTGTACCAAGTGGCACCTGGATGGTGGGCTTGGGAACCCTGCTCACATCGTTTGGGGCCGTGAGCGACACCCCGGCCGGATCTCCTTGCGGATGGAACCCGAATAGGCGATAAACCTGGACGAGAGACTTGTTTGGTTAGTCAGGTCGTGGCCGACTCCCTCGCCCGGCTTCCGCTTGAAGGTTGCCGAGGTACATGACGTGTACAGGGCGATAAGTGGCGGGAGCGTGTGTGAAGAAGTACACCCCTGCAGGGTTATCATTATCTATTCAAATAGCCGGATTCCTCGGATATGGAAACTTGGACCCCTTGCATAGTTCATAGACAAGTGAAAGTGGATACTCTAAAATACGCAAGATAAGCGTGAGTGCTATGGATGGTGTTCTCGTAGGGAGACGGGAGCGGATCCATAGTGGTGTATTGATATGGTGAATATGTGGACTCGTGTGCGCCACCTCAAAAGAGTTACTTGCAGTCGTATTTCAGGATAGCCACCGAGTCAAAGCTGGCTTGCTGCAGTTAAACCCCACCATCCCTTTGTTGATAATGATGCATATGTAGAAAGATCTGATGTAAGTCTTGCTGGGTACATTTGTACTCATGTTTGCCTATTTTATGTTTTTGCAGAGAGACTTCAGTCTCACTAGTAGTTCCACGTGGACTTCGACGTTTAGCTTGTTGCCTCAGCTACGATCTTGTGCCCTCGGTAGGATCTGGTAGATAGTCAGGCTTCTCAGCCTTTTTCATTTATAGATGTCTGTACTCAGACATGATAGCTTCCGCTTGTGCTTTGATTTGTATGCTCTGAATGTTGGGTCATGAGACCCCTGTTTGTAATATCTCGCTCCTCGGAGCCTAATGAATACTTACTTGTGTCGTAGAGTCATGTTGTGATGCCTTGTTGTATTTGCACATATCGAGCATATTGTGTGTATGATTGAAATGCTTGGTATGTGTGGGATCTGACTATCTAGTTGTTTATCTTTAGTAGCCTCTCTTACCGGGAAATGTCTCCTAGTGTTTCCACTGAGCCATGGTAGCTTGCTACTGCTCCGAAACACTTAGGCTGGCCGGCATGTGTCCTTCTTCGTTCATGTGTCTGTCCCTTCGGGGAAATGTCACGCATTGAGTACCGGAGCCCTGTTAGCCCGCTACAGCCCGGTTTACCGGAGTCCTGCTAGCCCAGTGCTACAGCCCGGACCCACTTGCTGATGACCAACACGTTCGATGCTGGGTCATGGATGCCTGTCCCTGTAAGTCTGTGCCACTTTGGGTTTACGACTAGTCATGTCAGCCCGGGCTCCTTATCATATGGATGCTAGCGACACTATCATATACGTGTGCCAAAAGGCGCAAACGGTCCCGAGCAAAGGTAAGGCGACACCCGTGGGAATACCATGCGTGAGGCCGCAAAGTGATATGAGGTGTTACATGCTAGATCGATGTGGCATTGAGTCGGGGTCCTGACAGGCAAGGGGGGGCTTTGCTGTACCTTTGCTCGAACGAGGGCGACATTGTGAATCAGATGCCTGGCTTCGACGAATGGGGGCTGTGCCCCGCTGGCCTCGTGGGGCCTCGCGAGAATCCAGTGGTGGTGACTGCCCTTCCAGTCGCCCATGGCGGTCCTTCCTCGAGTGGCGGAGCAGGGAGGCATGGGCTGCCGGAGGCTGAGGGGGCCCCCGCCGGGGTGACGACGGTAGGCGGCACTCCTGAGAGGGCAGCTCTTGAGGCCCGTACTGCTGCGGCTGAAGGCGTTGAGCCGCTGCCTGCGGCGCCCGTGGTTGAGGCCCCTGGGGCCCCAGCTACCCTTCTTGGTGAGGCGACCGGCAGCGTGCATCAGGACGATACCCCTGACGCTGGACATCTTGACGCTTCTTCCTTGTCGCAGGCTGACCTCTGCGCTCAACTCCTGGGCCACTTCCATGTGGACTTCGAGGCTCTCCGAAAGAGAAGGGAGGCCTTGGGTAACGATTACCCTTGCCGCCTGCTGAAGCGCAGGAAGTATTTCTCCATTGATGAGTAAGCCTTCCCCTTTCCTAGCTCCTGATCCTCCCGTTGCTTTGACTGATCCTTGCTCTGCAGGGCCCTTCGTGCCGAGCTCACGGAGATGGCTGAGGAGCCATCCCCCCAGGCTCCGCCCTCTCCATCGTCTTCGAGCGCTCCGAGCTCAAGCAGAGCCCTTGCGGTGAGGCCGGTCAGAGAGGTGAGCCATCCTATGGTGCATCGCGGCTCTGCGCGCCTCGCGACCCTCCTTTGCGAGCCTTCTCGGGGCAGAGCCTGCCTGCCTTGGGCTTCACGTCTGGTCGTGGATGGCGATTGGCTGAGGTTGGCCCTGCGCTCTTCATTTGGGGATGGGCTGGCTCCAGGCCGGGCTTCTGGCGAGGCGCGCCCGGCCATCGCGGGGTCGCCAGCCCCCAGCCCCCTGCCCAGAGGGGAGTGCTGATTCATGGCCCCCCGCGCTTACTTGGGGCGGATGACGACCCAGAAGACGTGCTCGAGCGCGCACGGGGGCGTCGCGTTCTTCGCCAAGGGTTTCTCCGGAGGGCGGCTGACGCGATGAGCCGGCTTGGTGAAGAGCTTGCTGATGAAGACGCGCACCTTGAGGCTAAGGGCCTGCGCCTGGCTGATGGGAGGCGCAAGCTAAAGGCGGTTGTTGCCCTTGTGCGCCACTAGCGTGACCGCGACAATGAGGAGGCCGAGGCATCGCTGGCTGCCTCTCGGGAGGCCCGTTCCCGGGCCGTCGAGGAGGCCCGAGAGGCTGACCGGCGGCACGAGGCGGCATAGGAGTGGGCACGGGAACTCCAGGCCCGGTGCCATTCCCTGGAGCAGCAGGTGGAGCTGCGTGAGACGGCCCTTGCATCGATGATGGTGGCTTCGGTCGACCAGGCAGAGCTCCGGAGGCGTGAGGAGGCACTGACGCTGGAAGCTGTCGAGCGCGCACGCGATCTTGAACGTCTGGAGACGAGGGAGCGCTTGGTGACGCAGGCGGAGGATTACGTCGCTGTGCGCGAGGCCCGAGTCCGGGAAGAGGTTGAACGCAGGGTGGCGACAGCCCGCTTGAACCTTGAGCGCGAGTTCGAGGAGAGGCTGGGGTTGATCCGGGTCGAGGCTGAAGGCAGGACCGCCGCCCTGAGGGCCAAGCTGGAGGAAGTGACGCGGTGGGCCGACGCTTCCCGGGCCGCCCTCGGCATGGCGCAGGAGGAGCTGACTACCTCCCGCGCCGAGGCGCTTCTTCTCCGCCAGCGGGTGGATGAGGCTGAGGCCATTGCGCGGCAGAACAAGGACGAGATACGCCAGCGGTGGATCCTGGAGCACGAGCACGGCCCCATGCTCACCACGCTCCGGGAGAGAGCCAACACAGCCTTGGGTAACATCTGTGATGCGGCCGTTGGCGGGCCCCACGTAGTCAACTATGCTGGCAATCTTCAGTTCTTCACCGACATGGTGACGCAGCTGGAGGCGCGGTCGGTCAGAGCCAACAGTTGGTAGAGGAGAGGAGCCGCGCCCTGCTCGGGCGCGCCTTTTCTCGTGTCTTCAACCACCTGCGGAACATGGACCCCAACTTCGACTTTGACGCCGCCATTGCCCCAGTACCCCAGGCCGTCCGGGGCGACCTGGCGCACTGGGTGGAAGACAACGCGGATGCCCTTATCAGGGCCTTCTCTTATGATAACGACGGCATGGTCGTGGCTACTGATGAAGGCGATGTAGTGAACGGTCCTGACGCTGCTGATGGCGACGCGGAGGGCGATGGCGAGGCCAGCAACGCCAGCGACGATTCAGGAGGTGCCCCTAAGGATGCATTGGGGGATTTATCCGACTAACCGCGTGTTGTCCCTGCTTCCTTACCCTGCGCAGATAGAGTTCGGGCCTTGCCCTGAAGGTTGTAAGAGCATTTTGGGAGGGGGAGCCCCTCGTATAAAAACTCGCATTCAGCATAGTTGTAGATGCGATATCACCCGTACGCCTGCGCCAAGCGGCTGACTTTGCGACGAGCTGGCTGGATTGTTTACCTTCGACCCGCGTGGGCCTCGAGTTAGCCTGAAGAGGGTTGTGGTGTCTCGAACGTCTCCTGAACGAGCCCATCGAACCTGTAATGGAAACCTCCTGAGAGGGCGCGGCGACGACAGTCTGGGATGCACGCAAGCTAGGCCTGACCCGGCTCGCGAGGGGCTCGCGAGGGGAGGCATCTGAGGCAAAGTGGTAACCAGAACGCGAGAGATTGCTCGAACGAAACTAAACACCCCTTCCCCGAACACACGCAAATCTTCGAGCTCAAATCCAACGGGGGAAAACGACAGCCAAGGGGAAAAGCAATGAAAGCAGAAAAAGGCCGCGTCCGGCACCTAGTCTAGTCTTGGACGTCTTCTCATCAGTGCGGAGCTAAGTGCTGCCACTGGGCGTGGGAGGGAGCCCCAGGGCCTGAGGCCGGCAACCCTAAGACTCCGGGACGTGTACAACCCCACTCATTATTACGTGAGAGTGTCACGGGGCGGCGAGCTTCACATGCACTGGGCCTTCTTCACAGGTACCGGCCTTGCTTCATATCGCCAGACGAGGGCCCCGCCTTGCGCCACACTCTAGTGCCACCGATGACGACCGGAAACCAGGACGCCGCCGATGGGGTAGAGCGGTCGCCAGCGGTTAACCCGACGACCACCGGTCCTCTGCCAGGGGTAGGCCCTGAGGCACCTCCCCAGCAGAGGGCCTACCTCCTGAGGACGCCTTGCTCCGAATGCCACGGTGGTGATGCCGGATCTCGGCCCCTCTCCTGCAGCCCCCGGCGCCCTCCTCCTGAGGGGTAGGAAGCTGCGGGAGTGGGGAAGCCGCCCGTTGTGGCGACCTGTACCTCCTACGATCCATGGTTAGCGTATGCCTGCTCCTGAGGAATTAGTGGTACCTGATAATCGTTGCTTCTAGCGTGGCCGACGGGGCCTTCCCGAGGCTCCTGGAAGAGCTCAGCTTCTGGTGCCTCGTCCCCCATCTTGGGCCGAGGAGAAAGCCTTGTTCATCCTCATGCGCGCGCCCTTGGTCGATCATGTGGGGCACGTACTCTTCTGGGGCCGCCATCCCGAAGGCCGCGCCGTAGTGCTCCGCGTGCCACGCAGTTCTGCTTGAGGCGCCCGCCTGGGGGTGGTAGCGCGGCGGACCACCGGGGCCATGGGTCGTGGCGAGTCCTTCTTCACGGGCCAGGGGCGGAGGCAGCGCCGCTGCTGGCCCAATGCTGACGGCCTGGCCGGCGTTGGGGTGGCCTTGGAGCCTGCTTGGGGCTGCGCGGGCGTGCGTGGAGCCTCTGCGCGGACCACCCTGGACCTGAGGTGGGAGTTGGGTGCAGAAGGGGTGAGCCCCCGAGGCGGAGAAGCCCAGGAGCTATGCCACCCGCTCTAGCAGCACGTCGCGACCGCCTTCCAGCAGCCTGCATTGGAGTAGATCTCGGGCCACTGTGAGCGCGGCCCTCGAGTTCGCCTGCCCCTGTCGGGTGTACGACATCGTGGCCGCAGCGTGGTTGGAGGCCCTCGCCGCCGACCGCACCTACCGCGGCGTGAGGGCTGTCGTTGCCTGTCTGCGCCGCCCGCGGCCCGCAGCGCCCTGCGGACCGCGAGCTGCCTGGGGCATGGGGTCGCGCGGGGCGAGCGGCTCTGCGTGGGCGGGCCAGGCCGCCCAGGGATCAGGGTTGCCTGCCTGGTCGCCGGACATGATGATGACGATGCGACGGGACGCGAAGCGGCAGAAGGTGGATTCCGGCGCACCCCTACCTGGCGCGCCAAGTGTCGGATTTCTGGTTCCGGCAGACCCTCTAGGTTTGAACACTGGGGTGCGCGCGGAGATCTTGCCCTCTACCTACCTGCACCTCGTCGCCTCGCTAGGATCTAATCTATGAAAGGAACAACACAAGAGACACAGGGTTTATACTAGTTCGGGCCACCATTGTGGTGTAATACCCTACTCTAGTTTGTGGTGTGGTGGATTGCCTCTTGGGCTGATGATGAACAATACAAGGGAGAACAACCTCGCGAGGGTTTGTTCTTGTCTGGTGTGATGAACTGCTAGGGGGAGTTCAGTCCCTCTTTCTACTGGTTTTCAGATACCTCTACCTTGTGGGTGGCTAGTCCTATTTATAGGCAAAGGCCCTGGGCCTCTTCCCAAATATTGAGCGGGAAGTGCGCCAACAATTGGCCATTTTGAAGGGGAACATCTAGTACACTTATCCTGACTAAAGTTGGTCCTCGCCTGTCAAAGGCTCTGGTGGTGACACCGGCTTGGGCTCCACAATGACTTCCTTCCTTCCGTTGCGACGGTCTTGGTCTTGTTGCACCAAAACGGATGCCTTTGCTTGATGCTCTCGCCCGCGCTTGCTCCCTTTGCACCAAAGAGGAAAGGAGGACACTGCGCGGGCTGGCGCCCGCCTGGCGCCCTTGGTCATCATGGCTTGCGTCATGGGCACCTCATGAGGTACCCCGCCTTGATCTCTCCACCTCCTCGCGAGCCAGCCTGACAAGGCCGTGCCTAAGGAAGCTCCCTGTCGTCCACCCCGCGAGGCTCGTCCCCTCGCGAGGGTCTTGAGCTCGTGCTGATGAAGATGGGCCGTGCTGGGCCGCCCCTTGAGCCATGCCGCAGGCCGCAGGCAGGCAAGTCTGGGGACCCCTGTTCCCAGAATGCTGACAGGTGCTCAAAAGCCCCAACTCAGCTGGGAGAGTCGCTGAATGGAACATCGAGCTGCAAGCGTTTCAGTTGGAGTTCAACACAACCAGGGTCATCAAGGGAGCCGCACTTGCTGATTTTGTAGCGGAGTGGGCAGACGCGCCGGAGCTCAAGGCAGGCGAGGATCGGTCTCTCTCCCCAGGAAGTGAGGCACCAGATGGCTGGGTCATGTATTTCGATGGCGCCTTCTCACGACAAGGCGCGAGGGCTGGCGCAGTGCTGATATCGCCCACTCAGGACAATCTCTACTACGCCGTACAGCTCTAGTTCCAGCAGGGTGAGAAGGTCTCCAACAACATAGTAGAGTACGAGGGCCTCATAGCAGGCCTGAGGGCTGCGGCAGCGTTGGGAGTAAAATGACTCGTCATCAAGGGGGATTCTAAACTCCTCGTCAACTTCTCCAACAAGGTATACAAGCCAAAGGACGAGCATATGGAAGCGTATCTCGCGGAAGTGCGCAAGATGGAGAAGCAGTTCTGGGGGCTGGAACTGCAGCATGTGCCCCGCGGCACCAACCAAGAGGCTGATGACATCACCAAGAGGGCGTCCAGACGCATGCCTCAGGGGCCTGGCATTTTTGAGGAACGGCTCTTCAAGCCGTCAGCAACGCCACCACTTTCAAGGATGGCACAGCCTCGGGAAGAGCTCCCTCAGCCACCTTTCTCAGGAGCCCCGACCCGCGGCCCGACCTCAGGAGCCCGCTTACTCTTAGCACTGGAGCCTCGGGAGGGATGCTGGACCAAGGAATTCAAGGAATACCTGATGCAAGGGACACCGCTAGATAGGGAGGAGGACACGGAGCGTGTAGCACGGTAGGCCACCGCCTACTGCATCCAAGACGGTGAGTTATACCGGAAGCGGGCGAATGATGTTTCTGTGCGTTGCATCTCCAAGGAATAGGAGAAAGAGCTGCTGGCCGACATACACGGCAGAGATTGCGGACACCACTCGTCGTCATGGACCCTCGTCGGCAAGGCATTTTGCAGTGGGTTCTACTGGCCTACGACACTCAACGACGCGATCGAGCTGGTGAAGTCCTGTGAAGCCTGCCAATTTCAGGCCAAGCAGATCCACCAGCCGGCGCAGGGCCTGCAGACCATCCCGCTCTCGTGGCCGTTCGCAGTCTGGGGGCTGGATATCTTGGGCCCGTTCCCTCGGGCGCCTGGGGGCTACCGCTACCTCTACGTCGAATCGACAAGTTCACCAAGTGGGAAGAGGTAGAAGCCGTACACACCATCCCAGCCGGTTCCGCAGTCAAGTTCATCAAGGGCCTTGTGAGCCGCTTCGGGGTCCCTAACCGCATCATCACTGACAATGGTTCGCAGTTCACTAGCAATCTCTTCAAAGCATATTGTGCTAACCTTGTAATGCAGATCTGCTACGCCTCGGTGGCGCACCCTCGGAGCAACGGCCAGGCTGAACATGCCAACGCATAGGTCCTGAGGGGCCTCAAAACTAGGACTTTCAAGAAGAAGCTGGAGGCCTGCGGCAAGGGCTGGCACGACGAGCTCCAGTCCGTGTTGTGGTCCATCTGCACTACTGCCACCAAGTCAACAGGCGAGACCCCATTCTTCCTCGTCTACGAAGCGGAAGCAGTCCTCTCTCACAAGGTTAGGCGTCGCTCCGCACGGGTCCTGGCGTTTGATAAGACACGGCAGGATGCCATGCGGAGGATGGACCTCGTGCTGGGGGAGGAGCGCTGCCGCGAAGCCGCGCTACGGGCAGCAAGGTACCAGCAGGCGCTGCGGTGGTACCACTGTCGCAGCATCCACCCCAGGACGCTCGAGGTAGGTGACCTCGTGCTGAGGTGGGTGCTCTCCAGGGAAAGGCTGCATAAGCTTTCACCCATGTGGGAGGGCCCGTTCAAGGTCGTCCACGTCTCCAGGCTAGGTGCCGCGCGCCTAGAGACTCAAGATGGGGTGCCCATCCCGAATGCCTCCAGCACCTCAGGAAGTTCTACCCATGAAGCAAGGCCCGGTGCCTGTGAAGAAGGACCAGTGCCTGTGAAGCTCGCCGCCCATGACACTCTCACGTAATAATGAGTGGGGTTGTACATGCCCCGGAGTCTCAGGAGGCCGTCCTCGGGCCTTTGGGGCTCCCGCCCATGCCCAGTGGCAGCACTTAACTCCGCGCTAGTGAGAAGACGTCGAAGACTAGACTAGGTGCCGGACGCGGCTTTTTCATTTGCTTTCCGCAGTTGGTTTGCTCCTCTTTATTTGAATCTCGATTGAAGTTGATTCGGGTGTTCCCTTGCCTTCTACCTCCGCTTCTGTCTTCAGCTCTTTGTCTGACTTGCTCTCTCTCGTAAGCCTTGCGAGGGGGCTGCGCGGGTGCCCTCGTGAGCCTTTTCTCTTCTGACTTTTGCGAGGCTCTCTCGTTCGAAATCACAGCGGGAGCATCCGTCCCGGTACATACCCCTCGGGTACCACGACACAGAGCGTCGGCCCGCTGCCGGCAGCCCTAGCAACCAGGTCCCTGAAAATAACAGGCTCTCTACGAGTTTTCTTTGCAGCTCTTAAGACGCCCCGAAAAACCTGAAGCGGGCACCTCGCGAGGCGAGGCCTACTTCAAGCATACTAAGCTAAGTCATTCCTACACGCCAACATACAACAATGACGCCATGACACAGCACATGACCAATAGATGCAATAGGTTAACTAGGAAATCATAGTTTGTTGCTCGCCCCCACGGGGCCCCATACTTTTATCTCTTAAGTGTAGGAAGGAAAGAAAATAGAACAAAAGCAGCATGCAGCTCACGAGGGGTACCCGATGGCTGCCCCTTGAGCTCAGTCGGACTCCGCCTCACGCTTCATCGGAGCACGGCGGTGGGACGACCCGCTACCACCCTCGAGGCGGGCGCGAAGGTGTGGCGGGTGATCGCGGCCACCGCTGGAGGACCTATCGCCAGCGGACGAGACGTCGTAGCTTGGTGAGCCGCGGTCTCCTCCGGGAGCCGGTCCACCTTCACCCTCGTCACGACCGTCACCAAGCCCGAGCACCTCATCGTCGTTGTTGTCTTTAGGGCAGCACCCGACGCGGCGGCCATCCTCTCCAAACGCCCTCACGTATAGGGTCGGGTCACCATCATACTTGAAGTGGAGCGTGCATGGCCTGCCCAGGCCTCGCGCATGGGCGAACGTCTGCTAACCTCGAGCCATGGTTGCGTTGCCAGCGACGGAGACCTCCACCGCGACCCAGGAGGCTCTGCTGCAGCAGCCATCCGCCTGCAACCAGAGCTTGCCCGGGCCGGCGGCCAGCAACTCGCTGGCAAAGAAGCGCGGAAGCTAAAGCTGGTTGCCTGCTGGATCTTTTGACCACACGACAAACTCCGGCAGCACCTCCGCCGAGTGGAAGCGCGGCCGAGGAGGCCGTGCAGTCACAGCACGCCTTCCCCCTCCACGTGAAGGGCCACCACCATGACCGCGAGGAACTATGGCGGGGGTCGCAGAGTGCTTGCGAGGGTGACCGCGTCCGCGCTTGGGCGGAGGAGAGACAGATCCCTCCTGGTGAGCCTTCCCCTTCTCCGCGGCCGACAACCTTTTTCCAAGCACCATTGGGGACGCTACAAGCAGTGGATTGGGGAAGGAGAATCAAGTGGAATGGGAAGAGATGGGCGACGGGGGCTTGCGCCCCTCCTCATTTATAGCCCAAAGGAGGCCAACCATCGGCCTCCATGATCGCTGGTAATGATAACCCTTTTTGCATGTAGCAGGGACTCATTAATTCGTGCAGTTGCCGAGGCAGCATGGGGAAGCGGAGACACCCACGTACAATCAGTCGCCACGCATCAACCAAGGCCGCAGGCTTGAGGGCCCGTGGCGCACCATACTTACCCCTTGGCTTCACCGCTAAGCCAAGTCCAAGCGCGCCTTGGGCCCGGGGGCTACTATCGGCGTTCTGGATATGGGGTATCTAGCCTTCCCTGCCTGCGGCCCGTGGCATGGCTCCACCAGCAGCCCAGTGCGGCCCGTCTTCATCAACCAAACACTCAAGACCCTCACGAGGGGCCAAGCCTCGCGGGGCGGATGACGCAAGGCCTCCTCAGGAGCGACCTCATCAGGCAGGCTCGCGAGGGAGGCGAAGAGATCAAGGCAAGGGGGTACCTCACGAGGTTCCCATGACACAAGCCATGACGACCAAGGCCAGGCGGGCGCCAGTGTGTGCAAAGTACTAGTTTCCCCTTTGGTGCTAAGGGGGCAAGCGTAGGCGCGGAGTACCAAGGCATCAGGCAAAGGTTTCCATATCGGTGCAACAAGACTAGGACTAGCAGGACGGCAAGACGGAGATCATCATGGAGCCTAAGACGGCGTCATCACCAGAGCCTTTAGCAGGCGAAGACCACCTTTAGTCAGGATAGCCTGTACTAGATGTCCCCTTTCAAAATGGTCGTTGTGGGATCCCTTCCCGCTCAATATTTGGGAAGAGGACCAGGGCCTCTATAAATAGGAATAGCCACCACCATAGAAGGGGACGAACCCAACGGATCCATTCGGACCATAACCACTCGCCAAGCACAAGAACACCTCGCCTCAGGAGGCTGTTCTTCCCCTTGTACTATTCATCATCAGCCCGAGAGGCAATCCACCACACCACACACTGGAGTAGGGTATTACACCACAATGGTGGCCTGAACCAGTATAAACCTCATGTCTCTTGTGCCGTGATTCGTTTATTTAAGCTTAGGGATCGCGGCAAGGCTGAGAGCGAGATTCGGTAGGGGGAAATCTTCGTGCACACCCCAGTGTTCGAACCTTAAGGGTTTTGCCAGAACCCGATATCCGACAGATCTATTCAAGAGTCCGTAGTAAAATAACATGAAGCTATTCTTTCCTTTCAATCTATCATAGAGTTCGTACAAGAATAACACCTTAAGGCACAAATCAACCAAAACCCTAATGTCACCTAGATACTCCAATGTCACCTCAAGTATCCGTGGGTATGATTATACGATATGCATCACACAATCTCAGATTCATCTATTCAACCAACACAAAGAACTTCAAAGAGTGCCCCAAAGTTTCTACCGGAGAGTCAAGACGAAAACGTGTGCCAACCGCTATGCATAAGATCACAAGGTCACTGAAGCCGCAAGTTGATCACCAAAACATACATCAAGTAGATCACGTGAATATCCCATTGTCACCACAGATAAGCACATGCAAGACATACATCAAGTGTTCTCAAATCCTTAAAGACTCAATCCGATAAGATAACTTCAAAGGGAAACTCAATCCATTACAAGAGAGTAGAGGGGGAGAAACATCATAAGATCCAACTATAATAGCAAAGCTCGCGGTACATCAAGATCGTGCCCAATCAAGAACACGAGAGATAGAGAGATCAAACACATAGCTACTTGTACATACCCTCAGCCCCGAGGGTGAACTACTCCCTCCTTGTCATGGAGAGCGCTGGGATGACGAAGATGGCCACCGGTGAGGGATCCCTCCTCCGGCAGGGTGCCGAAACGGGGTCCCGATTGGTTTTTGGTGGCTATAGAGGCTTGCGGCGGTGGAACTCCTGATCTATGGTGCTCCCAGATGTTTTCAGGGTATATGGGTATATATAGGCGAAAGAAGTCGGTCAGGGGAGCCACGAGGGGCCCATGAGGGTGGGGGGCGTGCCCAGGAAGTAGGGCGTGCCCTGGACCCTCGTGGCCACCTTGTTGCTTCCCTAACGTCTACTCCAAGTCTCCTGGATTGCGTTTGTTCCAAAAATAACTATCCCGAAGGTTTCATTCCATTTGGACTCCGTTTGATATTCCTTTTCTGCGAAACACTAAAATAGGCCAAAAAACAGCAATTTGGACTGGGCCTCCTGTTAATAGGTTAGTCCCAAAAATAATATAAAAGTGTATAGTAAAGCCCATTAAACATCCAATACAGATAATATAATAGCATGGAACAATCAAAAATTATAGATACGTTGGAGACGTATCAATATCCATGCAGTAGTTTTCAAAACGAAAAACCTTAGCTTTGGTTATGGAGGTGGAGATAGAGACCACACAGGGCACATGATCAGAAGTAGTCTTGGCAAGAGGATAAACCACGGTATTATGATATTCACCAGTCCAAGATGGTGTTGTGAAAAAACCAATCTAGCTGCTCCAAAAGTGGAGATTCCTACATATTTGACCAAGTATATGATCTTCCTTTTAAAGGCATTTCAATTAGACCCAAATGCCCAATAATCTCATTGAAAATAAACAAGTCATTAATATCTCCTCCATGCAAATTTCTATTCTCCATTGATCAGATGAAATTAAAATCTCCTAGAATAACCAGAGATCATCTTGTGGGATTTGTATGTGATACAACCAATGCACAAAAGCATCTCTAAGCTCTCCTTGACAGGGCCCATATACATTAACCAAAGTCTAAGTTTGGTTATTTTGTGTGGAAGTGAATTTTATGATGATGCCATAACTTTGCAGATCAATCAGAGATCCAACTAATGCAGAGGAGCACCATAAAATAATAATCCCACCAGAGGCACCCACAGAAGGAGAGTACACAAAATTATCAAATCTTTTAGGGCAAAACTTCCTAATAGATCTTTGGTCAAAGAAGTCACACTTAGTTTCTTGTAAATAAACAACTGAACATTGGCTCTCCTCAATTTTAGCTCTCACAGCCCTCTGCCTAAATTCAGAATTAAGCCCTCTAACATTCCAACAGAGAACTTTACAGTCCTTATTTGGTGGTGTACTCATAATAAGACAATGTAAGGTAATAGAACAAGCACAGCACCACATAATAATACTGGCAACCAACACAACCAGAAGACTGCATAATATAGTTCAGAAGATCCATTCAGGGTACTAGACAGTCACATAAGTCTGAAAGAGCAAAGTGCAAACCCAAAAGAGAATAACTGGCAGGATAATGGGCCTGCCTCCCTGAAATAAGACAGCATAAGTCACTCATCATTGATCACATCATTATGTTGAGATTGCTTTGGCTCAGCCATAAGCTGCTCCACTGATAACTTCTCAGGAGGGATGCCCAAAGAAGTGCCCAAATTTTGCATAACCTGAATAGGAATCGGTGCAGGGCTTGGTTCTGACACCATGGGGCTGGACTGATGAATATTAGCCTCCTGCGGCTTAGGCTTCTTCACACGTGGTTGTCTTGGCGGTAGAGGCTTCACTGGAATTGCCAAAGTGGGTTTAAAACCATGCAACTTGGCAGCGCTCCTAGTCATTCTTCTATCAGAGAAATCCGCCTTTGGAGCCACTAGAGATTTAGGCCTTCTGCCTTTCTTCTTAGCAACAGCAGAGACACTAACAAAAGGAAGTGCAGCTTGTACACTATCAACAGGCAAAACTAAAGCAGTTATGTTGTTTGTCTCATCATCAAAAGCCAACTTACGAGCTACTGGCCTAGGAGGAGAGGGCAGCCGAGGCAAGTGCTGAAGCTCATTCTGCAACAGAGAAGGTGGCCAGGAGAAGGGCAGTTCTTCAGGGAAAGCTTGAAGCTAAGATCTCTTCAGAGAAACACTGTCAATCAAAATTAGCATATGTTTGGGCAGTGAGACAGTCAGAAAAGAAGGCAGTAGAGACTCAAAAGCTCTTTGCCAAATCATTGAAGGTGGCAGAACAGGTCCATAGACAACCCTGACAGCTCCAACAAAAAGAGGTGGTTGGAGTGGAGGTTGATAGGGCACAATGGCAAGGTTGTTATTTTCCTCAACCACTACTGGAGCCTCCAAAAATCTGATTTGCATTCACCTGGTCATCATCCTGGTCATTCTGAATGTCCTGAACCAGAATATCTTTAGCAGACACATTAACTGGCTATAATGGGCCAGCAACCACTTCCACAACCATTGCCTGTTGCTGGATTATTGGGCCAACAGGCCCATCTCCCTCATGCACTGGCTCAATTAAGTTACCCTGGTCCATGGGAGGCCCATCAACCACAAAAAGATCATTTTGTTGAGAGTAATCATTGGAACCCATTGAAGGGTTCAAAAGCATGGAAGCTTGATCTTGCTGCACCTATGGCTGCTCCACAACTTGCTCCTCAGCTGGCTCATTCCAAGGACCCAATCCCTCTTGGTTCTTTGGTTGTGGCAGCTACGGTTGATCCTGGTGCCAAGGTTGAGGAATATCATTCCAACCAAGAGCTGGATAAGGTGGTACTGCCCAGAAATTTTCCACAGGCTGAAGCTAACCAGGCATTGGATGAGGATTCCCATCAATGGGCATGACATCTTCATCTTGGGGGAGTTGTTCAGCAAAAGCAGCAGTTAAGATGTGGCAAGAAGCAGTCCAAGAAACAATCGCACCTCCAACATTAGCAAACTTTCTAAAGACAACGTCTCTTGGAACCAGCACATTATCCGGAAAAGATGCATAAACCAAAGAATGTACGAGACGACCATCCTCATGATTCCAATAATGGAATTGCCCAAAAGTTCCAACCACTTCAGACAAGATTTCTTCATTGCGGTAGTCTAAAGGCACACCAATAAACATGAGCCAACTAGTATGGTGCCCTTGCAGAGCTCTAAAACCCTCCCCATCATCATGGTTTATGAATCTAACAAAGATCTCTTGACCATGCTGATCTAATGCGAGCGGCCATGGTGCATGGTTAACTAGAGCGTTGCGTATAACTGGGTCCTGCATCTGGTAAAGACCAACACCCTGGAACCATGCCTGAGAGGAAAGAACTGGCAGTTGAAGTTCATCGATTATGAAATCCCTGGCCTACTGACGGAGAAAAGGCACATCCTCCGGCTGAGGTATGGGCTCAACAGTCCCCACCATGTAGGATTCATGGCAACGGGGAGGCGTGCGGGCCAGCGTGTAGAACGTACGCGGCAGCCGATTCGGGCCAACATCCATGATGTCATGCCCCGCCAGCAAGAACCTCCGCGGGTCGAGCGTAGTTCTCCATGGAGGACGGCGGTGAAGCACAACTATTGGTTGGCATGTGGTTTGATGGAGGGGACGTGGAATAACCAGACTGCGGAGCAGGAGAGGTAGGGTTTTGGCAGGGGATCTTTCCACTGTTCGGGAGCACAAAGAGTCCGGGTTATGCTTGAAGGTGCAAGGCTCGAGATTGGTAGTTGGGCTGCTCTGCTTGGGAACCCAAAGTTTTAAATTGGGAGGTGATCTGGTGCAGCCTTTTTTAACGTGACTGAGCCAGAAACAACAACGACATCGAACCTTGTTCATGCATCATTCCATCGCATGCCCCATACCCAAGCAACATGGGCAATCCCAAACTTATGCAGCAATTTCTTCAATCACTTCATCCAAACCTTGGAGGTCGCGAACAATTTCAATAGGCGACTTGGGCGGTGACTGCACCGGGCTAGCTGGGGGTTGGCCCAAAGAAGCACAAGGCCCATCATCATCTGAGTCATCATCCGAAAGTATTAAAGGGTTTTGGCTAGAGACCACAGAAGATAACATAGGAGAAACAATATCGGGCGAGAAGATAATCTTACGGTTGATATCTCAAACCGTATCCTGAGATGGACGGGCAGCTGGCGATACAGATCCAAATTGTAACCCCAACTCCATCGCCGGCGAGCTAGCCACCGGCGACGAGCTAACAACCTGTGAAACATGATCACTAGACAATGAACTGCCATTTGAAACTATCAATTCCTGGGGATCAAGAGTATAACCCGCATTTTGCTGGACCGTAAGAAAATCCGTAGCAGTAGCAATGTAGCTATAACCTTTGCATACATCATAATTAAGAAAAGTGGCGAAGCACAAGCTTTTGCGAGGATGATCTTCATCCTTAGAACGCAAAGAAGATTTTGCAGGGGCATGCATCATGGCAGCAAGGCCTAAACGTGCTCTACGCTTAGAAGGGCTGACTAAGATCCATTCATCATTGCACTCAATTTGCCAGGATCTAAACTCCTTAATCCATTCCGGTCCTCCATGACCCCAAAGGTGAAAATGACACTTGAATTGAGGGCAAACATGATTGCGTTGGTGCAAGATGAAAAATCCAACCACTTTGCATGAAACATGAAAGGAGAAAACACGATCACGTAAACATGATACCTTCAAAGAAGAACAATAGCCGCCAATCGCCGCCTCAAGATCTAGGGCAACATTCTCCTTAGTTAGGCAGAAACTATGCCTTGCGAAAGAAACCACCATGATGAAGTGACTAGAACCATCATTGGGGTGCACCGTGCGCCTCATGGATCGCCAGATCTCTTGGCGAGACCATCCCATGAGAAAAGTCAAAACCAAGAGCAATGGAAGCCTGAACCGCCATTGAGATTAAACCCCAAGGGGTAAACTAGAACGTTGTAGAGAATGAGTGGATTGGATGGTGATTTCCACGGTTGTGGGTGGAGATCACCTGAGGGTGGCATCTAGGGTTACGGTGGGGCGGGT
>NC_041389.1:528175190-528192864 GCF_002162155.2 Triticum dicoccoides | reverse complement strand
CGGAGAGGTACCCCACTATCTATTTTAGGGTTCAGGGTGGGGGCATAGTGGTGGGGCGGTGGCGTGGGGATCGCCAGAGAAAAAGCTCGATGCGAGGGGCCTAGAGGGATGGCCGGGGCGGTGGCAGACCGGCGGTGGGGAGTGGTTTCGGGGAGGGCGGGGCGGCGAGGCGGTGCGGGAGCTACTTCATGTAGTCCAATCTAGGAATTGGTTCAAACAAAGAAGAAAGGGGGGGAAGTCGTAGCATGAATCTAGGACTTGATTCAAAGAGGAAATAATAGGGGGGAAGTAAGACTAGATACCCAACCAGTCTCTTGGTTGAAAAGGGAAATAAAGGGAAAAGGCAGTACAAACTGGATAAAGTACATATCTATTATTTGGTTGAAAAAAGGATAGAAAGTGGCGGCTTGTGGACAAGTCAACAGAGTATGTCCAGGATTAGATTTGCTCCCCTCACATAGTAAAAGGTCTCCAGGATTAGATTTGCTGCCCTCACAGAGTATGAACAAACTCGACATCACCACTTTATGCCTCCTTGTAGGTACATTGTGATGATGCATCCACTATCGCATGTCCTTATACCAACTTTTTGTTGTTGTTAATGTAAGCACGCATGTAAAATGAAGTGATCACACTATTACCTTAAGGACATGTCTAACCAGTGTTATTGTTAATCTAATGCCTCCAGTGATGTGATGCAATTAAATTGTGTTACAAATGGTACTCCTGTTGTTTTTCCTAGTATGATAAGTAAGTTACTTCTTTACGTTGCTGAGTGTCCTGGTGTCCCCACGGTCCCATGCCCTTAAACCAACTCTTTAGCTGTTGTTGATCTACTGTATCTAGTAAACAAGCAATGCCACCATTAAAGTAATCCCATATTTGACGAATGTCATTGTTGCTCGCAATGCTTCCGGTAACATGAAGCATTGCTGACGTTTTCAATTTTATGTTGTCATTGCATGATTGCCATGAACATAATCAAGATGCTTCTTTTCATTTTGTATATGTATTGTATCTTGTTGTTGACCAGGAACTGTTTTCTTTCTATCTTTTTGTGCAGATAGGGATATCCATTTCACCTTGTTGGTATTGTGACCTTTTGGTGAACTACACAAAATACTTTTTTGGAATGAGTGTCTTGTGCAGTTCAAATAAAATGTCACGTGGGCAACATCTCTCAATTTTGATGGAACTGCACAAAATGGTGATGGTGGAACTGCACAATAAAGTTTGCTTCAACTACTGCCACTTTATAGTAATCATGCTCTTTCTTATCTGTGCAAACAGGAATACTCGATTACAGATGTTGTGATGTTCAAGAGCATTCACCAAGTTCTTGGGTTGTATTATATGGCTAGCCAAGATGGATTTAATCTCAATATTCATTTGATCAAAAGGTTCTAATGGGTTGGTTCTGAATCTTACAAGCTGGGAATCAATGAGATGTGTAGGCATATTTGTTGTACTTATTGTTTGAATCTTATTTGTTGGTTCTGAATCTTGCAAGCCCAGAATCAATGTGATGTGTAGGCATCTTTGTTGTACTTATTATTTGAATCTTATTTGTTGATTCTGAATCTTGCAAGCTGGGAAACACGGCATGATGATGCAGAGGACAGCAACCATAACAAACTATTCAAATTTCTGGGCATAAGTTTTATATCATCTTGGAGTACACATTTTGTACTAATATTATGTTCATGCTCAATGAAGAGTTTCTCCATGGATAGCCTGTCAGTGGTGTTGGAATCTGTCAATATCTTATATATCCAAATGAATAGTTTTGACCCGAACAAGATTATTGGCTTGCTGCAATGCTTTCCATGTCTGGAGAAGTTGTATATAAGGTGATAATTTCACACACATTGTAAGCCCACATATAGTGTACTAGAATTAACCGTTCAGCTGTTTACAACATCTTGTGGTCATAATCCAATAAATTTTACGATCCAGGATGTTCATTCTATGGACCTGACTGATCCATTTGACTATGACTGCCGAAAACAGAGTTGGAGTTAGATGTTGTTGCCCTTTTCAATCTGGGTTTTGTCTAAACCTGATGAACAATTAACCCTCGTGCTTTTGTACAGTTTGTAAGCTGGAGTTAGATGTTGTTGCCCTTTTCAACTCGGTTGTGACTGTCATATATTTTCTTTGAAACAAGGCAAATGGCTTGCCATTCGTTTAATTAAGAGTGAAATATTCTAACAAATCCCAACCAAGGGAAATAACATCACTTTCGCCGGCTGCTTGAGCTCACTGTGCATTACAGAACCCAAGTGATTAGCCCCCACCAGCACCTACAAACTTATTTTGAACTAGCACACCAAATGAGCTATAAATTTTCATAAGAAAGGTTGCATGACCGTGAAAGATTTGGATTCTGACATTTGGTACCCACGAGAAAAAAGCCTATCCAAGGTGGTGTCGACTTACTAGCTAGTCAACAAACGATTCTGCCTACCAGCCGTTGCAATGACATCCAACATATGTCGTGTATCTTCTATCTCTTGTCTTCTTCCTCTAGCCGCCCAAACCAAACCACCCTGTCGGTCCGCCTGCTCCTGCCTCCCACGGCTGGCTACGCCTCCGCCTCCCTACCGCACCCTCCAATGTTGGCCAGTCCCTCCCCCTATTCCCCCACACGTCCTGTTATTCTCCGGAGACATCAGCCCCAACCCGCACCCCGAACCAGTCAACTCTCATACTCCCCTCCGCCTGCGACTGGACCATCGCATCCTCCACGGCTCCTGTTTGTTCCGTCTAAGGCCTCGCCATCGTCCTCCACCTTGGTTCGCTCGCCGTGCGTGGTGCACTGCCCTCTTGCGTTGTCAACATCGTCAACAACCGAGAGGAACAAGGAGATGACTATACGTGGAGAGGATGACAGTAGGGACCCACCAGGGTCATGGTAGTACGCAACCAAGTGCCTCGTTATTACAAGCCCCTCAAAATGGTTCCTCCTAATGGTTGGACATCTGGGGCCCACACCATTGTCCAAGTAGTCAATAAGCGAGAGAATTGCACAAAGAGCGGCTGACACCAGGGACCCAGCAGGTCGCGTAGTTGTTATTTACTTTTTTTAGGAACAAGAAGTTGTTATTTATACTAGTTTTAGAGACGGATCAGGGTAACAATGGGGCTGTGCGAGGGCTGTGGCCCGTCTAGCCAGGGTTTTATTTATGTTTACCACATCATGAGCCCAGTTGTGTTTTTTTCTTACTGAAAATGGCTAGCCTAGTTCTACTTTTTTAAAGAAATACCCAACCGAAGCCTCCTTGCTTTGTCAGCCATGCTGGGCTGCAAATCTTTCAAGACGAGGAGAGTTTCATTCGGCTTGCCCAGAAAATGGGCTATCAGTAATGAGAAATGGGTTGTACATTTTTAAAACACATCAAACCGGGAATAAATTTTATTTTTTTCATTTCAAGATTTTAAATTCCATTGATTTTTATGCATGTGCAATTATTTGGATTTTATATTTATAGAAATTTATTTTTCAAATTAGTTTGAATGTGATTCGAAATTTTGGGATTAAAAATAGTGATGCAAATTTCATATAATTTTTAACCGTGGCCACAATATGAACTGTAATGCTAACAAAAAGAAGATGGGATCCAAAAAAATCCTTAAGAATTAGCAAATGGGCTGTAAATTATTAGAAATAATGGAAGATGGGTTGTATGTTGTTTTCCACACATTTGAGGCTGACTTGTGCGCCTACTATAGGTTGACACGTGCGCTTTCCTAAAAAAAGGTTGACACACACGCAACGGCGTGTCCACTTAGTCAACACACAAGAGCAGTGACTATTGGATGTCCATCCAATAGCCGTAATGCTTCTTCAATCTATGTTATTCCTGCTCCGTCCACTCAAAAAAGCACCGGCGGGACTGCCTGCTCCCTCCTCCCGCGGCAGGCTGTGCTGCCGCGCTGGCCTCATCGACCCACAATACTCCCATCATAGGCCTAGCCATCCCTCTACTCACCCACACCTGCTGTTATTCTCCGGCGATGGTAGATGAACCAGTAAACCCTCGTACTCCCCTCCGCGTGGGAAACAACTGTCGAGTCTTCCCTGGCTCCGTGTCGTTCCCTTCCTAGGCCTTGCCGTCGTCCACCGCCCTGGTGCTCTCATCGCGCTATGGTCAGCATGGTCAATGAATGACATCCATCGTGGATTGTACGTGGAGAGGCTGGCAGTTGAGTCCACAGTCGCATGAAAGGAAATGCCTCCTTATTACGCGCAAAATAATGATTCCTCTACCTGATAGCTGGGACCCACTGGAAGGCCTCTGTATTTCACGAAAAAGAACGTTCCCCTCGCTCACAGCTCGGACCCACCAGATGTATCTTCGCACGCAAGGAAGTGCCTCCTTATTACGCACAAAAAAATGAATACTCCCCTGCTAGCTGGGACCCACCATAGTAGGAGGTTGACTTGTGGGCCTACTAAGTTGACGCGTTCGGAGGACTTTGTCAACTTAGTCAATATGAACGATTCTAGCTCCAATGATCGTACGATGTCCATCCAACGGTCGTAGTGCTTCTTCAACCTCTGGTCTTCTAGCTCCATCTGCCCAAACCAGCGCCAGTCGTGCCGCCTACTCCTGCCTCCAGTGGTCGGCTCTGCTGCCGCGAAGGCCTCACTACCCCACCCTACTCCAACCTCGGGCTAGGCCATCCCTCTACTCACCCACAACCCCTATTATTCTATGGCGACGGCAACTTCACACCGCAGCCGAACCAGTCAACCCTCGTACTCCTCTCTGCGTGGGCATCCATTGTCGCGTCTTCTCCGACTCAAGGTCGCCCCCTTCCTAGGCCTCGCCATCGTCCACCGCCTTGGTGCTCTCGGCGCGGTTTGGTCAATGTGGTCAAGGAACGACTTCCATCAGAAGAGTACTGTACGTGGAGAGGCCGATAGCTGGGTCCACGACCGCAGCAAGGAAGTGCAACCTTATTACGCGTAAAAAATTATTCCTCCACCTGAAAGTAGGGACCCACCGGAAGGGACTCTGTATTTCGCAAAAAAGCATCCCCCCTCCCCCCCCGCTGACAGCTCGGACTCACCAGTTGCATCTTCGAACGCAGGGAAGTGCCTCCTTATTACGCACAAAAAAATGAAGACTCCCCCTACTAGCTGGGACCCACCATAATGGGAGGCTGACTTGTGGGCCTACGAAGTTAACGCGGACGGAGGGCTTTGTTAACTTAGTCAATATGAACAATTCTAACTTTAGTGACTGTACGATGTCCATCCAACGACCGTAGTGCTTCTTCAACCGCTGGTCTTCTTGCTCCAGCCACCCAAATGAACGTCGGTCGTGCCGCGTGCTCATGCCTCCGATGGCCGGCTCTACTACCGCGTAGGCCTGACCACCCCACCCTACTCCAACTCTAGCCAGGCCATCCCTCTACTCACTCACAACCCTGATACATCTCCAACATATCTATAATTTATAAAGTATTCATGCTATTATATTATCCATCTTGGATGTTTTATAGGCATTTATATGCTATTTTATAAGATTTTGGGACTAACCTATTAACCTAGAGCCCAGTGCTAGTTTTTGTTTTTTCCTTGTTTTTGAGTTTTACAGAAAAGGAATATCAAACGGAGTCTAGTTGACCTAAAAATTTACGGAGATTATTTTTGGACCAGAAGAAGCCCACGGAGCATCAGAGATGGACCAGAAGAGTCCCGAGGCCACCACAATAGTGGAGGGCGCGCCCTACCCCCTGGGTGCACCCCCTACCTCGTGGCTGCCTCGTGGACCCCCCTGACTTGTCCCCGATGACAACACCTCTTATATATCCCCAAACCTATAGAACAGAACCTAGATCGGGAGTTCCGCCGCCGCAAGCCTCTGTAGCCACCAAAAACGAATCGGGACCCTGTTCCCGCACCCTGCCGGAGGGGCATCCATCACTATGTGTTTGATATCTCTCTCGTGTTCTTGATTTGGCACGATCTTGATGTATTGCGAGCTTTGCTATTATAGTTGGATCTTATGATGCTTCTCCCCCTCTATCTTCTTGTAACAGATTAAGTTTACCCTTTGAAGTTATCTTATCGGATTGAGTCTTTAAGGATTTGAGAACACTTGATGTATGTCTTGCATGTGCTTATCTGTGGTGACAATGGGATATTCACGTGATCCACTTGATGTATGTTTTGGTGATCAACTTGAGGGTTATGTGACCTTGTGAACTTATGCATAGGGGTTGGCACACATTTTTGTCTTGACTCTCCGGTAGAAACTTTGGGGCACTCTTTGAAGTTCTTTGTATTGGTTTGAATAGATGAATCTGAGATTGTGTGATGCATATCGTATAATCAAACCCGCGGATACTTGTAGTGACATTGGAGTATCTAGGCGACATTAGGGTTTTGGTTTATGTGTCTCTTCAGGTGTTATTTTAGTCCGAACTCTAGGGTTGTTTGTGACACTTATAGGAATAGCCCAATAGATCGATTAGAAAGAATAACTTTGAGGTGGTTTCGTACCCTACAATAATCTCTTTGTTTGTTCTCCTCTAGAAGTGACTTTGGAGTGACTCTTTGTTGCACGTTGAGGGATTGTTTTATGATCTAATTATGTTATCATTGTTGTGAGAACTTGCACTAGTGAATGTATGAACCCCAAGCCTTGTTTCGAAGCATTGCAATACAGTTTTCGCTCACTTTTGTTACGTGCTACCTTGCTGTTTTATATTTTCAGATTATAAAAATCTATATCTACCATCCATATTGCACTTGTATCACCATCTCTTCGCCGAACTAGTGCACCTATACAATTCGCCATTGTATTGTGTGTGTTGGGGACACAAGAGACTCTTTGCTATTTGGTTGCAGGGTTGTTTGAGAGAGACCATATTCATCCTACGCCTCCCATGGATTGATAAACCTTAGGTCATCCACTTGGGGGAAATTTTCTACTATCCTACAAAACTCTATGCTTGGAGGCCCAACACGAGTCTAAAAGAGGAAGGTTGCGTAGTAGACATCAAGCTATTTTTTGGCGCCGTTGTCTGGGAGGTGAGTGCTTGAAGGTATATCTTTAGATCTTGAAGTTGAATATTTTAGTTTCTTGTTTTATCACTAGTTTAGTCTATAAAAGAAAACTACAAAAAAATGGAATAGAGATTGCCTCATATGCTTCGTCTTTTTAATGTCTTTCGTGAAAATGATGGAAAGGAAAATTGTGCTCAAGTGTTAGAAGAAGAAGTCGATAAAATGTTTGGCATAAAATCTTTGTATGATGAGCATGATTGCAATGTTGTTCTTATGAATTATTTGAATATCCATGATGCTAATGATATGAAAAGCCACAAGCCTGGGGATGCTATGTTTGATGAATATGATCTTTTTAGTCCCCCATGTTTTGATGAGGAAATTTATTATGATGAAAGCATGCCTCCTATCTATGGTGATTATTATGATGACATGTATGCCATAAAGAATAATGATAACCATGAAACTTGTCATCTTGATTCTAATTTTCATTTGGATTATGCCTCACATGATAGTTATTTTGTTGAGTTTGCTCCCACTACTATGAATGAGAAGAATTTTGCTTATGTGGGGAGTAGTAAAAGCTATATGCTTATGCATCAAGAAAAGAGTGCTTTATGTGATAGTTATATTGTTGAATTCATTCATGATGCTACTGAAAATTATTATGAGGGAGGAATATATGCTTGTAGGAATTGCAATAATATCAAGTTCCTCCTCTATGTGTTGAAAATCTTAAAGTTATGCTTGTTTTGTCGTCCTATGCTAGTTGATTCTTGTTCCCATAAGTTATTTGCTCACAAAATCCCTATGCATAGGAAGTGGGTTAGACTTAAATGTGCTAGTCATATTCTTCATGATGCTCCCATTATGTTTCAATTCTTATCTTCCATGTGAGCATCATTGAAATCATCATGCCTAGCTAGAAAGGCATTAAAGAAAAGTGCTTGTTGGCAGACAACCCAATATTTACCCTTCCTATTTTTGTGTGTTAACAAGATTAAGCTACTGTATTAATCATGTTTTCTAGCTTTTGTTTCAATAAAGTGCCAAGTAAAGCCTTTGGGATAGTGTAAATGATAGTTGACTTGATTCTGTGCAAAAATAGAAACTTTTGCGCTCAGTCCAAGAAATTTGAAAATTCACTGGAACGTGATTTTGATCTACATTTTTTACACAAGATTTATATACAATTTTTCTTGATTATCCTAATCTGTCAGAATTTTTGGAGTTACATAAGTATGGAGAGTTTCCAGATTACTACAGACTGTTCAGTTTTTGACAGATTTCATTTTCATTGTGCTGTTTGCTTATTTTGATGAATCTATGAGTAGTATCGGAGGGTATGAACCATGGATAAGTTGGAATATAGTATATATAACACCCATATGAATTTAGAATGAGTTCACAACAGTACCTAAGTGGTGATTTGCTTTCTTATACTAACGGATCTCATAAGATTTTCTATTGAGTTTTGTGTTGTGAAGTTTTCAGGTTTTGGGTAAGGTTTTGATGGACTGCGGAATAAGGAGTGGCAAGATCCTAAGCTTGGGGATGCCCAAGTCACCCCAAGGCAATATTCAAGGACAACCAAGAGGCTAAGCTTGGGGATGCCCCGAATGGCATCCTCTCTTTCGTCTTCGTTCATCGGTAACTTCACTTGAGGCTATATTTTTATTCACCACATAATATGTGTTTTGCTTGGAGCATCAATTTATTTTGTTTATATTTACTTGTTGTTATTCAGAGACATGTTTTATATCTTTTAGTTCAATAAAAAAGTCAAGTATGGCCTTTACCATGCTTATTTTACAAGTCTATACGTTGCTATTTTGAAATTAGAAAGTTTGATGTCATGTTTTGAATATTGGTGAATAGTCAGAACATGATAAAATATTGAAATTTTGACACAATAAGTAACAACAAGTTTTCTATAGTGTGGTAATTTTTCAGAATTTTTGGAGTTAGGGGAGTATTATTCCTCTTGCATTCTTTACAGACTGTCCTGTTTAGACAGATTGTTGTTATATTTTCAATGTTTGCATGTGTTTCCTTGACTAATGTTTCTATTTGAGTATAGGAGTGTTAAATATGCAGAGCCATTTAGTAGGAAATATCAAATAATAATTTTAGTGATTTCTACAGTACAGAATGATAAATTTTTTGCATGGATTTATACTAACTTATCTCACGAGTTCTTGTTGAGCTTTGTGTGGATGAAGTTTTAAAGATTTAGGGAAACCGTGATATAAAGGAATTAAGGAGACACAAAATCTCAAGCTTGGGGATGCCCAAGGCATCCCTAATTAATATTTCAAGAAGTCTCAAGCATCTAATCTTGGGGATGCCCCGGTTGGCATCCCACCTTTCTTCTTCAACAACTATCGGTCAATTTTGGTTGAGCCTAAGTTTTTGCTTCTTCACATGATATGTGCTATCCTTGCAATGTCATTTTATTTTGTTTTGCTTGCTGTTTGACTAAAATACATTAGATCTGAATTTTTTAAAATGAGAGAGAGTCTTCACATAGTTACATAATTATACGACTACTCATTGATCTCCACTTCTATTTTTTGGAGTAGTTTGTCATTTACTCACGTGCTTCACTTATATC
The DNA here is from genome assembly GCF_002162155.2 of Triticum dicoccoides. Taxonomy (NCBI): domain Eukaryota; kingdom Viridiplantae; phylum Streptophyta; class Magnoliopsida; order Poales; family Poaceae; genus Triticum; species Triticum dicoccoides. Next base: position 528,183,229 of record NC_041389.1, on the reverse strand, counting down.
CTATGAGTAAATGGTTGAATGAATTTAATATCATAAATCTGAAATTATATATGATTCATATGCTTATCCCATGGGGGAGTGATGACTTCACATATAAGGAGTATAGGTGGTAAATTTATTGAAAGTTAGCAAACATAGTATTGGTCACTTGAAAAATTCATGAAGAATATTGAAGGAAGAGAGATTTCACATATAAATATACTATCTTGGACATCTTCTATGATTGTGAGCCCCATTAATTATTTTCAAACTTGATCAAATTAGTTGAAGTTGGACAAGGAAGACAACTTAATGAGTTATGTTTGGGTATATTTGTATAGAAGTTATATTGTTATAGATCCTCCAACATGTGGTGCTTGCTATTTAGAATCCTTTGCTAGCCACAATTTCTGTACTAAGCAGGAATACTGCTTGTGCATCCAAAATCCTTGAACCAAGTTTCTTCCATGAGTGTCCACCGTATCTACCTTTATGTGGTATTTACCTGCAGTTCGAAGTAAATTTTCATGTGCCAAACTCTAAACCTTCAAATAATAATTTGTTTTGTATACCCGAATTGCTCACGTAGCGACTAGGGGCTGTCAGTATCTTCCATGCTAGGTGGGTTATTCTCACGATGAGTGGACTCCGCTCATCATTCATGAGAGAGTGGCTAGTAATTGGGATGCCCAGTCCTATGATCAAAAGATCAAAAACGAAATCGCAAATAATTAAACAAAACTCCCCTAGGATTGTTGATAGTTGGATGGTACCCGTTGTTTCGGACCATCCGTGGAATGTGCTTGTTGGTGGTGGGGGAGTAAACACTTCACCATTATGTTTGGGAACTGCCTATAATGTATCTAGTATGGAAGATATTGGGAACTCTTGGTAGTTATGTTGACAATTAAAGCATACCTCTCAAATTATTTTCACCTCTATTTTAAAAGCTTCGAGTCCCTGCTTCCCTCTGCGAAGGGCCTATCTTTTACTTTTATGCAAGAGCCAGTAGTGTTCCTTCTCATTACAACCTACTCTTTAGTTGGCAAGCATCATGTGATGGGGAAAGATCTAAGCATACATGGACATTCAAATATATTTGATCATGAATTGTTATTGTTGACAATTACCTATATGATAAGTAAGTTGCAAGGCGAAACATTAAGCCCTATATTTCCCTGTGTTCGATGGATGCTATTTGTTCTAAAAATATGCTTTGAGTGGTAGCAATCATGGAAGACTATATGATGGTTGAGTATGTGGGATTTGCTAAATCAAAGCTCTTACGTAGACCCTTCCTGAAAATAAGATGAATTGCAATTGTTTGATGACTGAGAGCATAGTTTGTTAGTTTTCAAAAAGTTTATGGTCTATGATTTAACATGTGAATAACTTGTTACTTGATCATGAGAAGCTTTATGTTATGAGTTACTGCTATGATATATAATGATGCTAGAAAAAGTGATTGAAATTACTATTGATCAAACTTGTGCACTTGCTAGCATTCACACTTTTTAAATTATTTCTTCTATCATTTTCCTACTCGAGGACAAGCAAGAATTAAGCTTGGAGATGCTGATACGTCTCCAACATATCTATAATTTATAAAGTATTCATGCTATTATATTATCCATATTGGATTTTTTATCTGCATTTATATGCTATTTTATATGATTTTTTCAGACTAACCTATTAACCTAGACCCCAGTGTGAGTTTGTGTTTTTCCTTGTTTTTGAGTTTTATAGAAAAGGAATATCAAACGGAGTCCAATTGACCTGAAATTTTACGGAGATTATTTTTTGACCAGAAGAAGCCCACGGAGCATCGAAGATGGACCAGAAGAGTCCCGAGGACACCACGAGGGTGGAAGGCGTGCCCCCTACCTCATGGCTGCCTCGTGGGCCCCCTTGACTTGTTCCCAATGCCAACACCTCTTATATATCCCCAAACCTCCAAAACAGAACCTAGATCAGGAGTTCCGCTGTCGCAAGCCTCTGTAGCCACCAAACACCAATCGGGGCCCTGTGCCGGCACCCTGCCAGAGGGGCATCCATCACCTGTGGCCATCTTCATCATCTCGGCGCTCTCCATGATGAGGAGGGAGTAGTTCACCCTCGGGGCTGAGGGTATGTACCAGTAGCTATGTGTTTGATCTCTCTCTCTCTCTCTCGTGTTCTTGATTTGGCCTGATCTTGATGTATCGCGAGCTTTGCTATTATAGTTGGATCTATTGATGCTTCTCCCCCTCTATCTTCTTGTAACGGATTGAGTTTTCCCTTTAAAGTTATCTTATCAGATTGAGTCTTTAAGGATTTGAGAACACCTTATGTATGTCTTGCATGTGATTATCTGTGGTGACAATGGGATATTCACGTGATCCACTTGATGTATGTTTTGGTGATCAACTTGCGGGTTCCGTGACCTTGTGAACTTATGCATAGGGGTTGGCACACGTTTTCGTCTTGACTCTCTGATAGAAACTTTGGTGCAACCTTTGAAGTTCTTTGTGTTGGTTTGAATAGATGAATCTGAGATTGTGTGATGCATATTGTCTAATCAAACCCGCGGATACTTGTGATGACATTGGAGTATCTAGGTGGCATTAGGGTTTTGATTTATGTGTCTCTTAAGGTGTTATTTTAGTACGAACTCTAGGGCTGTTTGTGATACTTATAGGAATAGCCCAATAGATCGATTAGAAAGAATAACTTTGAGGTGGTTTCGTACCCTACAATAATCACTTTGTTTGTTCTCCGCTATTAGTGACTTTGGAGTGACTCTTTGTTGCACATTGAGGGATTGTTATATGATCTAATTATGTTATCATTGTTGAGAGAACTTGCACTAGTGAAAGTACGAACCCTAGGCCTTGTTTCGAAGCATTGCAATACCTTTTTCGCTCACTTTTGTTACATGATACCTTGCTGTTTTTATATTTTCTGATTATAAAAACATATATCTGCCATCCATATTGCACTTGTATCACCATCTCTTCGCCGAACTAGTGCATCTATACAATTTACTATTGTATTGTGTGTGTTGGGGACACAAGAGACTCTTTGCTATTTGGTAGCAGGGTTGTTTGAGAGAGACCATCTTCATCCTACACCTCCCACGGATTGATAAACCTTAGGTCATCCACTTGAGGGAAATTTGCTATTGTCCTACAAAACTCTGTGCTTGGAGGCCCAACACGAGTCTAAAAGAGGAAGGTTGCGTAGTAGACATCAAGCTCTTTTATGGCGCTGTTCCTAGGGAGGTGAGTGCTTGAAGGTATATCTTTAGATCTTGCAATTGAATATTTTAGTTTCTTGTTTTGTCACTAGTTTATTCTATAAAAGAAAACTACAAAAAATGGAATTGAGGTTGCCTCATATGCTTCATATTTTTAATGTCTTTCGTGAAAATGATGGAAAGGAAAATTGTGCTCAAGTGTTAGAAGAAGAAGTCGATAAAATGTTTGGCATAAAAGCTTTGTATGATGAGCATGATTGGAATGTTGTTCTTATGAATTCTTTGAATATCCATGATGCTAATGATATGCAAAGCCCAAGCGTGGGGATGCTATGTTTGATGAATATGATCTTTTTAGTCCCCCATGTTTTGATGAGGAAATTTATTATGATGAAAGCATGCCTCCTATCTATGATGATTATTGTGATGACATGTATGACATAAAGGATAATGATAACCATGAAACATGTCATCTTGATTTTAATTTTAAATTGGATTATGCCTCACATGATAGTTATTTTATTGAGTTTGCTCCCACTACTATGAATGAGAAGAATTTTGCTTTTGTGGGGAGTAGTAAAAATTATATGCTTATGCATCATGAAAAGAGTGCTTTATGTGATAGTTATATTGTTGAATTTATTCATGATGCTACTAAAAATTATTATGAGGGAGGAATATATGCCTGTAGGAATTGCAATAATATCAAGTTCCTCCTCTATGTGTTGAAAATCTTAAAGTTATGCTTGTTTTGCCGTCCTATGCTAGTTGATTCTTGTTCCCATAAGTTGTTTGCTCACAAAATCCCTATGCATAGGAAGTGTGTTAGACTTAAATGTGCTAGTCATATTCTTCATGATGCTCCCATTATGTTTCAATTCTTGTCTTTCATGTGAGCATCATTGAAATCATCATGCCTAGCTAGAAATGCATTAAAGAAAAGCGCTTGTCGGGAGACAACCCAATATTTACCTTCCTGTTTTTGTGTGTTAACATGATTAAGATATTGTATTAATCATGTTTTATAGCTTTTATTTCAGTAAAGTGTCAATTAGAGCCTTTGGGATAGTGTGGATGATAGTTGACTTGATTCTGTGCAAAAATAGAAACTTTTGCGCTTAGTCCAGGAAATTTGAAAATTCACGGGAACGTGATTTGGATCTGAATTTTTTACACAAGATTAATATACAAATTGTCTAGATTGTCCTAATGTTTCAGATATTTTGGAGTTACAGAAGTATGGAAAGTTTCCAGATTACTACAGACTGTTCTGTTTTTGACAGATTCAGTTTTCATTGTGTTGTTTGCTTATTTTGATGAATCTATGAGTAGTATCGGAGGGTATGAACCATGGAGAAGTTGGAATACAATATATATATGTATATATATAGCAGCCAAATGAATTTAGAATGAGTTCACAATAGTACCTAAGTGGTGATTTGCTTTCTTATACTAACGGATCTCATAATATTTTCTATTGAGTTTTGTGTTGTGAACTTTTCAAGTTTTGGGTAATGTTTTGATGGACTACGGAATAAGGAGTGGCAAGAGCCTAAGCTTGGGGATGCCCAAGGCACCCCAAGGTAATATTCAAGGAGAACCAAGAGCCTAATCTGGGGATGCCCCGAATGGCATCCCCTCTTTCATCTTCGTTCATCGGTAACTTTACTTGAGGCTATATTTTTATTCACCACATTATATGTGTTTTGCTTGGAGTGTCATTTTATTTTGTTTATATTTGCTTGTTGTTATTCAGAGACATGTTTTATATCTTTTAGTTCAATAAAAAAGTCAAGTATAGCCTTTACCATGCTTATTTTACAAGTCTATACGTTGCTTTTTTGAAATCAGAAAGTTTGTTGTTATGTTTTAAATATTGGTGAATAGTTAGAACATGATAAAATCTTTAAATTTTGACACAATAAGTAAAAAACAAGTTTTCTATAGTGTGGTAATTTTTCAGAATTTTTGGAGTTAGGGAAGTAAGATTCCTCTTGCATTCTTTACAGACTATCCTGTTTAGACAAATTGCTGTTATATTTGCATTGTTTGCATATGTTTCCTTGATTAATGATTCTATTTGAGGATAGGAGTGTTAAATATGCAGAGCCATTTAGTAGGCAATATCAAATAATAATTTTAGTGATTTCTACAGTAGAGAATGATAATGTTTTGCATGGATTTATACTAACTTATCTCACGAGTTCTTGTTGAGTTTTGTGTGGATGAAATTTTTAAGATTAGGGAAACTGTGATATAGAAGGAATTAAGGAGACACAAAATCTTAAGTTTGGGGATGCCCAAGGCATCCCTAATTAATATTTCAAGAAGTCTCAAGCATCTAATCTTGGGGATGCCCCGGTTGGCATCCCACCTTTCTTCTTCAACAACTATCGGTCAGTTTTGGTTGAGCCTAAGTTTTTGCTTCTTCACATGATATGTGCTATCCTTGCAATGTCATTTTATTTTGTTTTGCTTGCTGTTTGAATAAAATATATTAGATCTGAATTTTTAAAAATGAGAGAGAGTCTTCACATAGTTACATAGTTATACGACTACTCATTGATCTTCACTTATATTTTTGGAGTAGTTTGTCATTTACTCACGTGCTTCACTTATATCCTACGAGTAAATGGTTGAATGAATTTATTACCATAAATCTGAAATTATATATGTTTCATATGCTTATCCCATGGGGGAGTAATGACTTCACATATAAGGAGTATAGGTGGTAAATTTATTGAAAGTTGGCAAACATAGTATTGGTCACTTGAACAATTCATGAAAGTATATTGAAGGAAGAGAGATTTCACATATAAATGTACTATCTTGGACATATTCTATGATTGTGAGCCCCATTAAATATTTTCAAACTTGATCAAATTAGTTGAAGTTGGACAAGGAAGACAACTTAATGAGTTATGTTTGGGTATATTTGTATAGAAGTTATATTGTTATAGATCCTCCAACATGTGGTGCTTGCCATTTTGAATCCTTTGCTAGCCAAAATTTCTGTACTAAGTAGGAATACTGCTTGTGCATCCAAAATCCTTAAACCAAGTTTCTTCCATGAGTGTCCACCATTTCTACCTTTATGTGGTATTTACCTGCCGTTCCAAGTAAATTTGCATGTGCCAAACTCTAAACCTTCAAATAATATTTTGTTTTGTATGCCCGAATTTCTCACGTAGTGACTAGGGGTTGTCAGTATCTTCCATGCTAGGTGGGTTATTCTCGCGATGAGTGGACTCCGCTCATCATTCATGAGCGAGTGGCTGGTAATTGGGATGCCCAGTCCAATGATCAAAAGATCAAAAACGAAATCACAAATAATTAAACAAAACTCCCCTAGGATTGTTGATAGTTGGATGGTACCGTTGTTTTGGACCAGCCATGGAATGTGCTTGTTGGTGGTGGGGGAGTAAAAGCTTTACCATTATGGTTGGGAACCGCCTATAATGTATCTAGTATGGAAGATATTGGGAACTCTTGGTTGTTATGTTGACAATGAAAGCATACCTCTCAAAATTATTTTCATCTCTGATTTAAAAGCTTCGAGCTCTGGCACCTCTACAAATCCCTGCTTCCCTCTGCGAAGGGCCTATCTTTTACTTTTATGCAAGAGCCGGTAGTGTTCCTTCTCATTCCAACCTACTCTTTAGTTGGCAAGCATCATGTGATGGGGAAATATCTAAGCATATATGGCCATTCAAATATATTTGATCATGAATTGTTATTGTTGACAATTATCTATATGATAAGTTGTGAGGCGAAACATTAAGCCCCTATCTTTCTCTGTGTTCGATGGATGCTATTTGTTCTAAAAATATGCTTTGAGTGGTAGCAATCATGGAAGACTATATGATGGTTGAGTATGTGGGATTTGCTAAATCAAAGCTCTTACATAGACCCTTCCTTCAAATAAGATGAATTGCAATTGTTTGATGACTGAGAGCATAGTTTGTTAGTTTTTAAGAAAGTTTATGGTCTATGCTTTAACATGTGAATAGCTTGTTACTTGATCATGAGAAGCTTTATGATATGAGCTACTGTTATGATATATAATGATGCTAGAAAAAGTGATTAAAATTACCATTGATCAAAATTGTGCTCTTGCTAGCATTCACACTTTATAAATTATTTATTTTATCATTTACCTACTCGAGGACGAGCAGGAATTAAGCATGGGAATGATGATATGTCTCCAACATATCTATAATTTATAAAGTATTCATGCTATTATATTATCCATCTTGGGTGTTTTATCTGCATTTATATGCTATTTTATATGATTTTGGGACTAACCTATTAACCTAGAGACCAGTGCGAGTTTCTGTTTTTTCCTTGTTTTGAGTTTTATAGAAAAGGAATATCAAACGGAGTACAATTGACCTAAAATTTTATGGAGATTATTTTTTGACCAGAAGAAGCCCACGGAGCATCAGAGATGGACCAGAAGAGTCCTGAGGACACCACGAGGGTGGAGGACTCGCCCCCTACCTCATGGCTGCCTCGTGGACCCCCTGACTTGTTACCGACGCCAACACCTCTTATATATCCCCAAACCTCCATAACAGAACCCAAATCAGGAGTTCCGCTACCGCAAGCCTCTGTAGACACCAAAAACCAACTAGCTCCCTGTTTTGGCACCCTGCCAGAGGAGCATCCATCACATGTGGCCATCTTCATCATCCCGGTGCTCTCCATGACGAGGAGGGAGTAGTTCACCCTCGGGCTGAGGGTATGTACCAGTAGCTATGTGTTCGATCTCTCTCTCTCTCTCTCTCGTGTTCTTGATTTGGTACAATCTTGATGTATCGCGAGC
>NC_041389.1:528158307-528175023 GCF_002162155.2 Triticum dicoccoides | reverse complement strand
CTTGTAACAGATTGAGTTTTCCCTTTGAAGTTATCTTATCGGATTGAGTCTTTAAGGATTTGAGAACACTTGATGTATGTCTTGCATGTGCTTATCTGTGGTGACAATGGGATATTCACGTGATCCACTTGATGTATGTTTTGGTGATCAACTTGCGGGTTCTGTGACCTTGTGAACTTATGCATAGGGGTTGCCACACATTTTCGTCTTGACTCTCCGGTAGAAACTTTGGGGCACTCTTTGAAGTTCTTTGTGTTGGTTTGAATAGATAAATCTGAGATTGTGTGATGCATATCATATAATCAAACCCGCGGATACTTGTGGTGACATTAGAGTATCTAGGTGACATTAGGGTTTTGGTTGATGTATCTCTTAAGGTGTGATTTTAGTCCGAACTCTAGGGCTGTTTGTGACACTTATAGGAATAGCCCAATAGATCGATTAGAAAGAATAACTTTGAGGTGGTTTCGTACCCTACAATAATCTCTTCGTTTGTTCTCCGCTATTAGTGACTTTGGAGTGGCTCTTTGTTGTATGTTGAGGGATTGTTATATGATCTAATTATGTTATCATTGTTGAGAGAACTTGCACTAGTGAAAGTACGAACCCTAGGCCTTATTTCGAAGCATTGCAATACGTTTTTCGCTCACTTTTGTTACATGCTACCTTGCTGTTTTTATATTTTCATATTATAAAAACCTATATCTGCCATCCATATTGCACTTGTATCACCATCTCTTCGCCATCTCTTCGCCCAACATGACTGTTGTAGACATCAAGCTCTTGTTATTCTATGGCGACAGTAGCCTCACACCGCAGTCGAACCCGTCAACCCTCGTACTCCTCTCCGGATGGGCATCCATTGCCGCGTCTTCCCTGGCTTCGCGTCATCCCCTTCCTAGGCCTCGCCATCGTCCACCGCCTTGGTGCTCTCGGTGCGGCATGGTCAATATGGTCAAGGAACAACTTCCATCGGAAGAGTACTGTACGTGGAGAGGCTGACAGCTGGGTCCACCACCGCAGCAAGGAAGTGCAACCTTATTACGTGTAAAATAATTATTCCTCCACCTGACAGTGGGGACCCACCGGACGGGCCACCGTATTTCGTGAAAAAAACCGTTTCCCCCTGACTGTTGGGACCCACCAGCTACATCTTCGCACGCAAGGAAGTGCGGCCATATTACGAACAAAAAAATGATTCTCCCCCTAATAGCTGGGACCCACCAGCAATAACTTCACACGCAAGGAAGTGCCTTCTTATCCTCCCTGATAGTCGGGACCCACCTGGTCGAAGCGTACGTATCATTTTCATTCTGGTCGCGAACGTGTACGTACATACTGGTCGATCGGTTTGTCTGCAGGCTGCAGCGATGAACCGTGGCCGAGTAAGGAAGGGCACGTGTCGTAGTAGAGGCTCGGACGTAGCATGTCATGCAGTCCCGTCAATATCGTGTACACTATGTACAGCCAGGGTGCAAGAAAGTAAATATGGCCACGTACGTACATACGGGCAGGGTCTCGAACGCCTACTCGCGCATACATACGGCCAGGGCTCGTGTACATGGAGAGGCAGCGGAGAGCAGCGACAACGTCATGTTCATCAGCAGCCAGCCTGCTGGGTCGGAACGGAGAAACTATGTCGTCGTGTTCATCGGGAGGCAAAGGAATGCGTCGTGTTCATCGGGATCCAACCGACTTGGATAGAACAGCCGAAACGAGGCCTGGCGTACTGCAAAATGAGGAAACGACCTTCTGTTCAACTGCCTACGATCGAAATGGGGTCCTGTTCATCGGGAGGGGTCTGGCATACCGCAAAACAGAGGAAGCGAACTTATGTTCGAGCTCCTACGGTCGTAATGGGGTGCTATTGATCGGGAGGGGTGTGGCGTACTGCAAAACGGAGGGAACGGATTTCTCTTCAACCTCCTACGGTCGAAACGGGGGTCCTGTTCATCGGGAGGTGTGTGGTGTACCGCAAAACGGGACTCCACAGGCTACTGTTCATCCACCGTCTACTGCCTCGCTCCAGCCTCCATGGGCTACTGTTCATCCACCGTCAACCTCCTCCAGCCTCCACTTGCGACTGTTCATCCACAGCGTCTCGCTCCTGCCTCCACCAGCCACTGTTCATCCACGGGCTCCTTTTCATCCAGCCTCCACCGGCTACTGTTCAACCACACCGCCATGGGCTACTGTTCATCCAGCCCTCCACCAGCTACTGTTCAACCAGCCCTCCATGGGGTCCTGTTCATCCACCCCCAACTGGCTCGATCGGGGTCCTGTTCACCCAACGGGAACGACCTCTACACCCCTACGGGGTCCTGTTCATCCGACCCCCACCGGGAACTATTCATCCAACCCCCAACAACGCTCATTGTTCATCAAGAGGCAGCAGATTCGACCAGCTTCAGTTAGCAGCAATAGCGAAGGAATCGCTCGATCAGGTTCAGTTAACAGCCAGGGATCGATCGATCGCTCGGGTTTAGTAACGCGTAGCCAGTGCAATTGCTCGGGTTCAGTAGGCGAACGCCTCGTTCGGGTTCATTTAGAGCCCAATGCCTTGCACCCACATGTGTATGTGTATGAGAGAAACACGCAATCCCTCCGTGCATTGCTCGGCCCCGACCATCCACTGTAACCGGGAACTCCCCGATATTTTCCTCACCCTCGCTTCTACCACGTTTTTTTCCGTCATGGACGGCCCAAAGAATGTCATGCCGCTGCTACTCCGGCCCGCCCAGGACGAACATCCCATTTTTTGTCATGATTTTTTGTCATGGAAGTAGGAGCCCACCATATTTATGATGATACCGGGTTTTGTCACAATTATCGTCATAGAAGTGTCAGAAGCATGACAAAAAAAATTGTTCGGCCGAGAATGTCACGGATGTGTCTTTTTTTGTAGTGAGTCATGATGCACCCAACATTAGCTACACACAATGCATGAGGATGACAATAGTGCCCTCAGGTTCCTCCGCTTATTTGAGAAGGTGATGACACAACATAAAAGTAAATAGATAGTCCCTTCGCAGAGGGTAGTAGTGATTTGTAGCGGTGCCAGAGCTCAAGTTTTTAAAACAGAGGTAAATGAACTCTTGAGAAATGCACCCTTCTTGTTTACTTCGCGGCCATTAGTTATCGGTATCTTCCATGCTAAACACATTAGTGGCGGTTCCCAAGCAATAAAAGTAAAGGTTTACTCCCCCTCCACCAACAATCACACTCCATGGCTTGTCCGAAACAACGGGTGCCGTCCATACTAACAACAGTCCCAGGGGAGTTTTGTTTAATTATTTGCAATTTGAATTTGGGAGTGAGAATCCCTATTACCGCCCCTCTCGTGCAAGGATGAATGAATAAACACTCATCATGAGAATAACCCGCTTAACATGGAAGCTACTGACTACCTCATGTCTCTCTATGAACAATCCAGACACACAAAAAAGGATATTTATTTGAAGTTTTTAGAGGTGGCACATGCAAATTTACTTAGGACGACAGGGTAATACCGCATATAGGTAGGTACGATGGACTCATCTGGAATAACTTGGGTTTCATGGTTTTGATGCACAAGAAGAATTCCCGCTTAGTACAGGCGAAGGCTAGCAATTAGGTTGGGAAGCGGCCGACTAGAGAGCGAAAACGGTCATGAACATGCATTATGCATAAGTAACATTGAATACTAGCATGAGTAGGATATGAACACCATGAACATAAATATCATAGAGGCTATGTTGGTTTTGATTCAACTACATGCATAAACATGTGCCAAGTCAAGCCAATCGAACATTCAGAGGAGGATACCATATCACCATACTACATCACAATCATTTTAATGCAATGTTGACATCCAAGATAAATCATTATCCACTCCTAGCTACTTATGCACGGCATGAGAAACTATAATCTCTAACTGTCATTGCAAACATGTTTGATCATAATAGGTTGAATCATGGATACTAGGTTAAACATATTTACAAAAATAGAACAAGTCGAGTTTATACCCGTTTCTCTCTGCCACAGCCAGTTCATCAAGTATCATCATTATTGCCTTTCACTTGCACGACCGAACGATGTGAAAATAATAATAGTGCAAGAGTGTCATGGACTAAGCTGGAATCTGTAAACATTTTATTCAAAAGGGGAAGACAAGGTAATATGGGATCTTTATTAGATCAACAATAATGCACATGAGAGTCACTCAACATTTTCATCATGGTCTTCTCCTCGGTATGACTCAATAGAAAGGAAAAGAAATTCAGAGAAACACATTGAAATATTTTTGGAGTTTTTGGTTTTTCTTAAACGAGCAAATAAAAGGTAAAAACAAAAACGAGGAAAACTATTTACACGGGAAAGCTCCCAACAAGCAAAAGAAGAACAAGGAAATCTTTTTGAGTTTTCTTTTTAAATACTACAACTAACTACACTAGAAAGAAAAATAAAAAAGAAATAGGAAATATTTTTGTATTTTATCAAAGTTTTTCAAACACACGGTGAGAAAATAAATCTAGCATGGATAATACAATGAAAAAGTGTGGACACCGACAACTAGAATGAGTGTGTGAACATGAAAGTAATGTCGGCGGAAATACGTACTCCCCAAAGCTTAGGATTTTGGCCTAACATGGTAATCACCACTTGAAGAAGCCATGAGGTCCTATGTTGAAGTGCTGGGGAGCGAGCACCAGAGGGTCCCACTGCTGAGGCTCCTCATGTGCCATAGCAAGGTTGTTCCGGTAGGCGACAACGTCCTCAGGCATAATCCTGTATCCGCCCCTGGCAATAGGATCAAACAAAGAAGGTGCAGGCAATGGAATAATATCACGAGTGTCCACAGTGAAAACCGGGTTATAAGGAAAATGAATGTTAGTGTTCTTGCTATCAATAAACTGGTGGTATGTCATAGCCGCGTGATCTAAGTAAACCTTGGGCAAAGGATAATGATGCTGGCATATCTGAATGTTAAGTGACTCGCTAAACGAGTAGCATAAATATCACCATGTATTTTACCCTTGGATTTGTTAAAGTGGAGGCGACGTGCCACAATAGCTCCCAAGCTATAAGTGTTGTCGTCATAAAGTGCACGACGTAAAACAGCAAAGTCTGGAGCACTGAGTGCACCTACCTTCTCTCTATCAAGTAAACACTTCGTAATGAATAGAGAAAAATAATGCACAATAGGAAAGTGTAAACTAGTGGCAGTTATACTCGATACCCCTTTCTCATCCCCCACTGTCAGATTACGGTAAAAACCATCAAACTCTACGGGACTAGGCTCTACTAAACTACCATCAGAAGGAAGCATGCATATATCACAAAATTCAGTAAGTGGTATCTGATGGTGTTCAACATATAAGTTAAACTGCACCTCATGGGGATTATTCCTACTCAAGAAATGAAAAAATTGCACAAATGAATTTGTGAGGAGATGATACTGTTCACATTCATCTGTGATGAAGTCAGTGAGGCCAGCATTAGCAACATATTGTGCAAACTCCTGAAGGATTCCAACCCCTTCCATGAACGGGTTGTGCGGCCATTGACACGGCCATACCTCCGCCATTCTCTGGGTATGGAGATCACTGTCAGACGACTACCCAGTAACTCCCTTGGAGTTCTTCTTGGAGACAAACTTCCTAAAGATAATCATCTTTTTTTCTATGAACAAAATTCTGAAATTTTTAGTCCACAAAATTTTCTCAACAAAACTTCACAAAATTGAAAGCAACTACTCATAGGGATGCATAGAGGCCATAGCAAGCATTCAAACTACTTAGAACTCTAAGAATTCAACATGCAAGCTCATCTACATCGGCAAGAGTAACTAATTATTCAGAATATAAACCACTAAAGCAAAAACTAATTGGACCAATGGTGGAGTCACATACCAAGCAACAATCCCCCGAAACAATTTTGGAAATGGAGCTTCGAGCAAAGAGATCGAAATCCGCAGTTTTGGGAGCAAGAACACGAGAGTGAGAGAGCAATGGTGATTTTTTTTCTGGAGGTAGGTGGTGATGTGGGATGAAGAGATATGTGAGGGGGTCACGTGGGGACCATAACCCACCAGGGCGCGCCTGGGGGTCCTGGCATGCCCAGGTGGGTTGTGCCCACCTGGTGCACCTCCCTCTAATGTTATTTGCATAAAAATTCTTAAATATTCATAAAAAAATTGTATTAAATTTTCAGAGCATTCTGAGAACTTTTATTTTCGGGTCATTTTTTTATTGTACAGAAAACTCATAAAACAGACAAAACATGGCATTATATTTCATTTAACTAATGAAAAAAAACAAAAGGTAGAGATAGAAGGTAGTGCTCACTAAATTCATCAACTTCATACCTCTCAAAAAGATTCATTAATAAGGTTGATCAAATCTTACTAACAACCATTTTCATTAGCATGAAATCGAAGAACTTTCATAAATCACTAAGTTACCTCAACGGGGATACGAATGTCCCCAACAATAAGCATTTCATATTTCTTTTTAAAATAGGTAGAGGTAGCTAAAAACTTCCAATAGTGATTGTCAGAGATTTTTCAGTAACATTGATACCATTCACTTGGAATTGTTTCTTTGGAAAGTGCACCGTATGCTCATTACCATTGATATGAAAAGTGACCTTGCTTTTATTGCAATCAATAACAGCCCCTGCGGTATTTAAGAAGGGTCTACCAAGGATGATCAACATATTGTCGTCCTCGGGCATCTCAAGTATAACAAAGTCAGTTAAGATAGTAACATTAGCAACAACAACAGGCACATCCTTACAAATACCAATAGGTATGGCAGTTGATTTGTCAGCCATTTGCAAAGAGATTTTAGTAGGTGTGAGTTTATTCAAATTATGTCTTTTATATAAAGAGAAAGGCATAACACTAACACCAGCTCCCAAATCACATAAAGCAGTTTCACATAATTTCTTTTGATGGAGCAAGGTATAGTTGGTATTCCCGGATCTCCAAGTTTTTTAGGTACTCCATCTTTAAAAGTATAATTAGCAAGTATGGTGGGGATTTCATCTTCCGATATTTTTCTCTTATTGGTAATTAATGATGTCTTTCATGTACTTTGCATAAGGAGGCATTTTTAAGATATCAGTCAAGCGAGTACGCAAAAAGACTGGCCTCAGCATTTCAGCAAAGCGTTCAAATTCTTCATCATATTTCTTTTTAGTTGACTTAGGTGGAAAGGGCATAGTTTTTTGAACCCATGGTTCTCTTTCCTTACCGTGTTTTCTAGCAACAAAGTCTCTTTTATCATATCTTTTATTCTTGGGTTGTGGGTTATCAAGATCAACAGCTGGTTCTATCTCAACATCATTATCTGGTTCATTATTATTTTATTGAGTGTCTTCATGAACCTCATCATTATATTTTTCATTGTCAGAAGGTGGGTGTTCACTACCAGATTGAGTTTCAGCATCAGAGATAGAAACTTCATTATCATTATCAGGAGGTTTTTCTACTTCAGGTTCACTAGAGGCATGCAAAGTCCTATCATTTTTCTTTTTCTTTTTAGGAGGACTATGTGCATTAGTGTTAATTATTTAAGAATCTTGTTCAATTCTCTTTGGGTGTCCCTCGGGATAAAGTGGTTCCTGAGTCATTTTACCTCCTCTAGTTGTTACTCTACCAGCAAAGTCACTTATACTATTGTTCATTTCATCAAGCAACTCTCTTTGAGATTTAGCAACTTGTTCTAATTGAGTTTGAACCATAGAAGCATGCTTCCCCACACCTCTAACATCATTTGAGATTCTAAATAACAAGTCGCTTAAGCGAGCAAACATATCAGAGTTGTATTTCAATTGTTTCATAACATTTGCATTGAAGTGATCTTGCTTTCTAATGTAATTATCAAACTCATAAAGGCATTGACTAAAATGTTTATTATAAGGAATATCACCTTCATCGAACTTTAGTAAAGAATTACCTCTACCACCTTGGGTGGTGATGTTGTTTCAAGCCCATGTATTTCTTTGATAGGTGGTAAATTTTTAACATCTTCAGCTTTAATACCTTTTTCTCTCATAGATTTCTTTGCCTCTTGCATATCTTCGGGACTGAGATATAAGACACCCCTCTTCTTCGGAGTAGGTTTAGGTGGTGGTTCAGGAAGAGTCCAATCATCATAATTTTTCAATATGTTATTAAATAATTCTTCAGCTTGTTTAACAGTTCGTTCCCTGAAAACACAACCAGCACAACTATCTAGGAAATCCCTAGAAGCAATGGTTAGTCCATTATAGAAGATATCAAGTATTTCATTTTTCTTAAGAGGATGATCAGGCAAAGCATTAAGCAATTAGAGAAGCCTCCCCCAAGCTTGTGGGAGACTCTCTTCTTCAATTTGCACAAAGTTAAATATTTCCTGCAAGGAAGCTTGTTTCTTATGAGCAGGAAAATATTTTTCAGAGAAGTAATAAATCATGTCCTGGGGACTATGCACACAACCAGGAGCAAGAGTATTGTACCAAGCTTTAGCATTTGAGAATATAATAATAGCGAATTTTCTCATCATGAGAAAAAAGGGGTGGCTATGCCATTCAACTTAGTAAGATGTGCCACAACAGTTTTAGTTTCATAACCATGGAAAGATCGGATTCAACCAAAGTAATCAACTTTGGGTCGAAAGAGAATTCATAATCCTTATCATCAACAAAGATAGGTGAAGTAGCAAACTGAGGATCACTTTTCATTCTTGCATTCAAAGTTTTTTCTTTATACTTGCATAATAATTTTTCCAAATCATCTCTATCCTTACAAGCAAGAATATCCCTAGTTGCCTCCTCATTCATAACATAACCTTTCGGTACCTTTGGCAATTCATATCTAGGAGGACTAGTTCTAATAGGTGTTTCAAGATTCTCAGTTCCAAGCTCTTCATCAGTTTCAACAATCTCATGTTGTCTTACTCTAGCAATTTGTTCATCAAGAAATTCACCTAGTGGCACATTATCATCAAGCAAGGTACTATCATCATCAAGAGTAGCATTCATAGCAGAAGTAGCATCATTAATAACTTGCAACATATCAGAATTAATAGCATGTGGTGGTGTTGCAAGTCTACTTATAACAGAAGGTGAATCTAAAGCGGAGCTGGATGGCAGTTCCTTACCTCCCCTCGTCTTAGAGGAAAAAATCTTAGTCTTAGCGTCCTTCAGATTATTCATAGTGATAATTTGATAATAATCCCAAGTGACTCAACAAATATATATATGCTCCCCAGCAACGGAGCCAGAAAAAGGTCTTGATAACCCACAAGTATAGGGGATCGCAACAGTTTTCAAGGGTAGAGTATTCAATCCAAATTTATAGATTCGACACAAGGGGAGCAAAGAATACTTGCAAGTATTAGCAGCTGAGTTGTCAATTCAACCACACCTAAATATTAATTATCTGTAGCAAAGTGATCAGTAGCAAAGTAACATGGTAGTTTTGATAGTACTAGCAACAACAATAGTAACGGTAACAGTAATAGTTTTGTAGCAAGTGCAATAGTAATGATAGCAGTAGTAACTTAGCAAGATCAATATGTAGGAAAATTGTAGGCATTGGATCGGTGATTTGTTGGATGATATTCATCATATAACAATCATAACCTAGGGCGATGTGGCACTAGCTCCAGTTCATAAATATAATGTAAGCATGTATTCTGTAAATAGTCATATGTGCTTATGGAAAGAACTTGCATGAAATCTTTTGTCCTACCCTCCCGTGGCAGCGGGGTCCTATTGAAAACTAAGGGATATTAAGGCCTCCTTTTAATAGAGAAACGGAACAAAGCATTAACACACGGTGAATACATGAACTCCTCAAACTACGATCATCACCGAGAAGTGTCCCGACTATTGTCACTTCGGGGTTGCCGGATCATAACGCGTAGTAGGTGAGTATAACTTGCAAGATCGGATCTAGAGCATAGATATAATGATGATAACATAAACGGTTCAGATATGAAATCATGGCACTTAGGCCCAAAGTGACAAGCATTAAGCATGGCAAAGTCATAGCAACATCAATCTCAGAACATAATGGATATTAGGGATCATAATGGATATTAGAGATGAAGCCCTAACAAAACTAACTCGATTACATGATGAATCTCATCTAACTCCTCACCTACCAGCGAGACTACGAAGAAATTACTCACTCCCGATGGGGATCATCATGGAATTGGCGATGGAGAAGGGTTGGTCATGACGAAGATCGAAGATCCCCCTCTCCGGAGCCCAAACGGACTCCAGATCTGGCCTCCCGATGAAGAATAGGAGGTGGCGGCGGCTCCGTCTCGTGAAATGTGATAATTCTTTCTCCCTGATTTTTTCTGGAAAAATGTGATTTTGTAGCATCGGTTTCAGGGTCTGCAGGGCCACCAGGTGGGGACAACCCACCTGGGCGTGCCTGGAGGGGGGCGCCCTGGTGGGTTGTGCCCACCCAAGTGCCCCCCTCCGGTGGTTCTTGGCTCCAGAAATCATCTTTATTCATATAAAAATTTCTCGCAAAGTTTCGTTCCAATCCAAGAACTTCTATTTCTGCACAAAAACAACACCATGATAGTTCTGCTGAAAACAACGCCAATCCGGATTAGTTTCATTCAAATCATGCAAATTAGAGTCCAAAACAAGAGGAAAAGCGTTAGAAAAAGTAGATGCGACGGAGACTTATCGTTACCCCTAAAAAAGCACGACTCACATGAACGAACCTGTGATTGGATGGTTAGGAGGACAGTGATATCCAAGCCCACCAGGGTTTAAGTCCTGTTGTTTGCATTATTCTTAAATTTATTTTAGAATTTTAGCGATGGACATTCAGTGGGAGAAGACGACCCCGTCGACTACGAGGCGCCTATGGTGACTTCGTCAATCTAAAAATGATATGCCGACTCGGTCTCTCGAAAATGCTTATAAGGGTAGGGTTTGCATGTGTGTTCATAGAGACGAGTGTACGGACTCAGCTGTTGGGTGGGGCCGTTAGAGCAACTCCAATGGGGCGACCCATTTTGTCTGCCGCCGTACGTTTGGGTCGGCGCGGACAGAAAAGTCGGCCCAACGCACCGACTCAAACGGACGTGCATCCGCTTTCATCCGCCTGCCGACCCATTCCCGGCCCATTTTTTAGCTGGATTTACGTCGGCGCGGACACAAGACGGACGCGCACGTGTGATACATCTCCAATGTATCTATAATTTTTTATTGTTCCATGCTATTATATTACCCTTTTTGGATGTTTATGGGCTTTATTCTACACATTTATATCATTTTTGGGACTAACCTACTAACCGGAGGCCCAGCCCATATTGCTGTTTTTTTGCCTATTTCAGTATTTCGAAGAAAAGGAATATCAAACGGAGTCCAAACGAAATGAAACCTTTGGGAGCGTTATTTTTGGAACAAATCTGATCCGGAGAGCCTGAGTGCAAGTCAAGAAAGCTCCGAGGGCCCCACGAGATAGGAGGGTGCGCCCCCTGTCTCGTGGGCCCCTCGGGCGTCCACCGACGTACTTCTTCCTCCTATATACACTACATGAATCAGCTACTTTGCCGTCTGCCACGGCGGACGGCAAAGGCATGAACGGCGGACGGCAAAGGCATTTGTCGTCAGCCGCGGACGGCAAAAGGCTCCGGCAAAGTAGGCTATGGTAAACAGCTACTTTGTCGTCTGCTTCCTAGCGGCTGACGGCAAAGGCCCTTTGCCGTCTGCGGCGGACGACAAAGAGAGCGGACGGCAATAATTGCGCTGTCAGTCCGTTAAGTGGCTAACAGCAGGCCTTTGCCGTCCGCCGTTGACGGCAAATTTTCTAGTGTCTTTGCCGTCCGCCGTATGATGTCATCTACACGTCACTACATGGCAGGTTCTTTGCCGTCTGCCACTGATGGCAAAGTCTTTGTCGTCTGACACTGTAGGCAAACTGACCAAATGGGTCAGCTCCCAGGAAGCACAGCTAGATGCCACGTGTCTTCTTTGCCGTCCGCGACAGACGGCAAAGAGCCCGTTGCCGTCGGTGGCAGACGGCAAAGAGCCTGCATATTGGCTCTTTTATCTGTTTTTTATTAAATCCAACAATTTTCATCACAAATATATATGGCATATATAGATATATTTCAAAAGGCCATTACAGAGCAAACATATAAGATATCCAACACATAACTTCATCATCCAACCATATATATTACATGCATAGTTCCATCATACATAACAAGTTCAACATAGAGGCATCCAACCATATATATTACAACAGTTTCATCCAACGATACATGCATAGTTCAACGATACAAAAGAAACAGAGAAAGGGATAAGGAGCACTCCATCTATGCAAGCTTTCGTCAAGTGAATGAAATCTGCAAAATGAAAAATAAGAAAGTTAGAACAAGAAGAGTAGAACAAGAAGAAGACTAAAACAAGAAGAGTAGAACAAGAAGAAGACTAGAAAAAGAAGAGTATATCATTTATGAGCTAACTTACGTGAAATGGATCATATATGAGCTAACTAAGTTGAAATGGGTCGTTTATGAGCTAGCTAAGGTGAAATGGATCATTTATGAGCTAACTTAGTTGAAATGGGTCGTTTATGAGCTAACTAAGGTCAAATGGATCGTTTTTGAGGTAACTAAGGTGAAATGGATCGTTTTTTAGCTAACTTAGGTGAAATGGATCATTTATGAGCTAACTTAGTTGAAATGGATCGTTTTTTAGCTAACTTAGGTGAAATGGATCATTTATGAGCTAATTTAGTTGAAATGGATCTTTTTGAGCTAACTTAGGTGAAATGGATCATTTAAGAGCTAATTTAGGTGAAATGGATCGTTTTTTAGCTAACTTGGTGAAATGGATCGTTTATGAGCTAAATTAGTTGAAATGGATCGTTTATGAGATAACCTAGGTAAGATGGGTCATTTTGGAGTTAACCTAGGTGAAATGGGTCATTTTAAAGCTAACGTAGGTAAAATGGATCATTTAGGAGCTAATCTAGGTAAAATAGGTCATTTTTGAGCTAACTTGGATGAACTGGATCATTTATAAGCTAACCTAGGTAAAATGGGTCATTTTAGAGCTAACTTAGGTAAAATGGATCGTCTATAAGCTAACTAAGCTAATTATGCAATTTTTGACATAAGTAAGCTAAGTACAGATCGTTTTAGAGCTAACTTAGGTAAAATGGATGGTTTTGGAGGTCAGTAAGCTTATTAAGTCATTTTGGAGGAGAAGAAGCTAAGTCTAGGTCATTATGGTAAGCATTGGAGGAAATAAAGCTAAGTCTAGGTCTTTATGCATGTGTTAAGCAAAACACTAGATAAACTTACCAAGATCCAGGAGGTGTTGGAGCGGGGTGGCTCGTGTCGGTAGCTGGAGAAGGATCGTGCGATGCTTGTCTGGAGTTATGCTGCACCAAAGATCATTTCCAATGTCTTGTTAGCATGATGACACTCAAATGTTAAGACTAGCAAGTAATGTCCATTCAAATAAAACTCACCGTGGTCCCAGGAGCAATCACTGGCATCGGCGGAGCGGTCTGACCTGTCTTCTCGCACACAGACTGCACATTTGGTTTTGACGACTCAGTCATACTAGTTAGTAATGAGACAAACACTACATGAATGTTTTGGCTAATCTGCAGAAGAAACTTACCACAAGGAGCTCGTACATGGCCCTTGCCTGCATGTCATTCCGTGCCCTCTCCTCCTCCATCATCTTTGTCGTCCTCTCCTCCAACTCCCGCTGCCTCTCCGCCGCCTCCGCCAGAAGTTTCTCTGTTCTATCTCTCTCACTCTGTATAGCAGCCTGCAACACCACTCACATGACCATTTGTAATCATTGATGGAAGCGCACACAATGTAATGGAGAAAGATAACTGAGTACGTATCACTAACCTTGATGGCGAGTTGCACTGGCCATTCACGAGGCCTTATCTCAGGAGCGGAGCTCGACTGGCGCGCCTTGATCTCCGGGAGAGTGCTAGGACAACGGATAAGTCCATCTCCAATGGCTATGGAGCCATGGGACCTCCCGCCACCAGATATCATCAACAACTCTGGATCAATGGGACCCTGGCTCGGGTTAAAGTCCTCCCCTTTCCTCGCCTTCCCCTCATCTCTATATCTCACGAGCTTGTTGTGGGAGGAGATGTTGGTGAAGTTGTTTGCATCATCGAGGTCAGACTGAGAGAAAGCCTTGACTTTCTTGAAAGAGGCAGTGTGGGCCATGGCATACAGGTCGTACACCTCTGGCACCTTATCCGCCTTATTGTAGCGTGCCTGAAAGAGAGAAACAATGAAAATTAGTAATTAAAGGGCTCAAGCTAGCATGATGAATGAATTGCATGAATCATGAAGCAAACCACATACCCAGTTGCGCCCGAACTGATATAAGTTGGAGCTGCCTTGATGGTGTGGCACACCTTCCATTTGGGCACGTTTGTCCTTGGCCTCGTCGTGGAGGGCTAGCCATTGTTTTGAGCACCACTCATCGACCAACACCTCCCAACAATCCATCCGATCCGCACACCATCTCGGAGGCGCCTAAGTTAGCAAATAGAAACTTGAGCGCTACGGCTAAGAATTACTAAATGAAGGAACTTAAGTAGAGAAGGCCTTAAGAATTACCTTCATGTACTGCTCCTTACTCAGGAACTTATCGCGGCACGCCGGCTTGGTCTTCTTGATACCACGCAAGGCGTAGTAGTCTCGAACAGCCTGCACCCGAGCCTCGTGCCGTAAGTTCTGGAGTAGGCGCTTGCAGACGTTCTCGATAACATGTGCCGCGTCCTCCTCGTATCCCTCCTCACACCTGTAGAATGTCTGCAATCAAATGAGACAATATTGATTAGTACAATTAATAACTAGCTAGTTGAAGATTTTTAAATGTGTAAAGGAGAAATTACCCAGAACTTTCTGATCACCATGTCTGCCCTCGTGTCGCACACGACACCGTCGATAATCTCATCCGGCGGGGCCGGGGCAGCCACGTAGTGCTCCCAGCTCAATCCAAGCTCTGGAAGCCGACCCTCACCAGGCAACGTGACAAACCCCGGGAAGTTTTGCCGGCAAAGAACTCCAAGGATGGAGTTGGGCCGGCGGACACTATGATGGTGGTCCCAACCCCTGCAGCATGACAAGGCCAAGGCATTAGTTATTTGAAAAAACATGAATGCGCAAGGTACAAAAATATTAAATGCACTTATGTACCTCTCCCCATCAGGGAAAATCAACCACCTCTGCTCGCGGGTCACCGGCACGGACGGGAGCCGTGTAGCACCACGCTGGTAGACGGTGCCCCCCTCCTCCTCAAGATCAGTCGGCTCCCCGCCATCATCAGCATGGCCACTCGACTCCTCGGGCTGATCCGGCCAGGTACCCCATCCGGACGTGTGCTCCTCCGGGGTCACGTGGGCCGAACTCTCGTGGGCCGAAGGCCAGTCGACCCGAGGCTCGTGGGCCCAAGACCCGTGGACCGGAGGCTCGTGGACCGGAGTCCGTGTAGCCTCCTCCTCGGACGAGTCCACCCTAGCAGTCACGTGCTCGGGTGAAACAGCTGGGGGTGGCGGCGAGGAAGGCGTCGTAGCAGTCACCCTACCTCCTCTCCCACGACCACGTGCCCCACCTCCTCTCTTCCTACCTCGTCCCCTACTGGGCACCGCGGTCGACGAAGAAGGGCCCGGCGGTGTGGCCATACTGTCCAGCAACGCTCGGCGGAGAGGTGCGTCTGGAATGGAAGACCTCAGACCACGCTCCCGACCAGCGCCCACCATCTTTCAACACCTGCCATGACAAACAGTAAACGAAATTAGTACAACATAAAAAAAGACTGACATGAATAATAATATGTGTATCACTTAAGTGTATCATCATCAAGTACAACATAAAAAAATGTAATACCTGACACTACTAATAATCTCGATCAGTATCATCAATAAATGCATAATCATCATCATCACTATAATCAATGACGGGCTCATAGGGTTCATTGGCATCAACATGTGCAAGGCCACCTTGACGTAATCGGTCAAGCATTGGCAGGTCATCCGCAGCAGTAACCTCTTCTTGTTCCGGCTCTTCTTGTTCCTCCTCTGGGGTGATGTCAGATTCATTGTTGCTGTCTACTTCAATGTTTTGGGGTGAAGTATAGCGGTTCTTGAAACGCTTTTTGGAAAGACGTGCCTCTTGGAAGAATTCTCCTTCATATGTGTCTGGGTTAATGTGAGGTTCATAATCCTCTTCCTTTGGGGGAGAAAGTCTAGCACGTGGCGGCACTTCATAAACGACATCCCAACCTTTCAGATTTGGATTAGTTTGGCAGGCCCACGGTAGATAGAATACTTGGGTCGCCTGTTGAGCCATAATATAGACATCAGGAACATCTAAATGAGTGCTTTGGTTGATTTCAACTAGCCCTACATGTTCATGAGTCCTTCTAGTCTCCTTCGGCTGAAACCAATAACATTTGAAGACTACGACATTCGGTGGGTTTTCACCATAGAACAGAAGTTCATAAATTGCTTCAACTCTCCCATAATACTCGGTACCTCCTTCGCAAATATATGACCTAACTAATAATTCACAAATATATGACCCCGTCGGTCTCTGGAAGGCCAAAGAACACCTTTTTGGGAGGTGTCGGTGGTCGGGGTGTCCTGTCGGTGTCGGGGTGCCGTGTCGGGGTCGGGGTGCTGTTTCGGGGTCGGGGGGTCGGGGTGTCGTGTCGATGTCGGGG
>NC_041389.1:528130294-528156547 GCF_002162155.2 Triticum dicoccoides | reverse complement strand
AGAGAGTAACGGGCGGGGGGTATGGGCCGTTAGGTAGTGTCCTCTTTGTCGTCCGCCTATCTTTGTCGTCCTCCCTTTTGCCTCTTTGCCGTCTGCTGGCAGACGGCAAAGAGGTGGGCCGTTAAGTTTTTTTCCAAACGGGCGGGGGGTGGGGGCCACCTCTCTCTTTGCCGTCTGCCAGCGGACAGCAAAGAGCCCGCGGACGGCAAAGAGCTTCTTTGCCGTCTGCCATTTCTTTGTCGTCTGCTTTTGGGTAGCTGATGGAAAAGAGCTTCTTTGTCGTCCGCTAGCTGACGGCAAAGAGCTGGCAGATGGCAAAGTAGCTGATTCCAGTAGTGATATATCCACAGACCCCGAAAACATCCAGGAGCACCACGAAACACAATTTCCACCGTCATAACCTTTTGTATCCGTGAGATCCCATCTTGGAGCCTTCGCCGGCACTTTGCCGGAGGGGGAATCGACCATGGAGGGCTTCTACATCAACACCATAGCCTCTCCGATGAGTTGTGAGTTGTTTAGACAGACCTACGGGTCCATAGTTATTAGCTAGATGGCTTCTTCTCTCTTTTTGGATCTCAATACAATGTTCTCCCCCTCTCTTGTGGAGATCTATTTGATGTAATCTCTTTTTGCGGTGTGTTTGTCGAGATCTGATGAATTGTGGGTTTATGATCAAGTTTATCTATGAATAATATTGGAATCTTCTCTGAATTTTTTATGTATGATTGAGTTATCTTTGCAAGTCTCTTCGAATTATCAGTTTGGTTTGGCCTACTAGATTGATCTTTCTTGCCATGGGAGAAGTGTTTAGCTTTGGGTTCAATCTTGCGGTGATCTTACCCAGTGACAGAAAGGGTTGCAAGACACGTATTGTATTGTTGCCATCGAGGATAACAAGATGGGGTTTATATCATATTGCATGTGTTTATCCCTCTACATCATGTCATCTTGCTTAAGGCGTTACTCTGTTCTTATGAACTTAATACTCTAGATGCAGGCAGGAGTCGGTCTACTTGTTATGGACGTGATGCCTATATACATGATCATGCCTAGATAACATCATAATTATTCACTTTTCTATCAATTGCTCGACAGTAATTTGTTCACCCACCGTAATACTTATGCTCTCGAGAGAAGCCTCTAGTGAATCCTATGGCCCCCGGGTCTATCTCTTATCATATTTGCTTTCAATCTACTTTTATTTGCATCTTTATTTTCTGCATCTATATTATAAAATACCAAAAATATATTTATCTTATCATACTATCTCTATCAGATCTCACTTTCTTAAGTGATCGTGAAGGGATTGACAACCCCTTTATTGCGTTGGTTGCGAGTTCTCAGTTTGTTTGTGTAGGTGCGTGGGACTTTTGAGGAGCCTCCTAGTGGATTGATACCTTGGTTCTCAAAACTGAGGGAAATACTTACGCTACACTTTGCTGCATCACCCTCTCCTCTTTGGGGAAAACCAACGCTAGCTCAAGACGTAGCAAGAAGGATTTCTGGCGCCGTTGCCGGGGAGGTCTTCGCTCAAGTCAAGACATACCAAGTACCTATCACAAACTCATCTCCCTCGCATTTATATTATTTGCCTCTCGTTTTCCTCTCCCCCCACTTCACCCTTGTCGTTTTATTCGCCCTCTCTTTCCCAATCTCCTCCTCTCTTTTCCGTTTGCCTTCCCTTTGCCATGGCCGAGTCAAAAAGAACTAAGGGTTTTCTCCCGAGCTCTAGTGCCTTGGACAACCCATCTATCCTCTCTAAGCTCATGAACAATGACACTATAAGACCCACCGGGGTCTCCAATGAGAGCTTGAATAATTTTGATGAGGATGACTCTGGAATTTTTTGTTATTTACTTGATGAGTCTTTAAAAGATGCTTGGGATAGGTTATTAAGACTTCGGGCTAGCTATGTGCCACAATATCAAATTGAAGATTACTTAAAGAGCTTTTATGTGGGCTTGCCTGCTTCTTTTAAACAAGTTTTAGATTCTATTTTTGAAGGAAGTTTTCTTGAAAGGGATGCTATAGATACTTATGAAAAGATGAAAACCATATTTGGGCGCCCTTTGAATGATAAGGTTGAATCAACTACTCTCTTGTGCTTTTATCAAAATGAAATTATTAAAGAGATGAAGTCTAGTTTGGAGGCAAACTTCCGTAACGTGCTTAATCTTACTTCTTCCATTAATGGCCATGTGCTTACTTTGAATAGAAGAATGAATTCCATAGAAAGGAGATCCCCCTCATCAAGTGCCAAAGATGGCACTAGTTAGATCTATTTTCGCTTGTTTGCCTAGCTAGGGGCGTTAAACGATAGCGCTAGTTGGGAGGCAACCCAATTTTTCTTTATGTTTTTTGTTTTGGCTCCTGTTTAGGAATAAATCTTGCATATACTCTCTGTTTAGATGTGTTTTTATCTTTTAATTAGTGTTTGTGCCAAGTAGAACCTATAGGATAAACTATGATGATGGTTGATTTGATTCTGCTGAAAAACAGAAACTTTGCACTCACGAGAAAAAATTCAATAAATCACATAAACGTGATTTTGCATTGATTCTTTTTGCTGATGATCAATAGACAAATTGTACAGTACGTCCTATTTTGGTATGATTTTTAGATTTCCAGAAGTTTGCTTTAGTTACAGATTGCTACAGACTGTTCTGTTTTTTGACAGATTCTGTTTTTCGGGTGTTCTTTGCTTATTTCAATGCATCTATGGCTAGTAAATTAGTTTATGAACCATAAAGAAGTTGTAATACAGTAGGATTAACACCAAAATAAATAAATAATGAGTTTATTGCAGTACATTATGTGGTGGTTTTGTTTTCTTTCACTAATGGAGCTTATAAGATTTCTTGTTGAGTTTTGTGTTGTGAAGTTTTCAAGTTTTGGGTAAAGCCTTTATGGACTATGGAATAAAGTGTGGCAAGAGCCTAAGCTTGGGGATGCCCATGGCACCCCAAGATATTCAAGAGTAGCCAAAAGCCTAAGCTTGGGGATGCCCCGGGAAGGCATCCCCTCTTTCGTCTTCATTCATTGGTAACTTTACTTGGAGCTATATTTTTATTCGCCACATGATATGTGTTTTGCTTGGAGCATCGTGTATTATATTAGTCTTTGCTTGTTATTTTACCACAGTCATCCTTGCTTTACACACCTTTTGGGAGAAGCCTATTTGATTAGAATTTGCTAGAATACTGTATGTGCTTCACTTATATCTTTTGAACTTGATAGTTTTTGCTCTAGTGCTTCACTTATATCTTTTAGAGCACGATGGTGGTGTCTTAATTTTGAAGAAATTGCTAGTCTCTCATGCTTCACTTATATCATTTTGAGAGTCTTTTAGGACAACATGGTATTTGCTATTATCACAAAGTTGGTCCTAGAATGACGAGCATCCAAGTTGGGTATAATAAAAACTATCATAGGAAGTGAATTGGATGCTATGATCAACTTGATACTTGATAATTGTTTTGAGATATGGAGGTAGTAATATTAAATTCATGCTAGTTGGGTGATTATGAATTTAAAGAATGCTTGTGTTGAAGTTTGTGATTCCCGTAGCATGCACGTATGGTGAACCGCTTTGTGATGAAGTTGGAGCACAATTTTATTTATTGATTGTCTTCCTTATGAGTGGCAGTCGGGGACGAGCGATGGTCTTTTCCTACCAATCTATCCCCCTAGGAGCATGCACGTAGTGCTTTGATTTTTGATGACTTCTAAATTTTTGCAACAAGTATATGAGTTCTTTTGATTAATGTTGAGTCCATGGATTATACCCTTTCACCCTTCCACCATTGCTAGCCTCTCTTGTGCCGCGCAACTTTCGCAGATATCATAAAACATTTATATACTTTCCTCAAAACAACCACCATACCAACCTATTATGGCATTTCCATAGCCATTCCGAGATATATTGCCATGCAACTTTCCACCGTTCCGTTCATATGACACACATTACTTTTGTCATATTGCTCTTTGCATGATCATGTAGTTGACATCATATTTGTGGCAAGGCCACCTTCATAATTTTCATACATGTCGTTCTTGAGTCATTGCATATCCTGGTACACCGCCGGAGGCATTCATATAGAGTCATATTTTGTTCTAGCTTTGAGTTGTAAATCCATAAAAGTGTGATGATCTTTGTCGGAGTAATGGACCACGGGTAGGCTAACCCGAGTCCCAGGACGTTTCAAGACATCGGGGCAGGCCGCGCCCCTCAAGCCGAGTCCCAGGAGCGACTCCAAGACAAGCCGAGTCCCAGACCGCGACTTCGAGATAAGCCGACTCCGAGCTAGGCGACCTCCAGAGAGGCCGACTATGGAGAGTCGGCCCATGACTCCTCCCTCATCCCGAAGTATGATGCGGGGTACGGTCGCGGCGTGGCCATTCCCCCCTGCTTACGAAGGGCCGGCATGGCTACAGTGAGCCGTATCACTGGAAGATCTCCGGCGAGGCGCGGCACTGTTGCCATGCCTGCCCTGACCTCAGCCACATTGCGCAGCACACTGTGCCCACGACGTCGGCCTGTACGACCCAAAGGCGGCGGGGCCGCCTGTCAGTGGGTGGGCCGGAGGCGGCCTGAGCGCCCCGAAGACGGACCTGTGGGAGTCGGCCTCCCTGGAGTCGGCCGACTCCTCCCCAGGGCCCCACGAGCCATTAACCAGATAAGATGGGGAATGGCTAGTGATCGCCCGATAGATGGAGGCACTGTTGCCACGACCCAATGACCGAGCCTGCGTCATCAAGAGTGCCGCAACAGTATCAAGCCTGTCCGCGGGACCCGCCAGTCGGCGGGCCCCAGAAGCCGGCAGGGAGGACGGCGGCCTGAGAGATAGACGGCTAGGACCCGCGCCCAGCCGGATTACTATTGTACCCCCGGGGGGTAGGCCTATATAAACCCACCGGGGCACCCGTGCAAAGGGTTCGGACCTAGATAGAGATAGACCAGATAGCACAGGGAGGAGAGAGCTAGCCTTGCCCTCTCCTGCCTCCCGAAATAGCTCCAGGAGCACCATTGTAGTCACTTTACCTTAGTGATCATGCGGAGACCCCGCAGAGCAGCAGTAGGGGTGTTATCTCCTAGGAGACCCCTGAAGCTGGGTAAGTTCCGCCGGCGTGCATGTCTTCGCCTCATCCCGCTTCCAGGCACCGGCGCCGTTCTACTCGCTCCCACCATGATAAGCCATCCTTTGGCATATGTCGTATCCAACCCCCGACATTTGGCGCCCATCATGGGGCGAGGTGCACCGTCGTCCGGAGATCTGCTCTGGACGGGAACCCTGTTCCTCCCCGGCGAGCACAGCCAGCCCGGCACGCCGGATGGCGTCTGTGCCGACGCGCTACACGGCGCTGAGATCGCCTGTGCGGCCAGCTGCCTCGCCGATCTTGTCGGCGAGGTTCGCCTCTCCGATGAGCCTGCGTCCGACGCAGGCACGAGTGGCCCTGAGAGCCTCCTCGTGGGCCTCCTCGACCAACTCCACGTCGCCGGCGAGCCTGCCGCGGACCTGGAGTCCATAGGATCCACCGACCCGATGCTGGTCGACTCCGACACCGCGTCGCTCGATGCATTCCCCACCAACGTGGTGGTCTACGACGAGCCGCTCTCTTACGCGGGGAGCGGCGGAAGCACCGTCACTGAGGTCCTCGTCCTCGACCACGGCGAGCGCTCCGGCGAAGGAGCGCACGACCCACTTGACGCGGCCCTGCGAGGCCTTGCAGCGCCGATTCCGGAAGACGCCGACATCGAGACGCTGGAGGCGCTCCGCCTTTAGCTCGTCGAGGGCGCGAAGAAGCTGGCAAGCATGAGGCGCTTGTCAGAAGCTTACCAACGCGAGATGGATCGCGCAGTAGGCGGCTCGCCGGCTCCAACCGGGCCTAGCCGCCTAGGCGCGGTCCGACAGCGCGGCACGGCAATCGCCAACCTCTTCGGGGCTGATCGCCCTGTGTATGCCACGCCCGAAGAGAATATCTGTGCCGCCCAGGCGGCGGCAGACGAGCTCGACAACTTCGAAGGCGAAGAGCGCCGCATAATGACGGAGCGAGTTCAGCAGCTCCTCGACGCGGCTGCCGCGCAGAATGATGCTGGCTGCCGCACCGAGGCGCCGCAGCGCCAAAATGACGACCCACTGCCTCGCCAAGACCAAGGTGCGACGTCTCGGACGCCGACTGGTGGGGCCCATGAGAAGAAGGACAAGGAGCCGGCTGTCAGCCACAGTCGGACTCACATCACCATCGAGTGCGACCAAGATGGCCGCCCCAAAGCGGTGGAACGGCGGGACGACTACCTGCCTCCCCCTCCTCGCAGAGAAAGGCGAGTCTCCCCGCCGCCCGTGGAACATCTGACTCTCGGCGACCGCCTTGGCCGCCGAGAGGGAGTCGGAGAGAACGACGCCCGCCACTGGATCGACCGACTCCACAGATCCCTGGCGCTAGAAGAAGAAGACGAGTTGGGTCCCCCTGCTTTGGACCCCGCA
This sequence comes from Triticum dicoccoides, assembly GCF_002162155.2. Taxonomy (NCBI): domain Eukaryota; kingdom Viridiplantae; phylum Streptophyta; class Magnoliopsida; order Poales; family Poaceae; genus Triticum; species Triticum dicoccoides. Next base: position 528,150,059 of record NC_041389.1, on the reverse strand, counting down.
TCCAAGATGAGCCCTTCCCCAAAGGGTTCATGCTCCCCCGAGACACGCCCAAATATACCGGCACTGTGAAGCCGGAAGATTGGCTGATCGACTACTCCACGGCCGTCAACATAGCGAACGGCAACAAGCGTGTTGCCGTGAGATACGTCCCGCTCATGCTCCAGGGCTCGGCCCGGACGTGGTTGAACAGTCTGAAGCCTCGCGGCATCAACAGCTAGGTCGACTTCACCAAGTCTTTCGTCCGCAACTTCACGAGCACGTACAAGCGACCTCCCAAGCCACGCCAACTCTCCTTGTGAGTGCAAGGCCCTGACGAGTCTACTCGCGACTACCTCACGCGCTGGGGCGAACTCCGGAACTCCTGCGAGGGCGTGCACGAGGTGCAGGCCATCGAGTACTTTACTGCCGGGTGCAGAGAAGGCACCCTCCTCAAGCACAAGCTCCTCTGCGACGAGCCGGAGACCCTCGATGAGCTGCTGATCACAGCGGACAAGTACGCCACGGCCGACTCCTCCATGAAGGCGGAGATTTGGGTCAGCACAACTGGCAAAGTCGCCCCTCAAGCTCCGAGAACTCCGGCTGGAGACACCAGTCGGCGGCAACAGCAGAATGACCAGAAGCGCAAAGCCCCGCAGCCGACTTCCAGCAGTCGGCAAGTGGCAACAGCAGAGGACCAGCAGTTGGAGGGACCGCCTCCGGCGAAGCGACAGAAGGGCGGCAAGTCCAACTGGCTGCCGGCTTTCTCCTACGAGCAGACTCTAGATGGTCCCTGCAAGTTCCACAGCGGCGCGAAGCCGTCAAACCACACCACCAGGAAATGCCATTGGCTGACCAGAATTGCCAAGGGGACGGCCTGCTCCCTCCCCCTCCTGCTGGGCCGCCTCCTCCACTGCCGCCCCAGCAGCCGGCCATCAGGCCAGTCGGCGCAATACAAGACGAGTTCCCGGATGAGCACGGAGCCTATGTGGTGTTCACCAGCGTAGCGGATGACCGACGCAGCAGGCGCCAACAGCAGCAAGAAGTGAATGCGGTTGCATCAAGTACTCTAGAGTTCATGCATTGGTCCAAAAAGCCTATCAGTTGGAGCAGAGCTGATCACCCAGAGGTGATGCCGAGTCTAGGCTCCTACGCCTTGGTCTAGGCGCCACACTCGCCACAGATAGGCGGGCCGCTCGCTTCTCGCGAGTACTGATAGACAGAGGCAGCAGTATCAACATCCTGTACAAGGATACAATGGAGAAATTAGGAATCAAGCGAAGACAGCTTTAGAGCAGCCGGACTGTGTTCCACGGAATCATCCCTGGCCTTTCCTGCTCACCAATCGGCAAGATCCTGATAGATGTCCTCTTCGGAGACAAGGATCATTTCCGCCGAGAGCCAATTTGGTTTGAGGTGGTGGACCTTGAAAGCCCATATCATGCATTGCTTGGCCGACCCACCTTGTCCAAGTTCATGGCGGTCCCCCACTACGCCTACCTCAAGATGAAGATGCCGAGTTCCAAGGGAATCCTAACCGTGTCCGACGACTACAGGAAGTCGTCCGCTTGTGTGGCCGAAAGCAGTCGGCTGGCCGAGTCCTTGGTGATCGCAACTGAGAAACGGCTTCTTGATCGGGTCGTGGCGATGGCCGGCAAGCAGCCCGAGTTATCGCCCGACCCCAAGGAGTCGGAAGCAGAAGGATCATTCAAGCCAGCCAAAGAAACAAAGAAGATACCGTTGGACCCGGAGCACCCGGAGAGGTACGCTGTCATGGGCACAGGCCTTGACAGCAAATAGGAAGGCGAGCTCGTCGATTTCCTCCGTGAGAATCGCGACATCTTCGCATGGTCCCCCAAGGACATGTCTGGTGTCCCGACGGAATTCGCCGAGCACAAATTACACGTCCGATCTGATACGAAGCCCATCAGGCAGCCCTTGCGTCGCCTGTCAGAAGAAAAAAGAAGAGTTGTTGGAGAAGAAATAGCCCAGCTCCTGGTAGCCGGCTTCATCATGGAAGTGTTTTTTCCAGAGTGGCTGGCAAACCCAGTACTGGTGCTGAAGAAGAACAAGCAGTGGCGGATGTGCATTGATTACACGAGCCTCAACAAAGCTTGCCCCAAGGACCCATTTGCTCTGCCGAGAATCGATCAGGTGATGGACTCCACAGCCGGATGCGAGCTGTTGAGTTTCCTAGACGCATATTCAGGATATCACCAGATCAAGCTGAACCCGGCTGACAGACTAAAGACCGCCTTCATCATGCCGTTTGGAGCCTTCTGCTACCTGACCATGAAGTTCGGCTTAAGAAACGCCGGCGCCACCTTTCAGCGTTGCATGCAGAAGTGCCTCCTGAAGCAACTCGGCAGAAATGCCCACGTCTATGTGGATGATGTAGTGGTGAAGACGGAGAAGCGTGGAACCTTGCTGGAGGACCTCAAGGAAACCTTTGAGAATCTGCGCCGATTCTAGATCAAGCTCAACCCAGAGAAGTGCGTTTTTGGAGTACCAGCCGACCAACTCCTCGGTTTCCTGGTCTCCGAACGCGGCATAGAGTGCAATCCTGTGAAGATCAAGGCCATCGAGAGGATGGAAGCACCCAGACGACTATTAGATGTGCAGAAGTTCACCGGCTGTTTGGCATCCATCAGCCGATTCATCAGTCGGCTGGGCGAGAAGGCTCTCCCCTTGTATCAGCTCATGAAGAAGACGACCTTCTTTGAGTGGACTCCCAAGGCGGATGAGGCTTTCTCTAACTAAAGAAGATGTTGACTACTCCCCCTGTGCTGGCGGCTCCGACTCCCAAAGAGCCCATGCTCCTATACATTGCCGCCACCAGCCGAGTAGTCAGCACAGTCATTGTAGTCGAGCGCAAGGAGGAAGGCAAGGCGCTACCTATCCAGAGACCGGTATATTACTTGAGCGAGGTACTGCCGGCCTCCAAGCAGAACTACCCCCATTACCAGAAGATGTGCTACGGCGTGCATTTTGCCGGCAAGAAATTGAAGCCCTACTTCCAGGAGCATCCAATCACTGTGGTCTGCACAACTCCACTGGACGAGATCATCGGAAGCCGAGATGCTTCTGGCCGAGTGGCCAAATGGGCCATTGACCTGGCCCCCTACACCATCTACTACGAGCCCCGCACCGCCATCAAGTCGCAAGCACTGGCCCACTTCCTCGTCGACTGGGCCGAGACCCAGTATCTGCCGCCAGCGCCCGACTCCACCCATTGGCGGATGCACTTCGACGGCTCCAAGATGCGCACCGGCTTGGGATCCGGCGTCGTCCTCACTTCCCCCAAGGGCGACAAGCTCAGATATGCGCTGCAGATCCACTTCGCCACCTCCAACAACGTGGCCGAGTACGAGGCGCTCATCCACGGGCTCCGGCTTGTAACTCGGCATTCGCCGGATCCTGTGTTATGGCAACTCTGACTTGGTGGTCCAGCAATCATCTGGAGATTGGGACGCCAAGGACGCAAATATGATGAGCTATCGTTTCCTCGTCCAGCAACTCAGCGGATACTTCGAGGGGTGCGAGTTCCTCCACGTGCCAAGGAACGACAACGACTAAGCAGACGCCTTGGCACGAATCGGCTCCACCCGCCAGGCAATACCATCTGGTGTCGCCCTCTGGCGCCTCCTCAAGCCTTCTATCAAGTCGTCACTAGAATCAGATTCAATCTTTGTGCCAGCTCCGCCTGAGGAAGACGGATCCGACTCCAAGAAACACACAGTCGAAGCCGGCCCGGGGACTGCAGTGGCAAGATCAAAGACTCCAGAGCTCGGCCCGGGGACTGCTCCAGTCAGCCCCGGGACTGTGTCAAATCAGCAGCGGCTGCGGACTCCAACCCGCCGCCTCCCAGCCCGGCCGCCCTTGTCCAAGTCGCACTAGTGGCAGTTGAAGAAATAGCAGCACCTTCATGGGTCCAGCCCATCCTCAGGTTCTTAGTAAACAGAGAGCTGCCAACTGATGAAATCTTGGCTCGACAAGTGCAACACCGAGCAGCAGCCTACACCATAGTCAACAGAGAGCTGGTCAGGTGCAGCGTTACCGGCGTCTTCCAACGTTGCGTCGAGGCAGAACAAAGCCAAGCAATCCTCAGAGACATCCATGAAGGCGAGTGCGGTTACCACGCGGCCTCCAGGGCACTTGTCGCCAAAGCCTTCCGACACGGTTTCTTCTGGCCAACCGCCCTGGAAGAGGCCAAAGAGTTAGTCCAAAAGTGCAAGGGGTGCCAGATTTTCTGTTCCAAGCCACTTCAGCCAGCTTCCGCACTCAAGACTATCCCCATCGCCTGGCCCTTTGCAGTCTGGGGCCTGGACATGGTGGGACCATTCAAGACGGCACGAGGTGGCTTGACTCACCTACTTGTCGCAGTGGACAAGTTCACCAAGTGGGTGGAGGTGAAACCCATCAAGAAGTTGAATGGTCCAACTGCAGTGACCTTCATCGCTGACATCACAACTCGGTACGGCATCCCGCACAGCATCATCACCGACAATGGCACGAATTTTGCCAAAGGCGCCTTGGCCCGTTTCTGCGCGACACAGGGCATCCGACTGGACTTAGCGTCCGTTGCCCATCCGCAGTCAAACGGCTAGGTGGAGCGAGCGAACGGCCTCATCTTATCCGGCATCAAGCCTCGACTCGTCGTACCGCTGGAGCGATCTACCGGCTGTTGGCTTGAGGAGCTGCCAGTCGTCCTCTGGAGTCTGCGCACGACTCCAAACAAGTCAACCGGCTTCACACCCTTCTTCCTCGTCTATGGTGCCGAAGCCGTCATCCCAACGGACATAGAGTTCGACTCCCCGCGAGTCACCATGTACACCGAGGAAGAAGCAGAAGAAGCACGTCAAGACGGCGTCGATCTGCTGGAAGAGGGCCGGCTGTTGGCACTCAGCCGGTCCAGCATCTACCAGTAGAGTCTGCATCGATACTACAACAGGAAGGTCAGGCCAAGATCTTTCCAAGAAGGCGACCTTGTGCTCCGGCTGATCCAGCGAACAGCCGGCCAGCACAAGCTGTCGGCACCTTGGGAAGGCCCCTTTATCATCAGCAAGGTGCTAGGGAACGACGCCTACTACCTGATCGACGCTCAGAAGCCCCGAGCGCGCAAAAGGGACGACTCCGGCAAAGAGACAGAGCGCCCGTGGAATGCAAATCTTCTTCAAAGATTTTACAGTTGATGCAGAATGTATCACACTACCCCTTTGTATTAAAGTACTATGACTTTAGGCCCCCCGAGATGAGCTCGGGGACTGCCCTTTTTGTTATCTGTATGATAAGAATTATGCCTTCGAGTACATTACTTTCATTACAAGCCGCTTGGCACCGGGCCAGACTAGTCGGCCCGGGGACTCGCCGCCTTGCGCTATGAGGAGCTTCCCGCAGTCAGACAAGTAGTGCGTGGTGCCCAATCCGCCTCCTGGCAAAGCCGCAGCTCGCAGAGCGACTGTGAGGCGGGCAGGAGTGAGGAAGAACGGGCGCCCACACGAAAAATGGCTAAGGACCTAAAGCACGAACATAGCGTAAAATGGCCTCCAGCATTTCTGAAGCAGAAAGCCGACTCATGAGTAGCCGGCTCGCCGTCTTTATTAGCCTCTATCAAGGACGGCCGACTCTTGGGTAGTCGGCCTGTCTCTTTCTATCCAACTTGCTAAAGAAACTCTAAACGGCCAAGTACTTGCCTTCCCGAAGTAGCCAAGCACTTGACCCAGCGACAGTCCGCAGAGCGGCTGTCCGACTGGCAAGGCAGCGACTAAAGGAAGGCGGCAAAGGGAAAAGCCTAAAGAGCAGTAAGCAAGGAACGACGGAAATCGGATAAATATTTACATAGGCCCTTGGCCGAATCTTCGAATAGAAGTTCAAGATACACCCCGCGGGTGGAATTGTTTAAATCTAACAAAGTTTTCAAAAGATTGCTAAGACAGACAAGCAGAGGCGAAAAAGGCAGCCTAGGAGGCGGCATCTGGGATCGGAGGATCAGAGGAGATGGCGGTGTCAGGCGCCGGGGCAGTCGGCTGGGCGGTCTCAGTTTGATCGCCTCCGGCGGCAGTCGCCTTCTCTCGACGCGGCTCGTTGCTGGAGGCGCGGTCGAGCTGAGGCTGGCCGCCTGCTCCGTCTTCTGGCACCTCCGCCTCGCCTTCGTCCTCCGCCTCGTCCTCCTCCTTGGTGCTGGAGTCGATCACCTCCGCCGAGTCCTCGCCATACTCCGGGTTCATCCCGAACCACTCTGGCGGCACTTCCTCGCCGCCTTCAGCCCGCTCGGGGACGAAGACACTGGTGTCCGTGTACTCGGCGATGGCCGCTGCACGCTCGATAAGGGCGCCCTCCACGGCCTCCAGCTCGGCCTGGGCTTCTGATCGGAACTCGGCAAGACAGTCCAGGTCCAGCCCTGGATACCACGCCTTGACGAACTCCAAGGCCCGGCGCGCTCCGGCCCGGGCCGAGGAGCCCTCCCAGGCCTCAAGACGGCCGGCAGCGACCTCCAGCCAGTCGACAGTTCGGCTGGCGGTGCGCAGAGCCGGCGTGCCTGGCCACAGGGCGGCAACCGCCTAGGCGCCGGCACGCTGAAGCCGGCGCATCAGCCGGTGAGCCAGACGAAGACGGGCTTCAATGCTCAGAAGCTGCTCATCGATGGTTCGGGGGGCATTAGCGGCGATCTCCTCACCGTTTGCCCTTCACGCCTCACGAGCAGCCTCGATGGCCAGAGGGACTGCCTGCGAGTGACCAGGGAAGAAGTCTGCCAAGACAAAAAATAAGCAAGTCGAAAAATCAGAAGTCGGCCTGACACATAGTCGGAAGCCCGAAGAAACGAAAGAAACTTACCATCAACGATATCCTCGATCTCGTGGAAGCCGGAGGTCAGCATCACCTCCCTGTCAGTCCAGGAGGAGCGCTCGCTCTCGAACTCGGCCAGGAGAGAGGCCTCCTTCTTCTCGGCCTCGTCCTGCGCCTTCTTGAGCAGCTCCTTCTGCTCGGCCAGCTGCGCCACCAGCAGGTCGCGCTCCGTGGCAAGCTTGCCACACTCCTCCTCCTTGGCATGCCGGGCGGTATTGGCCTCGCCTAGCTGCTCCTGAAGAACGGCGTTGGCTCCTGAAGAACGAAAGAAGAGACAAATAAGTCCTCAGCAAAGAAGATCGCCGGAAAGATCCGGCCCGACTGCTCAGCAGTCGGCCCGAATCTCGGGGACTACAGCCCGCGGGTGCGCCAGCGCGCCCCCGCGAAGAAGAAGAACTTACTTCGGCTTTCCAACAAGTCGGCAGCCCGCTTGCTCAACTCCTCAACATTGCGGTTGAAGGCAGTGGCGCGGAGGTTGTGATACTCCTGCAATAAGTCATTGAAGACAAAGTTAGTATTTGGAACTCGCTAGAGGGAGTTCCGAACCGCCTGCTCAGCAGCCGGCCCGGAACTCGGGGACTACACCCAGTGGGTGTGCTGGCGCGCCCCCACAGAGAAAAACAAGAATCAAAAAGAAGAAGGAAACGTACTCGGACGGCCGTCCGCGCTGCCAGATGCGCCCTGGTGCAAGTTTAAAGGGCGTCGCCTTCAGCGCGCAGCTTCGCCTGAACGTCCAGAAGCGCTTGATTCAGCGGCTCGGTGCCGCCTCCGCGCAACCACCCGGTGGGCGTGGCGCTTGTGGCCTCGGCATCTAAGGTTGCCGAGCTGGCGGTGCCTGTCTCCCGAGGTCGCGGCGCCGAGGTCTCCCTCTCAAGACGGCGGCGCACTGGCGAGGCAACTTGGAGAAGCAGCCGCGCCTCGGCCTCGTTCGTGACCGGCGGCTCCGACGGACCCACCGTCTGTTTGCCGTGCGGTCTCCCAGACGGCGGTGGAGGCGGCGGTGGCGGCACGAGAGTGTCCGACATGGAAGCCTCGCCGCTCTCCTTCTCCACGACGGGGTTCTCGGTGCCGGCCTCTCCGGTCTGCCCCGTGAACTCCGGAGGCGGCGGTGCAGACGACAGTGGGGGGACGAGCATCGCCGATCGGCGACGCGCGGCCTCCTCGGCACGCCGTCTCGCCGCGAGGGCGGCTTCGGCATCCTCCAGCTTCTTCTGGGCGGAGGCGGCCGCCCTGTCGGCCTCCGCCTTCTCCAGACGTTCGGACTCCTCCTCCTCGTGCTTCTCTCGCGCATTTTGCTCCGTCGCCTCCCGGAGGTCGGCGGCGGGGTCGGCCCGCCGAGTATTGGCGGACGTCTCTGCCGACCCCATGACGTAGGGGACGACGACTCTCTCAAGGGAAAGAGGGGCCCTGAAGAAGAATGGAGGGAGTATAAAAGAAGACTCGGACAAGATTCAATGAAGGAAAATAAAAAAGTGTAAAGACTTACGCAGAGACTAGCGGCGGCCTTCTCACTTCCCTTCGGAAGCGGTTGGTCTTCGCGGCCGCCTCCTCCCGTTTGGTCGCGGCGGCCGCCCCCTTGAACTTCTTCAATTTGCCGCCGGGCGCACTCGGCCCGGCGTGACGCCTCTTCGCGCCGCCTTGGCCGACCAGGCCGGTGGAGGAGCCGGCGCCCGACGAGCCGACCCTCGGCTGGTGGCGTGGAGCGACTTCCCCTTCGGCGTCGTCGTCAGGCCAGTCGGCGAAGGTGGCCGAGGGCCTGAAGTCACCTTCTGCTCCTTCTCCCCCGCCTTCGGCGTTGGTTTCCATCGCCGCCGCCCCCAAGTCGGGGTCGTCGACGTCGCTCTCCGCACGATCGAGAACATACTCACGAGGCTGTCTCGTGGCGCCGGCTGCAGGCTGCATAAGGGGATTCTAGCTCAGAAGAAACCGACAAGAGTCAGAAGCCGGAGTCGGCCGCAAAGAAGACAAAACAATAGAGGGACGCGACTTACCACTGGTGGGGGGTTGTCACGCGAGTACGGCTCCTTGCCGAACTGTCAGTCCTCCCCGAACTCGCAGTTCGCGATATGATTCACCATGTTTGCTACCTCCGCGCGGGGCATCTCCTTGGTGCTCATCCGACTCGGGTCTCGGAGGCCGCTCATCTGACAGATCAGGTGAGGCCGACCTTGGAGCGGGAGAAATCGGCATGCCACGAAGGCGGCCAGCAAGTCGGCCCCGACGAGACCCTCCGACTGCGTCAAGACCCGGAGTCGCGCTATGGCGGCGGCTCCGGCGGGAGTCAGCGTCTTGACTTGGTGAGACCAGCTGGGGAGCCTCCCAGTTAGGGGGGTGGCGTTGTAAGGCAGCAGGTTGACCCAGTCGCCGTCGGAGGCGAGGTTCTTCACGTAGAAGTATGAGCGCTGCCACATCTTCACCGACTTGATCAGCGTGATGGGAGGAAAGGGGTTGTCGGCCGTCGAGCGCCGCACCGCGATGTAGGCGCCGCACTGAGCCGGCACGCCGGCGACGTGCGTGCCAAGCTTAGAAGAGAAGAATTCTCCCCACAGCTTGATGGTGGGGAGAACGCCGAGGAAACCTTCGCACAGAGTGGAGAAGGCGGAGAGCAACACCACCGTATTCGGAGTGAGGTGGTGCGGTTGAAGGCTGTGGAACTCCAAGAACGAGCGGAAGAAGCCGCTCGCCGGCAGCCCCAGGGCGCGCATGAGGTGCGAGCGGAAGATGACCCGCTCGCCCTCCTCCGGCGCCGGCCAAATCTCCCCCTCCGGCGTGGCGCGGGCGCGCACGAGGTCCGCGCTGGGGAGACGACATGTCCGGCGGAGGAACTCGATGTGTTCCTCTTCTACCTCCGAGCCGTCCCATACGCCGGAGCGCACGGCGGGGGCTGCGGCGGAGGAAGAGCTCATCGCCGTGGTGTGGAGTGCTCTTGCTCAACGGCAGAGGCAGGAGGGAGAGAAGGCAAGATGAGGCGGGGGAGCGGGGAAGAAGGGCGCACGTGTTGTGCCGCTCCGCTCCCCCCCCGCCTACTTATAGCCCTATGGGCTGAGAAGCCGAGGGGGCGAGCGTGGGATTAACTGCGCACGATGCCCCACGCCGCCCCACGATTTACCCCACAAAGTTACTACGTGCAGTAACGACGTGGGAAAACCAACCGTCCACGGCCGTAATGTATCCGTTCGTATGCCAAGGCACGGTAGTGGCGGGCCCCACCTGACGGCCCGTCCCGTCGCGCGCGTGGGCAGGCAGACTGTCCTCTCCATGTGGCGCCACGCGATAGGACCGCCCTGATGGCTGCGGGGAAGCGTATCAGGCACGCCGCATGGTTTCCCGCCGCGACTTTCGAGCTGTGGCTCTTTGCTAAAAACATCCGACTCTCGACAGTTGGCCCAAGGGAAGACGGCAGTCGAGTTCCAGAGTCCGCTCCTGGAAGGTTGAAACTGTTGAAGCCCCACAATGCAGCGTCCGCAGGGCTTCACCAGCTTCGGGGACTACTGTCAGAGTAATGGACCACGGGTAGGCTAACCCGAGTCCCAGGACCTTTCAAGACATCGGGGCAGGCCGCGCCCCTCAAGCCGAGTCCCAGGAGCGACTCCAAGACAAGCCGAGTCCCAGACGGCGACTCCGAGATAAGCCGACTCCGAGCTAGGCGACCTCCAGAGAGGCCGACTATGGAGAGTCAGCCCATGAATCCTCCCTCATCCCGAAGTACGATGCAGGGTACGGTCGCGGCATGGCCGTTCCCCCCTGCTTACGAAGGGCCGGCATGGCTACAGTGAGCCGTATCGCTGGAAGATCTCCGGCGAGGCGCGACACTGTTGCCATGCCTGCCCTGACCTCAGCCACAGTGCACAGCACACTGTGCCCACGACGCCGGCCTGTACGACCCGAAGGCGGCGGGGCCGCCTGTCAGTGGGTGGGCCGGAGGCGGCCTGAGCGCCCCGAAGACGGACCTGTGGGAGTCGGCCTCCCTGGAGTCGGCCGACTCCTCCCCAGGGCCCCACGAGCCATTAACCAGATAAGATGGGGAATGGTGACAGTGATCGCCCGATAGATGGCGGCACTGTTGCCACGACCCAATGACCGAGCCTGCGTCATCAGGAGTGCCGCAACAGTATCAAGCCTGTCCGCGGGACCCGCCAGTCGGCGGGCCCCAGAAGCCGGCAGGGAGGACGGCGGCCTGAGAGACAGACGGCTGGGACCCGCGCCCAGCCGGATTACTATTGTACCCCGGGGGGTAGGCCTATATAAACCCTCCGGGGCACCCGTGCAAAGGGTTCAGACCTAGATAGAGATAGACTAGATAGCACAGGGAGGAGAGAGCTAGCCTTGCCCTCTCCTGCCTCCCAAAACAGCTCCAGGAGCACCATTGTAGTCACTTTGCCTTAGTGATCATGCGGAGACCCCGCAGAGCAGCAGTAGGGGTGTTATCTCCTAGGAGAGCCCTGAAGCTGGGTAAGTTCCGCCGGCATGCATGTCTTCGCCTCATCCCGCTTCCAGGCACCGGCGATGTTCTACTCGCTCCCACCATGATAAGCCATCCTTTGGCATATTTCGTATCCAACCCCCGACAATCTTCATTATTAGAGCATTGTCCTCGTGAGGAAAGGATGATGAAGACTGATTCCCCCACAAGTCGGGATGAGACTTCGGACTTTACAAAAAGAAAAAAAAGAAAAAGAGAAAAAAAAAAGAGAAAGGCCAAAAAAAAGGAAAAGGCCAAAGAAAAAAAAGAAAAAATAAAAAAAATAAAAAAAATAAAATGAGAGAAAAAGAGAGAAGGGACAATGCTACTATCTCTTTTTCCACACTTGTGCTTCAAAATAGCACCATGATCTTCATGATAGAGAGTCTCATATGTTGTCACTTTCATATACTAGTGGGAATTTTTCATTATAGAACTTGGCTTGTATATTTCAATGATGGGCTTCCTGAAAAGTGCCCTAGGTCTTCGTGAGCAAGTGAGTTGGATGCACACCCACTTAGTTTCTTTTGTTGAGCTTTCATATATTTATAGCTTTAGTGCATCCGTTGCATGGCAATCCCTACTCACTCACATTAATATCTATTAGTGGGAATCTCCATAGTCCGTTGATACGCCTAGTTGACATGAGACTATCTTCTCCTTTTTGTCTTCTCCACAACCACCATTCTATTCCATATATATTGCTATGTCCATGGCTCACGCTCATGTATTGTGTGAAAGTTGAAAGAGTTTGAGATTATTAAAGTATGAAAAAATTGCTTGGCTCGTCATCGGGGTTGTACATGATTAAATACTTTGTGTGATGAAGATAGAGCAACAGCCAGACTATATGATTTTGTAGGGATAACTTTCTTTAGCCATGTTATTTTGAGAAGACATGATTATCTTGATTAGTATGCTTAAAGTATTACTATTTCTTATGTCTTTATGAACTTTTATTTTGTATCATTTGGATCTGAACATTGATGCCACAATGAAAGAAAATTACATTATGAATTATGCTAGGTAGCATTCCACATCAAAAATACTCTTTTTATCATTTACCTACTCGAGGACGAGCAGGAATTAAGCTTGGGGATGCTTGATACGTCTCCAACGTATCTATAATTTTTGATTGTTCCATGCTATTATATTACCCTTTTTGGATGTTTATGGGCTTTATTCTACACATTTATATCATTTTTGGGACTAACCTACTAACCGGAGGCCCAACCCATATTGCTGTTTTTTTTTGCATATTTACGTATTTCGAAGAAAAGGAATATCAAACGGAGTCCAAACGAAATGAAACCTTCGGGAGCGTTATTTTTGGAACAAATCTGATCCGGAGAGCCTGGAGTGCAAGTCAAGAAAGCTCCGAGGGCTCCACAAGATAGGAGGGCGCCCCCCCCCCTGTAGGGCGCGCCCCCCTGTCTCGTGGGCCCCTCGGGCATCCACCGACGTACTTCTTCCTCCTATATATATCCACGGACCCCGAAAACATCCAGGAGCACCACGACACACAATTTCCACCGCCGTAACCTTTTGTATCCGCGAGATCCCATCTTGGAGCCTTCGCCGGCACTCTGTCGGAGGGGGAATCGACCACGGAGGGCTTCTACATCAACACCATAGCCTCTCCGATGAGTTGTGAGTAGTTTACCACAGACCTATGGGTCCATATTTATTAGCCAGATGGCTTCTTCTTTCTTTTTGCATCTCAATATAATGTTCTCCCCCTCTCTTGTGGAGATCTATTCGATGTAATCTCTTTTTGCGGTGTGTTTGTCGAAATCCGATGAATTGTGGGTTTATGATCAAGTTTATCTATGAATAATATTGGAATCTTCTCTGAATTCTTTTATGTATGATTGAGTTATCTTTGCAAGTCTCTTCGAATTATCAGTTTGGTTTGGCCTACTAGATTAATCGTTCTTGCCATGGGAGAAGTGTTTAGCTTTGGGTTCAATCTTGCGGTGATCTTACCCAGTACAGAAAGGGTTGCAAGACAAGTATTGTATTGTTGCCATCGAGGATAACAAGATGGGGTTTATATCATATTGCATGTGTTTATCCCTCTACATCATGTCATCTTGTTTAAGGCGTTACTCTGTTCTTATGAACTTAATACTCTAGATGCAGGCAGGAGTCGGTCGATGTGTGGAGTAATAGTAGTAGATGCAGGCAGGAGTCGGTCTACTTGTTATGGACGTGATGCCTATATACATGATCATGCCTAGATAACGTCATAATTATTCGCTTTTCTATCAATTGCTCGACAGTAATTTGTTCACCCACCGTAATACTTATGCTCTTGAGAGAAGCCTCTAGTGAAACCTATGGCCCCCGGGTCTATCTCTTATCATATTTGCTTTCAATCTACTTTTATTTGCATCTTTATTTTCTGCATCTATATTATAAAATACCAAAAATATATTTATCTTATCATACTATCTCTATCAGATCTCACTTTCGTAAGTGACCATGAAGGGATTGACAACCCCTTTATTGCGTTGGTTGCGAGTTCTCAGTTTGTTTGTGTAGGTGCGTGGGACTTTTGAGGAGCCTCCTACTGGATTGATACCTTGGTTCTCAAAACTGAGGAAAATACTTACGCTACATTTTGCTGCATCACCCTCTCCTCTTCGGGGAAAACCAACGCTAGCTCAAGACGTAGCAACGTGCTCGCCCTCTCTCCTCCCCCCGCGCGCACACCCTCCACTGCCTGCTTCATCGCCGACGCCGCCGGCCATTTTTTTCGATGAAAAAGGATACATAGATAGTTCTTGCGTACATAGATAAAAAAAGATCAACTACTCGTCGGTTTCCGACTCTGACTCGGTAATGTCCTCCTCCGACATCTGAATATAGGCGACAGCAGCCTGCTCGTCCTCGAAGTCCCACCCCGATGTTTCTCGCAGCTTCAGCCTCAATTGAGCGGCCTGCTTCCGCGCACGCTTGCGCTCCCGATAGACGGCTCGCTCCGTCCTCCTCCGCTCATAGAACTGACATTCGTCGATGATGTCCTGCGGGAAGCGTTCGCGCCACACCACCAAGGCTTGCACGTCCATCTCGGCGATGGCGAGGCGACGCTGCCGCCTCCGGTGGACGCGACGATCCTTGTCGGTGAAAAGCCGTGGGAGAGACGCCATATCCTGCGCCCGCTGGCTCGACACGTCAGGAAAATTCATCTCCCGACTAGGCCGTCGGAGGCGCCACACCGCCGCATCGTACGCGCGGGCCGCCTACTCAGCGGTGTCGAAGGTGCCGAGGATGAGGCGTTTCTCGCCAAACAAGATCTCGGCGGAGAAGGCGACGGAGGGGCGCTTGCGGACTCCGCGAAAATCCGAAGCGTCGAGGATGCGCATTGACATGGTGGTGCACAGGCAGCGAGGCTAGTGAGAGGGGGCGAGACGAGTGGGCGATGGACTAAGTGTGGAGGGAGCGTCTTCTTATAACGAGCGCCGACCGCGGCGCGCCAAAACAAGCGCGCGAACATTTCCCGCGCTCTGGAGCGCCGACCGCGCGCCCTATGCCGATTTTCCCCGCGCGCTGGCATGGCCGCTGGTATGATCTAAAAGCGTGCGGTCATGAAATGGGTCGGCGCATTGGACACGCTGCTGATCCAAATCTAAAAAAGGACGGACGCCGGACGGGCGGCCTAGTTTAGGACAAAAAGAAGGGACAAAAGCGCCGTCCGTTTGGGTCGGCCCGTTGGAGTTAGCTCTTAGTGAAGGGCTTGCGCCGTTCTTCGGCTCCCTCACCCCCTCCACCTGCATACCTACTTACCTAGAGCCGCTATTTCTTCCTCCCTCTGCGCGCGCGCAGGATCGACGACGATGGCGGGGGAGGCAGGAAGGAGGAAACGCGCGGCGGTGGTTGTACTGGGGCGACATCGGCCGCAGTCCCCGCATGCAGTACCACTCCCTCTCCCTCGCCAACCAGGTAAGGCACTTGTCTCCCAAATCCGCAGTCCCTTGTTGGTTCTGATTGATCGTGTTGGATTAGAGGGGCGTACTATTTACCATGTCCATGTATTTTTCCCTTTTCAACAAGGGGAAGCAATCTTTGGAAGTTGGTTGGTACCTTTAGGAAGGCTTTAGGCTGGCACATGTTCCTTGCTGTTGAGAGCATTGTGTTCTAGTATCTCACACTTAGTTGTTCGTTATTTTTCTCAACAGGCTGGTATGGAAGTGGACATTGTTGCAAACGGAGGTACTCTGTTCCTTACACCTTCATCGTGCTGTTGAATTTTACTCCCGAACTGTAGTATGAAGCTATTTATACCCTACATACCAGTACTCCTACAGCTTAAGGGACGGCATACAAGCCAAAATTGCATCAGATTTCAGTGTTGCTTTTTTGAGATCTGACCTTGTGTCCTATTTTATGTCTATGAGCAGGAAGTGATCCCCATTTATCACTGAGAGAGAATCCGTCGATTCACATCCATGAGATGGTATTGGTTATTTGAGCCATTCTATTTTATATGTTCTCTCAAACTACAGTTGACTTCAAGGTTGTATCTTCAGAAATCAGTGCAGTTATCAGGATCTCAAAGATATGTGGTGCCCTGGCACTGCTACTTAAAGCTGCCATCCAGTTTATCATGCTGATTTGGTTTCTCTGCTTTAAGATTCCTCGCCCTGATGTCTTCATTGTTCAGGTAAAATTATATACAGCTTTCTTATTTGCATATGTGGTTCAAAATTACATGAAGAGTATGTCTGATCACTGCCATTGTCAGCAGGTTTAGTTATTTTTTAAGAGAATTCAACAATCTAGAATTCATTGTTCACCATGCTAAGCAATTTCTTTTGAATAAAACCATACTGATACTGAGTAAATGAATAGTCATAGTTGGCTTATTGTGCAGCTTAAGTATTGCATACTAACTCATGCTATGCAATATGTACAGTGACCTGTTGTTGACACCATGCTCATTTTGGCAATGCTGATTGTACTCCCTCTGACCCATAATGTAGTGCATATAGATTTTTTATTTTTAAATCAAACCTTGTGAAGTTTGACCACCTTTATAGAGAAAACTATTTATGTCTACAATATCAAAGATATTCAATAGGAAAATATGTCTCATGATGTATCTAATGACATGTGTTTGGTATTCTAGATGTAAATATTGTTTTCTACAAACTTGGTCGGAGTTTGTAAAGTTTAACTCTTTTAAAAAATATATATATGCACTGCATTATGGGATGGAGGGAGTAGTATATTACAAAGTCGTTTACTCTGACCCTTACTTAGTTACAGAATATCCCTTTTGATTGATATTTTTTAAAGAATTTTTTTGGTAATAAAAAATGTCAAGATTTAGTTATCGTATTTCACAGTACAATGAGAGACCTGATTTGTGTCATTTGACCATCTTTTGTCCAACAGAATCCACCCTCCGTTCCAACATTGGCTGCTGTAAAACTGGTTAGCTGGCTAAGAGGTGCTAAATTTATTGTGGATTGGCATAACTTTGGATATACTTTGCTTGGATTGTCTCATGGGAGAAGTCATGTAATAGTCAAAATATATTTCTGGTAAACCCTCCAACCATGTTTGCGTAACTGCTAGGCTGATTCTATATCTTATTGGCCATGTGTTTTAATTAGTGATGTTTTCCTGCATTTTAGGTTCTAGAAGCACTTTGGGCGGATGACTGATGGCGCCTTCTGTGTTACTAAAGCAATGCAACACGAGCTTTCTCAAAATTGGGGAATCAAGTAATCAGATTGAACTTCAACTTTTTTTTGTAAAATATCTGCTTCGCATGCTGCAGTTTGTACTAACGTAACCACAATTTTCAGAGCAACAGTTCTTTATGATCATTCTCCTGAATTTTTCCATCCTGCTTCCTTGACGGAGAAACATGAGGTGAACATCTGTTGTCAGTTCTTCCCTCGCTACTTGCAGTACTGCATATCAGTATATGTGACCTTAGCACATGAAGTAGTTATTCTGCAGGTTGGGTAGTTCCATTTGTACTGCTATGGGCAGTGCTGATTGCATCTCTGTTGGTAATGTTATTTTCCAATCAACTGGAATAGTTTTCATGGTATAAGCATATTCCAATTTGATTTATTTTATTTGGTTTTCTGTTACAACAAAGAAAAAGAAGTGGAAGACAAGAGCACTACTGTACTTACTAGCAAGATTGATGGTGGAGTTTCTTTGAAGCCTAATAGACCTGCACTTGTTGTGAGCAGCACAAGCTGGTATGTTCTCTTGGACCGAGTGGTCTCTATTGCGGAACTCTTTATGTTCATCTCACGTGATTATTGAGCAGACAGTTAACAATGCGCATAAACTTGTAATCCTTTGCTACCTGCATTCCAGGACACCAGATGAAGATTTCAGTATACTTCTGGAAGCAGCACTGATGTATGATAGACGTGTTGCTGCAACATTAGGTGAAGAGGATTCAATGGATGAGGGGCAGCTTTGGATTGATATCAAGAACGGAAAGCAATTTGATTACCCAAGATTGCTTTTCATTATCACAGGTATCATGCGTTCTGCTATATCTGCTTGAATCACTAATTTTAGTCATTGCTCTGATTTTAGTAAATGTTGACACTGGAGGTAAAGGGCCTGATAGAAAGAAATATGAGGAACAAATAAAAAGGTTGAAACTGAGACGTGTTGCCTTCCGGACTATGTGGCTTGCATCGGAGGACTATCCTCTGTTGCTAGGTATGCCAATCACTTGCCAAAAAAAAATTATACTGTAGGATAGGTGCTGATTGTTTGAGCAATACAGGATCAGCTGATCTAGGCGTATCATTGCATACATCCTCGTCGGGGCTTGATCTACCTATGAAGGTTAACTCACATCATCTGCTTACTTTAATGATGTAGGAGTTTTTTATTTTCTGCATTGTAACTTGAATGCTTGTGTTTAGGTTGTTGATATGTTTGGATGTGGATTACCAGTTTGTGCTGCTTCATTCTCCTGGTAACCCATGTTTCTAGATGTTTGAATTGCTATGTTTTGGAATTGGCCTTTTGGTTGCTCTATGTTATAAGACTCTGGCTTTCTTTTTCTTTCAGCATCGAGGAGCTTGTGAAAGTAAACAGAAATGGACTTCTTTTCTCAACATCTTCGGAGCTTGCAGATGAACTTATGGTGAGGACCACTTTTAGTCTTTATCTTTTACCATTTCATTTCATTGTATGACTACTTGGGTCATTGTTTCAATGCGTTTTAAAATTAGTATAAGTACTTTTCATCATGGCTTTGTTTTAAACATTAGAAGAGACATGAACTGGTACTGCAATTGAAAAATCACGCAGGTGCTCTTCAAGGGATTTCCGGAGGAATGTGACACCTTGAAATCCCTGAAAGGTGGTGCTTTGAGTACAGGGTCATCTTCCAAATGGTCAACAGAATGGGAAACTAATGCACTTCCTTTGGTGAAGCAGGTGAGAGCTCAAACCTGGATTGCTAAATGCAAGTTTCACTCACCAGACTAGGCCTTAACTTTTTTCATGTCCAATTCGCAGGTGATTGGCTAAAACACCACAATAATATTGATCAGATGGGCACAAGGATGGTTTTGTTGCCGGCCTGAATATCTGCCAATTCCATAGTTTATAGGTGTACTTATCGTACACTTGAGTGACCAGATGTACATTTGATGGTTGAGGAGATAACATCTGCATGTGCATATATCAGTTTACTCGGTGTTCGTCTAGCAGAACCTATACCCTCAGGGACCTCTACCCAACGAACTCCAACTGTTTAACGAAAAGGTGTTGAGCTTAAGTCCAAGTTGTTTCAGCATGTATAGCTTCTGATCCATTAGAGTTTAGCGGCAGTTTGTTGTTGTTGTTGTTGTAAGGATCCTGAATTGTGTGTCCAGTTACATAACAAAAACAAGGCACTGACAGACATACTGTGACACTGGCATTGAGACCAACTGTCGAAATATGTTGGATACATAACATGTGCATGTACCCAAATAAATTGTACCAGGAACCCGATTTCTTTTTCATTGTCTTTGCCATATTGTGAGCTCAGATCTCCAACAGACATCTGGAAAAATTGGGATACATATTATTAGGTTCTCCGTTAGCTTGTAAGCATTGCCATAAGGCCTGTCAGGTAAGCTTACACTCTGAATCTGTTATGATCCATTTACTTCCTTGTTCCTCTCCCGTCGCTTTGCCTCTCCAAGGCAAATGCGCCGTTCGGTACCAGTTGATCATCGGCCAAGTTATCGCTGGGTATGTCGTTAGAGCAACTTCAAGTGCTCCCCTAAAAAACTTCTTGTAAAACCACTTTTACGGGATGACCGTAAAATTCAAGGGAAGTTAACTTTACTTTTCATTTAGTACAACTTTACTTTTCTCAGTTCTCCTAAACTCTTCCTGTGAATTCCGTTTTCTTCTTCTATTATCTCATAAACAAGCATACAAATGGATATCACATGTACGTATGTGATATACTGTATATCGGTACTAATCTGCAGT
>NC_041389.1:528093681-528129844 GCF_002162155.2 Triticum dicoccoides | reverse complement strand
GGGCCTTCTCGTCCCCCCGCGCGCGTGCTCCCTTCCCGGGGCAGGGAGGCGGCGGCGGTGCAGCTTGGCTTGGTTGCGGTCCGGCAGCCCTGCGGCGATGGCCGACAGCAGGCGTGGTGTCGGCGCCGCTCCTTGGCGGCGTGGTGGTGCTGGGTGGCCGACGTCGCGCCCCCGGCCCAGATCTAGGCCCGGCGGGCCCCATCCGGGTCCTAGCGGGCCGGCCCCTGGCGTGGCCTCGTTGTCTGCGGTGCGGTGAGGAGGAGCGGCTCAGATTTGGGGCGGCGACGCCGACGGCGTGCCGGCAGCAGCGCGAGGGCAGGAGCTTTACGGACCCATGAGGGCTCGGGCGGGCCTATGGGCCAACGGCCTGGTGTGCTCTTGCTATTGAATCCGGACGGCTACCGTCGCTGACGGTGGAGGTGGGGCCCTCGCGCGTGCCGATGGTGCTGATGCCCTAGTCCCGGCTCTGATTCTTCGTCGTGCTGTCCTCACTTCACGGTGCCGTGGTGAGACGGCGTGGGGCCTCATGACCATGTTGGCGCAGGGTGGTGGTTGGTTTGGTGGCAGGCTCCGGAGCGCCCGAGGTGCGGGTTGGGATCGGGGGAAACCCCTGTCGGCATGGCCGACACCGGCGCGGTGGCGCCTGTGGGTGCCACCTGACCTCCCGGGAGGGCGTCGGGGGCTACCCTTCCTCTTGCCTCGTCGTGTACCGGGGGAAACCCTTGGCAGCAACGTCGTCATCGTCGCGATCCTTCTTGGAGGTGTTGATAGGTGCCGGCGCTTCGGAGTCTTGGAGCCTAGTGGAAGTTCCCGGTGGGCGCAGCGATCGCGATGCTTCTTCGTTTTTGTTGATCTGCCGTTGTCGGCATTTGTTTCTTTTGCTCTTTCTCTATCATTTTTTTGGACATGTCTGTGCTGCTTCCGCCCCAGCACCTATTCCTATATGGTTCGGTTGGTTGCTTTGTATACAAAGCGGGGGAAACCCTTTTTCGGTAACACATGTATGTACCATAAACAAAATAATGCAAACAATATTATTTCCGATGGACATACTTGATACTAATTTCAAAACCGCAACTTATGCAGTTTGGCATTTTGACTCAACGTTCATAGTCAAATTCAAACAGAACAATATCTGGTAATCGGTTGAAAGTTCAAACATGAAGATCAAACATACAATTTATGGTTCTCGAGATAAAGGACATGAACAAATAAAGCATAAATAGTTGAAAGACGACTAGCCAAGACTTGGTCCTGGTGGCGTGGTCACGGCGGCGCTGAAAGCGACAGGCAGGGACGGCGGCGTTCATGGCGGCAGGTCCTCCGTTGTCCATAGCTGGCCGACGCGTCCTTTTGCAGATGTGGCTCTGACCCCAGCGTGCTCCGGGAGTTATGTCCCTCCAGCTCCTTCGGCTGGCCAACATCCTGGCAGCTCCGACCACGGCAGCCCGGATCTGTGTTCCCCTCAAGATCTTGGCTCGTCTGCGTTGTCGACCGTCGTCGCATCTCCTTGTCGGCTATCTTTGCCCTACCGCTTCCACAACCCCGTCCTTTCGCCAGATATATTGCTCACGTGCGACAGGGAGCGTGACTCCCTTTCCTATTTGTGGCTGAACCAGCGATCTGACCTCCTTTTCTCCAGATCCAGATATGGCAGCTTTGGGATTGCTCGAACTCAGGCCAAGGTGAAATCCCTGCTCTGCTTGGCGATGCTGGCAGTGGTGACACCCGTGAGTCTCTTCCCATTCCTGGAGGCGCTGGCATGGCCTTTATACGTAACCCTCTTTGAGCGTCGGGGAAAACCCTATATCCGGTTCAACATATCAGACGACAAAGATGTCTTGGCGTCGTTCACCTTGTTGAAGGCATTGTTTTGTTCAATCACGGCGTCTCCGGTGTTGGATTTGGAGATGTTGATCATCGTGTCTGGTTCAGGCTGCTCCTCTAGGCGCAGGCATCCGGGGCGCATTGCACGACTTCTTCAGTGCTTCTCCATGGCTTCCACCTTCGACCCGATGGGGTCTCGTGGCCCACTTGCCGATCTTTAGACGTTTAGGTGGGGTACATTGATCCTTTCAAGTTCAGATCCATGGACGTGCGGCGGAGGGCCTAGTGATGGTTGTGACATTTTGGTTCTCTAAGTTCTAGCTCATCGCCTTTCATAGCTTTAGTCCGGGCTAGGCGAGTTTAGTTGTGTTATTTTCTTTGTGTGGGCCGAGCATCTCACGTCCTTTTCTCCGGGCATCATGCTCATGCCTTTTTGCGTTCGTGCTATGTATTGTATCCTCTCCTATACCTATTCTAACTTTTTCTATTAATGAAAGGATATGTAAGAATTGCGTATTCACAGAAAAACGAAGAATACACCATGTGAGTAAGTCATATTATATGTTTGACCTAAAATAGAATTACCTTGGGCTTTCCATATATATCTTTTTTTAGGGGTGCTTACTATATATATCTTGTTTGAACATGGGAGCTTTAGCTCTATGAAGAAAAACACCAGCACACACACCTAAACTACCAGTAACAACCAAAAATCCTTTTTACCCAGACAACTAAAACTCTTCCACGCAAAGTGAGAGAAAAATCTTCCAAAAGAAAGGAAAGAAGAACGTTTTAGATGCAGTGAGTTTTTTTCCTGAGTATTTTTGTTGAATTATCAATTTATCATGACCCCGTTTCTTTTTTCTTATTCTTAGTGAATAAAGAATTGACATGGTGCATTGATTTTTTTATAGAGAGACCAACACGATTGCACAGCAAGGGCACAAAGCTGCTACGGCTCTTTCGGCCCACGTCCAGCTCTCGTCCTTCTCAGGATAGAGCAAACGCGAGCCCACTGAAGCTAACCGCGCGCCTCCCGTGACCGGCTCCCGTCACGCTGCTGCGCTGCAGCTGCTGTGCGCTTCGGTTTTTAGTCCCACCTCGCCCAGCCGAGGAGCATCGAGAGGGAGAGCTTGCTATAAGAGGAACGCGAGGTGCGCCCTTGTTCCATACTTACCTGGACGGGGTCGACGGGCGATCACGAAGGCCCGTGGCCTGGGTCAATGGCCCACATTGCACTTGGTGGGCGCGTTGGCCCATCATCTTCCCAAGTGGAAGAGTGAACGTCATAATTTGTGGTAGAGGGGGTACGCGTTCGCGCGGCCCCTGCCAATTCTTTAAATTAAATCTTGCTCCCTAGCTTGCATATGAGCTGATTTTTCATTCCAGTCCCTGGTCTGAGTTCATCTGTTGGGCGGTAGCTCTTCATCTACATCGACGTCCGGTCAGTGTGTTTCTCTGAACAGAGAAAATAAGATTTCAGTAATGGCTGGAGGGTTCTGATCCAAATTTCAGTAGCAACATGAGTGACCTTCCCTGCCAATCTTTTGAAACAAAACCTTGGTCCATGGCCTAGCATATAAATGCTGTTCCTAAATGCAGGCCCTTGGTCTGATCTGCACAGCGAGCAGGCACAATGTTTTCTTCTTCTTCTTCTATAAGCAAACATGGTTCACACTAACATGATGGTTAAATTCAGAAGAAAAGTACAGATGCAGCAAGGTATGTACTGTAAACGGCAGCTCACATTCAGAACTGAATTGCTAGAAGCAGCATGGAGCTGGCCCGGCACGTACCTGACCTGATGACGACCGTTAACTTCAGATCAGAACTCAGACCGGCTTAAACAGAACTGTGAATAAACGAAAGCAGAAAATGCACAACTTATGAATATCACGCCCTTCTCTAATCAAACCTTTTCTGTAAAATCCGCACCGCACCGAAACCCTTGCTCCATAGCGAGGCTATCGATCTTAATTCTCGCAAAAAACCAACCCAATGCTTTCTTTCCCAAGAAGTCCCAACTAATGCAGCTCGATGGCCCTAGTGTTGTTTAATACTTTAGGCATCCAAGTCGCCGCAGCACGGCAGAAACAGCAAAGCTTCACCATGCTAGCAAGACCTTGCGTTAGGCTGTGAGCGACCACTTCGAGACCTGGAAAGTGATGGCACAAGCGCTGTGCAGCAAGCGTTTAGATATATTGTTTTGATACTGTGCATTATTTTAATTCGGTTGTTTACAACACTTTTTCTAAGGGAATTGTTCACAACACTTTGGTGAGCTGATACACAGGAAGAACTCACAATAGCCAATATCTAACAGAGTGGAACTCATTAACAGCAGCACCAAAAGGCAAAACAAGCTCACACCTTGGCACTGACGGGGAAAATCATGTAGGGCTTGTTGAGAACACATGAATTTGAGAGGAAAAAAGTCCCAAAAACGTTCGGTAGCAGCACCACAGTGGGGTTTGGTTCAGGCGTCGTTCCTCTGAAGATTGGCACTTGATATGAGTTTCCTTAACGGCCCGTGCTTGCCTATCCCACTGTTCGGGGGCCTGCAGAAAAACAAGATGATTTTTATCTTTGATAAGAGGGATCACGCTCCCCCCATTTTCATTATAGAAATGGAGTCTTTTACAATAAAAGAGCAGCATCAATTTACATCTTTGATCATACCATATCAGGGGACACAAAAACACACACACTAAAACCGTGGTGGCGGTTGGTGAGCTTGCCGGCGCCGGTGGGGGATGATGTGCAACCGAGGTGGTGTCAGAGCTGGGGTGAAGACACTGTCTCGGCCTTGTGCCGTGACTAGTGTTGGTGGCGGCTGTGGACATCGTAGACCTCCTGGAGGCATCGTTGATTTGTTGCCGCACCCCTCCTGCATAGCCTCTCCATGGGAAACCCTTGATCTTGTGATCGGACGATGGAGGCACTTTGGTGTGTTGTTCTGCCTCTTGAGGGGCTCATCTTGGAGCTCGGCATCGGCAAGCGGGACCGGTGGTTTGTGGCGGTTGTGGCATCCAGGCTTCTGTGGTAACGATGATGGTGGGAGCGATGTCAGCGACGTCGACAATGGTTGCGGTAGTCGGCTCTTCTCCAGCGTGTCCGCGGTATTGCCTCGGTTTTGTTTTTTTACTGTGGAGTCGAAGCCGCGGCGGCGGGCCCTGTTGTATACGATGACTGACTGCAGGTGGCCCGTTCGGTGATCTTCCGCGGCCTGGATTTGTCCTTCAGAGTTCTCCGTCAGAGTCGGAGTTGCATTGTCTAGCCACACGTGGTTGAGTTTTGACGCGGATCTTCATACAGCTTCAGGCGTCCGCTACGGGGTGGGTTGCGTCGACGGTCGCCGACAGCGAAGTCAGAGTCACTTGCTCAAAGTTTAGGGATGACGACGATGCCGCTAGGGGAGGAGTGATGACGATGATGCCTGTGTGCTGTCTCGCCGGGGCCCTTTTTGGAGTAGTGTGCGTGTGGTTTCTTATGTGTGCCCCTAAGTGGTTGTGATGGTTTTCGTCCTGCTCTCCATAATTAGCCGGGCAATCCGGTTTTCGCTCAGTTTTTCCTAATTAACTGAGAACCTCTTTTCTTCTTAATGAATGAGGATAACTGACATTTCGAAAAAGAACAACACATGATCAACACCAACACACCAACATCAGTTTGCAAATCCTACCAGAGAAACAAGGCCAATCAGTTTTTTTATGGGGAAACTAAGTTTTATTCATTAAAAACCACATTGTGTGGGATGCAATTTTGGTCATGGGATTGGCCAAACCAAACGTGGCGTCCTGGACTCAGTGATAATGCAAAATTGGCTCACAAAAGTTGACATGAGCGCAGAAGAGGATGTTAGATTTTATGGGCTCCGGCCCACTAAATCTTGTACCTCGACCCAGTTAAAATTCTGAAATATCAAGAGCTCATTTAAGTTACATGGTTAGTGGGTAGGTTTCTGGTGCCCTCATTTGTACATGCGCTCTCTTTTGACATGTGCCATTGGTCCATACATGTAAATGCTAGATGTTTCTGAGGCAATTTTTCGTTGACTGGCTTTGCTGTTACGCTAAAACTGAACCCGTTTACAAGTACTCACTTCAAGATATGGCGGACCAAAACCATCTTGTGGCTCGCTGCTATGAACGTGTAACGAGTTTCGACTGGCACTCCAACTAGACCGCTCACTCCTAAACAAGAGAAAACATTCTCAAAGGACATCATATCTTTGTGGGTATCGTCATGCGTGTGATTGGTGACAGGCTCGTCGATGCATATTTACATATGTGAAATGCCAAAGAATTAGTGTGATGCATTTGAATCACACTTCGGCACCATCGATGCCGATGGTGAACTATATGCTATGGAGCAGTTCAATGACTATAAAATGGTTGAAAACCGTCCCGTGGTCGAACAAGCTCATGAGCTGTAGCCAATGACAAAGGAACTCGAGTTGCCCGACAAGTTTGTTACCAGGAGCGGTGCTAAGCTTCCTTGTTCATGGAGGAACTTTGCCACTTCTCTGAAACATCAAAGACAATAGATGTGTGTTGAGAGTCTCATTGGATCTCTGGATGCTGAAGAGAAGGCGAGGGCAAATGACACACGAGCTAAATGAGTAGAGGGCCATTCTGTTGTCAATGTTGTGAAGAAAAATGCCCACAAGTTAAGGGAAAGAACAAAGTCTCCAAGACTACTAGCTTCAAGAAGAATGTGAAGGAAATATGCCCTAAAGGCAATAGTAAATATTATTTTTTTATTTTTCATGTTTGTTATTAAAGTTTATTTTATGTGCTATAATTTCAACGGTTCTTGAGTCTACAATAACCACTGGGCTCGTAGAAAGATCCATGTACATGTGTGGAATAATAAACGGTAAATATATTCCTAGTCTCGCTTCTAAGATTAGCTCAAGTGTTGCATGATGTTTCTATTTTCTTATCATGGGCATAGATAACCGTGATGTCGATAACTTTGATGGCACATTGTTGGAAGAAGACATGAGTTGGACATACTCAACCGACTGATATCCTTCGAGATCACATTGTTATTTAGTTATGAGTATAATCTCTCGAGATGTTAACACTTGCATAATTTCTTAGACCATGAGAGAATCGAGTACCTTTATGTCAGACGGTGTACTTTGGGGTTTGTGAGATCATAACGGGAACTTTCAGGTGCATTGGAAAAGTATGACAAAGGACTAGATAGCTTGAGACAGAGATTTGCTCCTCTGATGATGGATAAATATTCTTAGCTTATTATTTCCCATTTAGTTCAAACCTCCTCATGGTCTTGTATGTTTTCAATGTGCAAAAACACGAGGTACCTTACTTCAAAAAATTGCCTAGAAAATTATTCAAACTTCCTAATCATAACCATTATTATTTCACGTTTTAACCATTCAGACAAGTATTTTTTAACCCATTGTAAGATATATGAGGCTTTTCTAGATTATTCCAGCTCCAAATAAATATTTCACTTCTAAAAATATAAACCAATTTCTAAATTCAAATGGAGGTTTGAACTAGAAGTGGGTTATATACTTGAAAATTGATAGGGAGTCTTCTCATATATAGAGGAAGCTATGATAAATTTTTTAGGATTTCTGAAGGGCATATATTATTGTATTATTTTTCTAGAGCATTTTAAAGCATTTGGGAGGTTTTGAATCATCCTCAATTTTACAATTAAACAAAAATGATACTTATGCAAAGATCATGATGCACAATCAACTCCTAGCTCTATTTCCTAAACTTGGGTTGTGACAACCTAGGGCATTATGGCCTTTGCAGGTCTCACACAAAGAGCGATAAACATCATCTTGGCTCCAAGTACACACTTTGTATGATTTATTGGAGAGTCGCAAATATGCACTCTTGATTCTTAATGTGTGTTTAGGGTTTACCAACGATAAATACCAAACAACATTTAGTTTGTGAAAGCATCATCATTCTCTGGTCCACCTCATCGCAACCTCATCCATGTATGGCGAAGCGATTGGTTTATCTCTAACCCCCGCGAGTTAAATAAAGAATAACATTCTTTTTCCTGTCAGACGGGGTATTTCGCCCAACCCTACATACACTTTCCCCCTCTGTGTCTATCTGTTTTGACTTTTTCCCTCTTTTCTCTGGTTTTCATTTGTTTTTTCTTGGAAACTGTCTTAACAGTCCCACCTTTTACTGACTTACCAAATAAAATGATGCTTACTTTGGTAAGCCAACAACTTATTAACAAATAAGTGATTTTCTATTTCGATAGGTAAATCACAGACCTAATTTTGCATATATTTATTTACACAACCACACTAATATGAGCTGGTAAATTACGGGATAAGATACTAGAGTATCTATATATCTTCTCGCAACACACATGTAATTATCTAGTGACTACTAAGATGCTCGTGCGTTGCATGGAACACCGAAATGCATTGATCTGGGAGTTTTTTAATTGACAAAGTATGTGGGGGGTCATCCCATGTGTAACAAATTGAAGGAAATATGCCCTAGAGACAATAATAAAGTTATTATTTATTTCCTTAATTCATGATAAATGTTTATTATTCATGAAAGAATTGTATTAACCGGAAACTTAGTACATGTGTGAATACATAGACAAAACATATAGTCTCTAGTACGCCTCTACTTGACTAGCTCGTTAATCAAAGATGACTATGTTCCTTAACCATAGACATGTGTTGTCATTTGATGAACGAGATCACATCATTAGGAGAATGATGTGATGGACATGACCCATCCGTTAGCTTAGCATTATGATCGTTACAGTTTCATTGCTACTCCTTTCTTCATGACTTATACAAGTTCCTCAGCCTATGAGATTATGCAACTCCCAAATACCAGAGGAACACTTTGTGTGCTACCAAACTCACAACTAAATGGGTGATTATAAAGGTGCTCTACAGGTGTCGCTGAAGGTGTTTGTTGGGCGGGCATAGATCGAGATTAGGATTTGTCACTCCGTGTTTCGGAGAGGTATCTCTGGGCCCTCTCGGTAATACTCATCACTATAAGCCTTGCAAGCATTGTGACTAATGAGTTAGTTGCGAGATGAAGTATTATGAAACGAGTAAAGAGACTTTCCAGTAACGAGATTGAACTAGGTATGATGATACAGATGATCGAATCTCGGGCAAGTAACATACCGATTACAAAGGGAACAACGTATGTTGTTATGCAGTTTGACCGATAATGATCTTCGTAGAATATGTAGGAACCAATATGAGCATCCAGGTTCCACTATTGGTTATTGACCGGAGACGTGTCTCGGCCATGTCTACATAGTTCTCGAACCCGTAGGGTCCGCACGCTTAACGTTCGATGACGATTGGTATTATGAGTATATGTGATTTGATGTACCGAAGGTTGTTCAGAATCCCAAATGTAATCACGGACATGACGAGGAGTCTTGAAATGATCGAGACATAAAGATTGATATATTGGACGGCTATGTTCGGACACCGGAAGTGTTCCGAAAAAGCTTCGGATAAAACCGGAGTACCGGGGGTTACCGGAAGCCCCCGTGAAGCTATTGGGCCTCATGGGCATTAGTGGAGAAGAGAGAGGTCCGACCAGGAGGTGGCGTGCACCCGCTTGCCCTAGTCCAAATCGGACAAGGGGAGGGGGCGGCGCCCCCCTCCTTCCTTCCCTCCTCCTCCTTCTTCCCCCTTCTCCTTGTGGCATTAGGAAAGGAGGGGCCGATTCCTACTTGGAGTAGGACTCCCCCCCTTGGGCGCGCCACCCTTGGCAGGCCTCCTCCTCCCTTCCTCCTTTATATATGGGGGAGGGGGGCACTCCATAGACACACAAGTTGATCTTTTAGCCGTGTGCGGTGCCCCCCACCACAGTTACACACCTCGGTCATATCGTCGTAGTGCTTAGGAAAAGCCCTGCACCGGTAACTTCATCATCACCGTCACCGTGCCGTCATGCTGACGAAACTCTCCCTCAGCCTCAGCTAGATCTAGAGTTCGAGGGACGTCACCGAGCTGAACGTGTGCAGATCAGGGAGGTGCAGTGCGTTCGGTACTTCATCGGTTGGATCACGAAGACGTTCGACTACATCAACCGCATTACATAAACGCTTCCGCTTTCGGTCTATGAGGGTATATGGACACACTGTCCCCCTCGTTGCTATGCATCACCTAGACAGATCTTGCATGATCGTAGGATTTTTTTTGAAATTACTGAAGGAAATATGCCCTAGAGGCAATAATAAAGTTATTATTTATTTCCTCATATCATGATTATTCATGCTAGAATTGTATTAACCGGAAACATGATACATCTGTGAATACATAGACAAACATATAGTCACTAGTATGCCTCTACTTGACTAGCTCATTAATCAAAGATGGTTATGTTTCCTAACCATTGACATGTGTTGTCATTTGATTAATGGGATCACATCATTAGGAGAATGAGGTGATTGACATGACCCATCCCGTTAGCTTAGCACTTGATCGTTTAGTATTCTGCTATTGCTTCCTTCATGACTTATACATGTTCCTGTAACTATGAGAATTGTGTAACTCCCGTTTACCGGAGGAACACTTTGGGTACTACCAAACGTCACAACGTAACTGGGTGATTATAAAGGAGTACTACAGGTGTCTCCGAAGGTACATGTTGAGTTAGCATAATTCGAGATTAGGTTTTGTCACTCCGATTGTCGGAGAGGTATCTCTGGGCCCTCTCGGCAATGCTCATCACTTAAGCCTTGCAAGCATGTAACTAATGAGTTAGTTATAAGATGAAGTATTACAGAACGAGTAAAGAGACTTGTCGATAACGAGATTGAACTAGGTATTGGATACCGACGATCGAATCTCGGACAAGTAACATACCGATGACAAAGGGAACAACGTATGTTGTTATGCGGTTTGACCGATAAAGATCTTCGTAGAATATGTAGGAACCAATATGGGCATCCAGGTCCCGCTATTGGTTATTGACCAGAGATGTGTCTCAGTCATGTCTACATCGTTCTCGAACCGTAGGGTCCGCACGCTTAAGGTTTCGATGACAGTTATATTATGAGTTTATGTATTTTGATGTACCGAAGGTTGTTCGGAGTCCCGGATATGATTGCGGACATGACGAGGAGTCTCGAAATGGTCGAGACATAAAGATTGATATATTGGACGGATATATTTGGGCACCGGAAAGGTTCCGGAGAAGTTTGGAGCCCCGGGAGGTTACCGGAACCCCCCGGGAGGTATATGGGCCTTATTGGGCCCATGTAGGAAGAAGAGAGAAGGAGCAAGGGAGGGGGGCGCGCCCCCCCAAGCCCAATCCGAATTGGGGAGGGGGGCCGGCCCCCCCTTTCCTTTCTCCTTCCCCCTCTTCCTATTACTACTACTAGTACTACTTCCTAATACTAGTACTCTTTCCTTCCCCCTCCAAATAAGATAAGGAAAAGAGAGGGAAACCTACTTGGAGTAGGTTTCCCCCTCCTCATGGCGCGCCCCTCCTAGGGCCGGCCACCTCCTTCCTCCCTCCTTTATATACGGGGGTAGGGGGGCACCCTAGAACACACAAGTTGATCATTGATCGTTCCTTAGCCGTGTGCGGTGCCCCCCTCCACGATATTACACCTCGGTCATATTGTAGCGGTGCTTAGGTGAAGCCCTGCAACAGGAGAACATCAAGATCGTCACCATGCCGTCGTGCTGACGGAACTCCCCCTCGGCGCCTCTGCTGGATCGGAGATCGAGGGTGCGTCATCGAGCTGTACGCGTGTCAAGAACTCGGAGGTGCCGGAGTAACGGTACTTGGATCGGTTGAACCGGAGGACGTACGACTACTTCCTCTACATTGCATCAACGCTTCCGCTTCGGTTTACGAGGGTACGTAGACAACACTCTCCCCTTGTTGCTATATCATCACCATGATCTTGCGTGTGCGTAGGAATTTTTTTGAAATTACTACGTTCCCCAACAATTACTGCATTCCCCAATAGTGGCATCCGAGCCAGGTCTATGCGTAGATGTTATTTGCACGAGTAGAACACAAAGAGTTGTGGGCGATAATAGTCATACTGCTTACCAACATGCCATACTTTGATTCGGCGGTATTGTTGGTTGAAGCGGTCCTGACCGACATTACATGACCGCGTTCATGAGACTGGTTCTACCGACGTGCTTTTGCACAAAGGTGGCTGGCGGGTGTCTGTTTCTCCAACTTTAGTGGAATCGAGTGTGGCTATGCCCGGTCCTTGTTGAAGGTTAAAATAGCACACTTGACGAAAAATCGTTGTGGTTTTGATGCGTAGGTAAGAACGGTTCTTACTAGAAGCCCGTAGCAGCCACATAAAACTTGCAACAACAAAGTAGAGGACGTCTAACTTATTTTTGCAGGGCTTGCTGTGATGTGATATGGGCAAGGCATGATGTGATATATATTGTTGTATGAGATTACCATGTTTTGTAACAAAGTTATCGGCAACTGGAGGAGCCATACGGTTGTCACTTTATTGTATGCAATGCAATCGCCATGTAAGTATTTTACTTTATCACTAAGCGGTAGCAATAGTTGTAGTAACAATAGTTGGCGAGACGACAACGATGCTACGATGGAGATCAAGGTGTCGCGCCGGTGACATTGGAGATCAAGACGATGCTTCAGTGATGGAGATCATGAGCACAAGATGATGATGGCCATATCATGTCACATATTTTGATTGCATGTGATGTTTATCTTTTATGCATCTTATTTTGCTTAGTACGGCGGTAGCATTATAAGATGATTCCTTACTAAATTTCAAGGTATAAGTGTTCTCCCTGAGTATGCACCATTGCTATAGTTCGCTGTGCCGGGACACCACGTGATGATCAGGTGTGATAAGCTCTATGTTCACATACAACGGGTGCAAGCCAGTTTTGCACACGCAGAATACTCGGGTTAAACTTGATGAGCCTCCCTCCACGATATTACACCTCGGTCATATTGTAGTGGGGGCACCCTAGAACACACAAGTTGATCATTGATCGTTCCTTAGCCGTGTGGGTGCCCCCCTCCACGATATTACACCTCGGTCATATTGTAGCGGTGCTTAGGCGAAGCCCTACAACAGGAGAACATCAAGATCGTCACCACGCCGTCGTGCTGACGGAACTCCCCCTCGGCGCCTCTGCTGGATCGGAGATCGAGGGTGCGTCATCGAGCTGTACGCGTGTCAAGAACTCGAAGGTGCCGGAGTAACGGTACTTGGATCGGTTGAACCGGAGGACGTACGACTACTTCCTCTACGTTGCGTCAACGCTTCCGCTTCGGTCTACGAGGGTACGTAGACAACACTCTCCCCTCGTTGCTATATCATCACCATGATCTTGCGTGTGCGTAGGAAATTTTTTTAAATTACTACGTTCCCCGACAGTGGCATCCGAGCCTAGGTTTTATGCGTTGATGTTATATGCACGAGTAGAACACAAGTGAGTTGTGGACGATATAAGTCATACTGCCTACCAGCATGTCATACTTTGGTTCAGCGGTATTGTGAGATGAAGCGGCCCGGACCGACATTACGCGTACGCTTACGCGAGACTGGTTTCACCGTTACGAGCACTCGTGCTTAAAGGTGGCTGGCGGGTGTCTGTCTCTCTCACTTTAGTTGAACCGAGTGTGGCTACGCCCGGTCCTTGTGAAGGTTAAAACGGAGTCTATTTGACAAACTATCGTTGTGGTTTTGATGCGTAGGTGAGATTGGTTCTTGCTTAAGCCCGTAGCAGCCACGTAAAATTTGCAACAACAAAGTAGAGGACGTCTAACTTGTTTTTGCAGGGCATGTTGTGATGTGATATGGCCAAGACATGATGCTATATTTTATTGTATGAGATGATCATGTTTTGTAACCGAAGTTATCGGCAACTGGCAGGAGCCATATGGTTGTCGCTTTATTGTATGAAATGCAAACGCCCTGTAAGTGCTTTACTTTATCACTAAGCGGTAGCGATAGTCGTAGAAGCAATAGATGGCGTAACGACAACGATGCTACGATGGAGATCAAGGTGTCGCGCCGGTGACGATGGTGATCACGACGGTGCTTCGAAGATGGAGATCACAAGCACAAGATGATGATGGCCATATCATATCACTTATATTGATTGCATGTGATGTTTATCCTTTATGCATCTTATCTTGCTTTGATTGACGGTAGCATTTTAAGATGATCTCTCACTAATTATCAAGAAGTGTTCTCCCTGAGTATGCACCGTTGCGAAAGTTCTTCGTGCTGAGACACCACGTGATGATCGGGTGTGATAGGCTCTACGTTCAAATACAACGGGTGCAAAACAGTTGCACACGCGGAATACTCAGGTTATACTTGACGAGCCTAGCATATACAGATATGGCCTCGGAACACGGGGACCGAAAGGTCAAGCGTGAATCATATAGTAGATATGATCAACATAGAGATGTTCACCATTGAAACTACTCCATCTCACGTGATGATCGGACATGGTTTAGTTGATTTGGATCACGTAATCACTTAGATGACTAGAGAGATGTCTGTCTAAGTGGGAGTTCTTTAGTAATATGATTAATTGAACTTAAATTTATCATGAACTTAGTACCTGATAGTATTTTGCTTGTCTATGTTTGTTTGTAGATAGATGGCTCGTGCTGTTGTTCCGTTGAATTTTAATGCGTTCCTTGAGAAAACAAAATTGAAAGATGATGGTAGCAATTACACAGACTGGGTCCGTAACCCGAGGATTATCCTCATTGCTGCACAGAAGAGTTACGTCCTGGAAGCACCGCTGGGTGCCAGGCCTGCTGCTGATGCAACTGACGACGTTAAGAACGTCTGGCAGAGCAAAGCTGATGACTACTCTATAGTTCAGTGTGCCATGCTTTACGGCTTAGAACCGGGTCTTCAACGACGTTTTGAACGTCATGGGGCATATGAGATGTTCCAGGAGTTGAAGTTAATATTTCAAGCAAATGCCCGGATTGAGAGATATGAAGTCTCCAATAAGTTCTACAGCTGCAAGATGGAGGAGAACAGTTCTGTCAGTGAGCATATACTCAAAATGTCTGGGTATAATAATCACTTGATTCAACTGGGAGTTAATCTTCCGGATGATAGCGTCATTGACAGAATTCTCCAATCACTGCCACCAAGCTACAAGAGCTTTGTGATGAACTATAATATGCAAGGGATGAACAAGACTATTCCCGAGCTCTTCGCGATGCTGAAAGCCGCGGAGGTAGAAATCAAAAAGGAGCATCAAGTGTTGATGGTCAACAAGACCACTGGTTTCAAGAAAAGGGGCAAAGGGAAGAAGAAGGGGAACTTCAAAAGGGACGGCAAACAAGTTGCTGCTCAAGTGAAGAAACCCAAGTCTGGACCTAAGCCTGAAACTGAGTGCTTCTACTGCAAGTAGACTGGACACTGGAAGCGGAACTGCCCCAAGTATTTGGCGGATAAGAAGGATGGCAAAGTGAACAAAGGTATATGTGATATACATGTTATTGATGTGTACCTTACTAATGCTCGCAGTAGCACCTGGGTATTTGATACTGGTTCTGTTGCTAACATTTGCAACTCGAAACAGGGACTATGGATTAAGCGAAGATTAGCTAAGGACGAGGTGACGATGCGCGTGGGAAATGGTTCCAAAGTCGATGTGATCGCGGTCGGCACGCTACCTCTACATCTACCATCGGGATTAGTTTTAGACCTGAATAATTGTTATTTGGTGCCTGCGTTGAGCATGAACATTATATCTGGATCTTGTTTGATGCGAGACGGTTATTCATTTAAATCAGAGAATAATGGTTGTTCTATTTATATGAGTAATATCTTTTATGGTCATGCACCCTTGAAGAGTGGTCTATTTTTATTAAATCTCGATAGTAGTGATACACATATTCATAATGTTGAAGCCAAAAGATGCAGAGTTGATAATGATAGTGCAACATATTTGTGGCACTGCCGTTTAGGTCATATCGGTGTAAAACGCATGAAGAAACTCCATACTGATGGACTTCTGGAATCACTTGATTATGAATCACTTGGTACTTGCGAACCGTGCCTCATGGGCAAGATGACAAAAACACCGTTCTCCGGATCTATGGAGAGAGCAACAGATTTGTTGGAAATCATACATACAGATGTATGTGGTCCGATGAATGTTGAGGCTCGTGGCGGATATCGTTATTTCCTCACCTTCACAGATGATTTGAGCAGATATGGGTATATCTACTTGATGAAGCACAAGTCTGAAACATTTGAAAAGTTCAAAGAATTTCAGAGTGAAGTAGAAAATCATCGTAACAAGAAAATAAAGTTTCTACGATCTGATCGTGGAGGAGAATATTTGAGTTACGAGTTTGGTTTACATTTGAAACAATGTGGAATAGTTTCGCAACTCATGCCACCTGGAACACCACAGCGAAATGGTGTGTCCGAACGTCGTAATCATACTTTACTTGATATGGTGCGATCTATGATGTCTCTTACCGATTTACCGCTATCGTTTTGGGGTTATGCTTTAGAGACGGCCGCATTCACGTTAAATAGGGCACCATCAAAATCCGTTGAGACGACGCCTTATGAACTGTGGTTTGGCAAGAAACCAAAGTTGTCGTTTCTCAAAGTTTGGGGCTGCGATGCTTATGTGAAGAAACTTCAACCAGATAAGCTCGAACCCAAATCGGGGAAATGTGTCTTCATAGGATACCCAAAGGAGACAATTGGGTACACCTTCTATCACAGATCTGAAGGCAAGATTTTCGTTGCTAAAATCGGATCCTTTCTAGAGAAGGAGTTTCTCTCGAAAGAAGTGAGTGGGAGGAAAGTAGAACTTGATGAGATAACTGTATCTACTCCCTTATTGGAAAGTAGTTCATCACAAGAACCGGTTCCTGTGACAACTACACCAATTAGTGAGGAAGCTAATGATATTGATCATGAAACTTCAGATCAAGTTTCTACTGAACCTCGTAGGTCTACCAGAGTAAAATCCGCACCAGAGTGGTACAGAAATCCTATTCTGGAAGTCATGTTACTAGACCATGATGAACCTACGAACTATGAGGAAGCGATGATGAGCCCAGATTCCGCAAAATGGCTAGAGGCCATGAAATCTGAGATAGGATCCATGTATGAAAACAAAGTATGGACTTTGGTTGACTTGCCCGATGATCGGCAAGCCATTGAGAATAAATGGATCTTTAAGAAGAAGACTGACGCTGATGGTAATGTTACTGTCTACAAAGCTCGACTTGTTGCAAAAGGTTTTCGACAAGTTCAAGGGGTTGACTACGATGAGACTTTCTCACCCGTAGCGATGCTTAAGTCTGTCCGAATCATGTTGGCTATTACTGCATTTCATGATTATGAAATTTGGCAAATGGATGTCAAGACTGCATTCTTGAATGGATTTCTAGAAGAAGAGTTGTATATGATGCAACCTGAAGGTTTTGTTGATCCAAAAGGTGCTGACAAAGTGTGCAAGCTCCAACGTTCCATTTATGGACTGGTGCAAGCATCTCGGAGTTGGAATAAACGTTTTGATAGTGTGATCAAAGCATATGGCTTTATACAGACTTTTGGAGAAGCCTGTATTTACAAGAAAGTGAGTGGGAGCTCTGTAGCATTTCTAGTTTTATATGTTGATGACATATTATTAATTGGAAATGATATAGAATTTCTGGATAGCATAAAGGGATACTTGAATAAAAGTTTTTCTATGAAAGACCTCGGTGAAGCTGCTTACATATTGGGCATCAAGATCTATAGAGATAGATCAAGACGCTTAATAGGACTTTCACAAAGTACATACCTTGACAAAATTTTGAAAAAGTTCAAAATGGATCAGGCAAAGAAAGGATTCTTGCCTGTGCTACAAGGTGTGAAGTTGAGTTAAACTCAATGCCCGACCACAGCAGAAGATAGAGAGAAAATGAAAGATGTTCCCTATGCTTCAGCCATAGGCTCTATCATGTATGCAATGCTGTGTACCAGACCCGACGTATGCTTAGCAATAAGCTTGGCAGGTAGGTACCAAAGTAATCCAGGAGTGGATCACTGGACAGCGGTCAAGAACATCCTGAAATACCTGAAAATGACTAAGGATATGTTTCTCGTATATGGAGGTGACAAAGAGCTAGTCGTAAATGGTTACGTCGATGCAAGCTTTGACACTGATCCGGACGAATCTAAATCGCAGACCGGATACGTGTTTTTATTAAACGGTGGAGCTGTAAGTTGGTGCAGTTCTAAACAAAGCGTCGTGGCAGGATCTACATGTGAAGCGGAGTACATAGCTGCTTCTGAAGCAGCAAATGAAGGAGTCTGGATGAAGGAGTTCATTTCCGATCTAGGTGTCATACCTAGTGCATCGGGACCAATGAAGATCTTCTGTGACAATACTGGTGCAATTGCCTTGGCAAAGGAATCCATATTTCACAAGAGGACCAAGCACATCAAAAGACGCTTCAATTCCATTCGGGACCAAGTCCAAGTGGGAGACATAGAGATTTGCAAGATACATACGGATCTGAATGTTGCAGACCCGTTGACTAAGCCTCTCTCACAAGCAAAACATGATCAACACCAAGACTCCATGGGTGTTAGAATCATTACTATGTAATCTAGATTATTGACTCTAGTGCAAGTGGGAGACTGAAGGAAATATGCCCTAGAGGCAATAATAAAGTTATTATTTATTTCCTCATATCATGATTATTCATGCTAGAATTGTATTAACCGGAAACATGATACATGTGTGAATACATAGAAAAACATATAGTCACTAGTATGCCTCTACTTGACTAGCTCATTAATCAAAGATGGTTATGTTTCCTAACCATTGCCATGTGTTGTCATTTGATTAATGGGATCACATCATTAGGAGAATGAGGTGATTGACATGACCCATCCCGTTAGCTTAGCACTTGATCGTTTAGTATTCTGCTATTGCTTCCTTCATGACTTATACATGTTCCTGTAACTATGAGAATTGTGTAACTCCCGTTTACCGGAGGAACACTTTGGGTACTACCAAACGTCACAACGTAACTGGGTGATTATAAAGGAGTACTACAGGTGTCTCCGAAGGTACATGTTGAGTTAGCATAATTCGAGATTAGGTTTTGTCACTCCGATTGTCGGAGAGGTATCTCTGGGCCCTCTCGGCAATGCTCATCACTTAAGCCTTGCAAGCATGTAACTAATGAGTTAGTTATAAGATGAAGTATTACAGAACGAGTAAAGAGACTTGTCGATAATGAGATTGAACTAGGTATTGGATACCGACAATCGAATCTCGGACAAGTAACATACCGATGACAAAGGGAACAACGTATGTTGTTATGCGGTTTGACCGATAAAGATCTTCGTAGAATATGTAGGAACCAATATGGGCATCCAGGTCCCGCTATTGGTTATTGACCAGAGATGTGTCTCAGTCATGTCTACATCGTTCTCGAACCGTAGGGTCCGCACGCTTAAGGTTTCGATGACAGTTATATTATGAGTTTATGTATTTTGATGTACCGAAGGTTGTTCGGAGTCCCGGATATGATTGCGGACATGACGAGGAGTCTCGAAATGGTCGAGACATAAAGATTGATATATTGGACGGATATATTTGGACACCGGAAAGGTTCCGGAGAAGTTTGGAGCCCCGGGAGGTTACCGGAACCCCCCGGGAGGTATATGGGCCTTATTGGGCCCATGTAGGAAGAAGAGAGAAGGAGCAAGGGAGGGGTGCACGCCCCCCCAAGCCCAATCCGAATTGGGGAGGGGGTCCGGCCCCCCCTTTCCTTTCTCCTTCCCCCTCTTCCTATTACTACTACTAGTACTACTTCCTAATACTAGTACTCTT
Source organism: Triticum dicoccoides (assembly GCF_002162155.2). Classification (NCBI taxonomy): domain Eukaryota; kingdom Viridiplantae; phylum Streptophyta; class Magnoliopsida; order Poales; family Poaceae; genus Triticum; species Triticum dicoccoides. The sequence goes on along the minus strand of NC_041389.1, from coordinate 528,110,157 downwards.
TCCTTCCCCCTCCAAATAAGATAAGGAAAAGAGAGGGAAACCTACTTGGAGTAGGTTTACCCCTCCTCATGGCGCGCCCCTCCTAGGGCCGGCCACCTCCTCCCTCCCTCCTTTATATACGGGGGTAGGGGGGCACCCTAGAACACACAAGTTGATCATTGATCGTTCCTTAGCCGTGTGCGGTGCCCCCCTCCACGATATTACACCTCGGTCATATTGTAGCGGTGCTTAGGCGAAGCCCTGCAACAGGAGAACATCAAGATCGTCACCATGCCGTCGTGCTGACGGAACTCCCCCTTGGCTCCTCTGCTGGATCGGAGATCGAGGGTGCGTCATCGAGCTGTACGCGTGTCAAGAACTCGGAGGTGCCGGAGTAACGGTACTTGGATCGGTTGAACCGGAGGACGTATGACTACCTCTACGTTGCATCAACGCTTCCGCTTCGGTCTACGAGGGTACGTAGACAACACTCTCCCCTCGTTGCTATATCATCACCATGATCTTGCGTGTGCGTAGGAAATTTTTTGAAATTACTACGTTCCCCAACAATTACTGCATTCCCCAATAGTGGCATCCGAGCCAGGTCTATGCGTAGATGTTATTTGCATGAGTAGAACACAAAGAGTTGTGGGCGATAATAGTCATACTGCTTACCAACATGGCATACTTTGATTCGGCGGTATTGTTGGTTGAAGCGGTCCGGACCGACATTACATGACCGCGTTCATGAGACTGGTTCTACCGACGTGCTTTTGCACAAAGGTGGCTGGCGGGTGTCTGTTTCTCCAACTTTAGTGGAATCGAGTGTGGCTATGCCCGGTCCTTGTTGAAGGTTAAAATAGCACACTTGACGAAAAATCGTTGTGGTTTTGATGCGTAGGTAAGAACGGTTCTTACTAGAAGCCCGTAGCAGCCACATAAAACTTGCAACAACAAAGTAGAGGACGTCTAACTTATTTTTGCAGGGCTTGCTGTGATGTGATATGGGCAAGGCATGATGTGATATATATTGTTGTATGAGATTACCATGTTTTGTAACAAAGTTATCGGCAACTGGAGGAGCCATACGGTTGTCACTTTATTGTATGCAATGCAATCGCCATGTAAATATTTTACTTTATCACTAAGCGGTAGCAATAGTCGTAGTAACAATAGTTGGCGAGACGACAACGATGCTATGATGGAGATCAAGGTGTCGCGCCGGTGACAATGGAGATCAAGACGATGCTTCAGTGATGGAGATCATGAGCACAAGATGATGATGGCCATATCATGTCACATATTTTGATTGCATGTGATGTTTATCTTTTATGCATCTTATTTTGCTTAGTACGGCAGTAGCATTATAAGATGATTCCTTACTAAATTTCAAGGTATAAGTGTTCTCCCTGAGTATGCACCATTGCTATAGTTCGCTGTGCCGGGACACCACGTGATGATCAGGTGTGATAAGCTCTATGTTCACATACAACGGGTGCAAGCCAGTTTTGCACACGCAGAATACTCGGGTTAAACTTGACGAGCCTAGCATATGCAGATATGGCCTCGGAACACTGAGACCGAAAGGTCGAACGTGAATCATATAGTAGATATGATCAACATAGTGATGTTCACCATTGAAAACTACTCCATCTCATGTGATGACCGGACATGGTTTAGTTGATTTGGATCATGTGATCATTTAGATGACTAGAGGGATGTCTATCTAAGTGTGAGTTCTTAAGTAATATGATTAATTGAACTTTAATTTATCATGAACTTAGTCCTGATAGTTATTTTGCATGTCTATGTTATTGTAGATCAATGACCCATGCTACTGTTCCTTTGAATTTTAATGCATTCCTAGAGAAAGCTAAGTTGAAAGATGATGGCAACAACTACACAGACTGGGTCCGTAACTTGAGGATTATCCTCATTGCTGCACAAAAGAATTAAATCCTGGAAGCACCGTTGGGTGACAGGCCGACTGCAGATGCTACTGATGATGTTAAGAACGTCTGGTAGAGCAAAGCTGATGACTACTCGATAGTTTAGTTCGCCATGCTTTACGACTTAGAATCGGGACTTCAAAGACGTTTTGAACGTCATGGAGCATATGAGATGTTCCAAGAGTTGAAGGTAATATTTCAAGCAAATGCCCGAGTTGAGAGATATGAAGTCTCCAACAAGTTCTACAGCTGCAAAATGGAGGAGAATAGTTCTGTCAGTGAACACATACTCAGAATGTCTGTGTACCATAACCACTTGACTCAGCTGGGAGTTGATCTTCCAGTTGATAGTGTCATTGACAGAGTTCTTCAATCACTGCCACCAAGCTATAAAGGCTTCATGATGAACTATAATATGCAAGGGATGAACAAGACTATTCCCGAGATCTTCGCGATGCTAAAGGTTGCATAGGTAGAAATCAAAAAGGAGCATCAAGTGTTGATGGTCAACAAGACCACTAGTTTCAAGAAAAAGGGAAAGGGAAGAAGGGAAACTTCAAGAAGAATGACAAAAAGGTTATTGCTCAAGAGAAGAAACCCAAGTCTAGACCTAACCTTAAAACTAAGTGCTTCTACTGCAAAGGGACTGGTCACTGGAAGCGGAACTGCCCCAAGTATTTGGCGGATAAAAAGGATGGCAAAATGAAAGGTATATTTGATATACATGTTATTGATGTGTACCTTACTAATGCTCGTAGTAGCGCCTGGGTATTTGATACTGGTTCTGTTGCTCATATTTGCAACTCGAAACAGGGGCTATGGATTAAATGAAGATTGGCTAAGGACGAGGTGACGATGCGTGTGGGAAATGGTTCCAAGGTCGATGTGATCACCGTCAGCATGCTACCTCTACATCTACCATCGGGATTAGTTTTAGACCCGAATAATTGTTATTTGGTGCCAGCGTTGAGCATGAACATTATATCTGGATCTTGTTTGATGCGAGATGGTTATTCATTTAAATCAGAGAATAATGGTTGTTCTATTTATATGAGTAATATCTTTTATGGTCATTCACCCTTGCTGAGTGGTCTATTTTTGTTGAATCTCGATAGTGATGATACACATATTCATAATATTGAAGCCAAAAGATGCAAAGTTGATAACGATAGTGCAACTTATTTGTGGCAATGCCATTTAAGTCATATCGGTGTAAAGCACATGAAGAAACTCCATGCTGATGGACTTTTGGAATCACTTGATTATGAATCACTTGGTGCTTGCGAACCATGCCTTATCGGCAAGATGACTAAAACTTTGTTCTCCGGAACAATGGAACGAGCTACTGACTTATTGGAAATAATACATACTGATGTATGGGGTCCAATGAGTGTTGAGGCTCATGGCAGGTATCATTATTTTCTTACCTTAAATGATGATTTGAGCAGATATGGTTATATCTACTTGATGAAGCATAAGTCTGAAACATTTGAAGAGTTCAAAGAATTCCAGAGTGAAGTGGAAAATTATCGTAACATGAAAATAAAGTTTCTACGATCTGATCGTGGAGGATAATATTTAAGTTACGAGTTTGGTCTTCATTTGAAACAACATGGGATAGTTTCACAACTAATGCCACCTGGAACACCACAGCAAAATGGTGTGTCCGAACGTCGTAACCGTACTTTACTAGATATGGTGCGATCTACGATGTCTCTTACTGATTTACCGCTATCATTTTGGGGTTATGCTTTAGAGACGGCTGCATTCACTTTAAATAGGGCAGCATCAAAATCCGTTGAGACTACGCCTTATGAACTATGGTTTGGCAAGAAACCAAAGTTGTCGTTTCTTAAAGTTTGGGGCTGCGGTGCTTATGTGAAAAAGCTTCAACTTGATAAGCTCAAACCCAAATCAGAGAAGTGCGTCTTCATAGGATACCCAAAGTAAACTATTGGGTACACCTTCTATCACAAATCCTAAGGCAAAATTTTTGTTGCTAAGAATGGATCCTTTCTAGAGAAGGATTTTCTCTCGAAAGAAGTGAGTGGGAGAAAAGTAGAACTTGATGAGGTAATTGTACCTTCTCCCTTATTGGAAAGTAGTTCATCACAGAAATCAGTTCCAGTGATTCCTACACCAATTAGTGAGGAATTTAATGATGATGATCATGAAACTTCAGATCAAGTTACTACCGAACCTCGTACGTCTTCTAGAGTAAGATCCGCACTAGAGTGGTATGGTAATCCTGTTCTGGAAGTCATGTTACTAGACCATGATGAACCTATGAACTATGAGGAGGCAATGATGAGCCCAGATTCCACGAAATGGCTTGAGGCCATGAAATCTGAGATGGTATCCTTGTATGAGAACGAAGTGTGGACTTTCCCGATGATCGGCAAGCCATAGAAAATAAATGGATCTTTAAGAAGAAGACCGACGCAGACGGTAATGTTACTGTTTACAAAGCTCGACTTGTTGCGAAAGGTTTTCGACAAGTTCAAGGAGTTGACTATGATGAGACTTTCTCACCCATAGCAATGCTAAAGTCTGTCCGAATCATGTTAGCAATTGCTGCATTTTATGATTATGAAATTTGGCAAATGGATGTCAAAACTGCATTCCTGAATGGATTTCTGGAAGAAGAGTTGTATATGATACAACCAGAAGGTTTTGTCGATCCAAAATATGCTAACAAAGTGTGCAAGCTCCAGCGATCCATTTATGGACTGGTGCAAGCATCTCGGAGTTGGAATAAACGCTTTGATAGTGTGATCAAAGCATATGGTTTTATACAAACTTTTGGAGAAGCCTGCATTTACAAGAAAGTTAGTGGGAGCTCTGTATCATTTCTGATATTATATGTGGATGACATATTGTTGAATGGAAATGATATAGAATTTCTGGATAGCATAAAGGGATACCTGAATAAGAGTTTTTCTCTGAAAGACCTTGGAGAACCTGCTAACATATTGGGCATCAAGATCTGTAGAGATAGATCAAGACGCTTAATTGGACTTTCACAAAGCACATACCTTGATAAAGTTTTGAAGAAGTTCAAAATGGATCAGTCAAAGAAAGGGTTCTTGCTTGTGTTACAAGGTGTGAAGTTGAGTCAGACTCAATGCCCGACCACTGCAGAAGATAGAGAGAAAATGAAGGTCATTCCCTATGCTTCAGTCATAGGTTCTATCATGTATGCAATGTTGTGTACCAGACCTGATGTGGGCCTTGCTATAAGCATAGCAGGGAGGTACCAAAGTAATCCCAGTGTGGAGCACTGGACAGTTGTCAAGAACATCCTGAAATACCTGAAAATGACTAAGGATATGTTTCTTGTTTATGGAGGTAAAAAAGAGATCGTCGCAAACGGTTACGTCGATGCAAGCTTTGACACTGATCTGGATGACTCTAAGTCGCAAACCGGATACGTATTTTTTATTGAATGGAGGAGCTCTCACTTGGTGCAGTTCCAAGCAAAGTGTCGTGGCGGGATCTACATGTGAAGCGGAGTACATTGCTGCTTCGGAAGCAGCGAATCAAGGAGTTTGGATGAAGTAGTTCATATCCGATCTAGGTGTCATACCTAGTGCATCGGGTCCAATGAAAATCTTTTGTAACAATACTAGCGCAATTGCCTTGGCAAAGGAACCCAGATTTCACAAGAGAACCAAGCACATCAAGAGACGCTTCAATTCCATCCGTCATCAAGTGTCATAAGGGGACATAGATATTTGCAAAGATACATACGGATCTGAATGTTGCAGACTCGTTGACTAAGCCTCTTCCATGAGCAAAACATGATCAACACAAAAGCTCCATGGGTGTTAGAGTCATTACTATGTAATCTAGATTATTGACTCTAGTGCAAGTGGGAGACTGAAGGAAATATGCCCTAGAGGCAATAATAAAGTTATTATTTATTTCCTTAATTCATGATAAATGTTTATTATTCATGCTAAAATTGTATTAACCAGAAATTTAGTACATGTGTGAATACATAGACAAAACATATAGTCCCTAGTATGCCTCTACTTGACTAGCTCGTTAATCAAAGATGGTTATGCTTCCTAACCATAGACATGTGTTGTCATTTGATGAACGTGATCACATCATTAGGAGAATGATGTGATGGACATGACCCATCCGTTAGCTTAGCGTTATGATCGTTACAGTTTCATTGCTACTCCTTTCTTCATGACTTATACAAGTTCCTCAGACTATGAGATTATGCAACTCCCAAATACCAGAGGAACACTTTGTGTGCTACCAAACGTCACAACATAAATGGGTGATTATAAAGGTGCTCTACATGTGTCTTCGAAGGTGTTTGTTGGGTTGGCATAGATCGAGATTAGGATTTTTCACTCCGTGTTTCAGAGAGGTATATCTGGGCCCTCTTGGTAATACTCATCACTGTAAGTCTTGCAAGCATTGTCACTAATGAGTTAGTTGCGGGATTAAGTATTACGGAACGAGTAAAGAGACTTGCCGTAACGAGAATGAACTAGGTGAAAGGACATGCAGTGCCCCCATGTTTGGTTTTGGTAATTGATGACAATCTCTATTGATTAATGGTTTTCTTGAGTTATATTTGAAGGATTTGTCCATAGGCTTTTCTTGAAGTCAATGTGTTGGTTTCAAGGAGTTTATGAGTTGACCAAGGTTCTATTAAGGAATTATCCAAAGATTGGTCATGTGAGTGTTGAGCTTATTGCAAGCATGTCTTGAGTAAGAAGATTGTGTGATCATTCATGTTTACCTTCAAGACGTCATCCAAATGAAGAGAGTTGGAAAGATTCGAGGTGGATCAAGACTAAGTCAAGAGCGAATTAAGTTGATCAACTCACAAAGCATAGAAGATGTACCAAGAGGGATTAAGTGATCCCATGGTATGGTAAGCATTGTCCATTGTGCTTTGTGTACTAATCCATGGTCTATGTGAGAGTTCTTTGTGGGGTTAGGTTGCGGTGTGCAAGCTTAAGTGGAGCATCACGAAGAGATCAAATGCTTGAAGCTTGCCGTCCATTTTGGTGTCAATGGACTTGTGAATATGTGCCAAAGAGTGGCTCACCCATAGTGGAGTGTGGGGGAGCAATCATCTAGTCTTCTGTCGAACCGACGCAATCAAGAAAGGTGGTCCATCTTGAGGAGGACAAGATCATCATCATCTAGCTCAAATGGACCATGTGAAGGCAAAGGTTTTCCCTTGATAGGTTTTCTATTTTACCGGTCTCATGGTGGTAGTTGGGAGGCCGGGTTTTAGGATCGATTACCGTACTATCAAGGGAGGATCTCGATGAGTAGCTTGATCATATCATTCATAGAGAGCTCAAACCATTGCATCCTTGCATCATCTTTCTTGGTTCTTTTTTGGTTCTCTTTGTGAGATTTGGAGCTTATGGTCATCTTGATGACAAGCTCGAGTTCATCAAAAACGGAGTTCACATGCATCTTCTATGATGTTTTCAATGTTCGAGCTTCTACCGGTTCTTCTCTATTTTGATGCTACTCGTTGTCTTGTTTCCAGCAAGCTTGAGTTTGCTCAATTTAGATCTCATTTGCAGAAGTTATGTCCGTTCTGTTTTTATTGGATCCGACTATTGTCTTTGGCTGTGTTTTGAAGGCATCCAAGTGCTAAAGCCTCTGTGGCGTGCGGTAGTACTGCTCAAGGGAGCGGTAGTACCGCAGGGGCCAACGGTAGTACCGCTCCTGGTGAGCGGTAGTACCGCTGCCTCTAGCCCAGATCGCTGGCACGCACGGAAGTAGGCGCAGAAGTAATTTTTTACTTCTGCGCCCTACGCGGTAGTACTGTTCCTGGTGAGCGGTAGTACCGCTGCCTCATGTCTTGGCACTGTTGCGTGCGGTAGTAGGCGCGGATGTAATTTTTTACATCCACCCTCACGCGGTAGTACCGCTCCCTGTGTCACGCCCAAGATGCGACCCTATCTAAAGGAACTCGAAGGTCCCACCATGGATAGAAGCGCATCTTGAAGATGCTTTTGCAAGGTGGATATCATTACATCAACATTACATAATAGATATGGATACATACAAAAGGCATAGAATGCCACACGAATACAACATCCTCATATAAGAGATCAACATCCGACTACGGATAGTACACAAACAGAAACCCAAAAATATCCACCCTGCTAGCCCAGGCTGCCGACCTGAAACCTATCCCCTGATCAAAGAAGAAGCAGAAGATGCACTCCAAAACAAGTAAACATCGCTCTCGCGTCAAGATCATCGCATAACCTATACCTGCAACTATTGTTGTAGTAATCTGTGAGCCACGAGGACTTAGCAATCCCATTACCATGGGTATCAAGACTAGCAAAGCTTAAAGGGAAAGGAAGGGGTAAAGTGGTGAGGTTGCAGCAGCGACTAAGCAAGTATGGTGGCTAACATACGCAAACAAGAACGAGAAGAGGAGCAATGGAACGGTCGTCAACTAGTAATGATCAAGAAAAGATCCTGAACTCCTGCTTACGTCAAACATAACCCAAAACCGTGTTCCCTTCCCGGACTCCGCCGAAAAGAGACCATCACGACTACACACGTGGTTGATGCGTTTTAATTCGTATCTGGTTTCAAGTTATCTACAACTGGACACTAACAAATTCCCATCTGCCACATAACCGCGGACACGGCTGTCGAAAGTTTATACCCTGCAGGGGTGTCCCAACTTAGCCCATCACAAGTTCTCACAGTCAACGAAGGATATTCCTTCTCCCAGGAAGACCCGATCAGACTCGGAATCCCGGTTACAAGACATTTCGACAATGGTAAAACAAGACCAGCAAAGCCGCCCGGATGTGCCAAGAAATCCCGATAGGAGCTGCACATATCTCGTTCTCAGCGCACACGGGATTGTCCAAACTTCCAGTAGGCCAGACCAGAGTTGCCCCTGGTGGCCACCGACGGCTGACAGGTTGGACCAACACTCACGACAAGCACTGGCCCGGGGGGGGGGGGTAAAAATAAGATGACCCTCGGGCTCCGGAAACCCAAGGGAAAAAGGGTTAGGTGAGGCAAATGGTAAAACAAAGGTTGGACCTTGCTGGAGGAATTTTATTCAAAGCGAACTGTCAAGGGGGTCCCATAAATCACCCAACCGCGTAAGGAACGCAAAATCAAGGAACATAACACCGGTATGACGGAAACTAGGGCAGCAAGAGTGGAACAAAACACCAGGCATAAGGCCGAGTCTTCCACCCTTTACCAAGTATATAAATGCATTAATTAAAATAAGAGATATTGTGATATCCCAACATAATCATGTCCATCACGGGGCAATCTTCAACTTCACCTGCAACTAACAACGCTATAAGAGGGGCTGAGCAAAGCGGTAACATAGCCTGGCAACGGTTTGCTAGGAAGGGTGAAAAGGTTAGAGGCTGACATGGCAAATTGGGAGGCTTGAAGAACAAGTGATAGGTAGCGCAGCAAAGCGATAGAACGAAGCAACTAGCATAGCAATGATAGTAGTGAGATCCAGAGTAATGGTCATCTTGCCTGAAATCCCGCTAGGAAGAAGAACGAGTCCGTGAAGAAGACGAATGGGAGTAGTCGAATGAATCCTCTCAATCGCAACATTACCGGAACTAAGAAGCAACACCAGAAATAAACAAACAACATGGTAAATGCACAAGCCTAAACATGGCATGATGCACAATCAAGATGATGCATGTCCGGTTTAGAAAGGCATGGCATGGCAAAGTGCAACAAACAATACTACAAGTTAAGTGGAGCTCAATATGCAACGAGTTGCATATTGACAAAACAACAAATTGACATATTTAGTTTAATCTCGTTTAAGCTACCAAACAATATTAAATGTTGTTAAACATGGCAAGAGGTGCAGCATAATAAAACTACATATCTAGGCAAGTTTAAATGGGTCCGGAACAACAAACAACAATTCCGGGAAATCCTCATATGCATATTTCGAATTTGGTACTGTTCTGCCCTATACACAATTTTAAAGTTGTTAAGCATGCAAAGAAGGTGCATCACATTAATCTATGCATGTTTATACCCCCATTTACATATAAAGTACATTTAAATCCGAGCTACGGTTATTTAGTTATGAAATAAACCATTTTAACATGGCATTTGAGCAAATTTAAACAAACAACATTTTAAACATTTTTAACAGGGATGAAAGTTGCATATTGTGAAACTAGATACAATTCTAAGCATTTTACATATATAGTTTGTTTAATTTGGATGCATGCATGATTAGTTATTAGCAATACAAACAAGGGGCATTTCCTGTAAATAAGAATGCACTGAAAAATGCTAAAATACACAGAGTGGAAAAAATATATGCACGGGCCCGAAGCATTACGGTGCAGCGGCCCAGATGAGGATTCGTCCCAAGCAGCTGTGGGTGTGTGCAAAAGAAATAAAAGAACAGAGCAAAAGAGGGGCGTCTGGGATTTGAACCCAGGACCTCCTGGATGTGCGCGAGGGAGGAACCACTGGGCTAGCTTAATGTTCGTGATTCAAAGAGCTCCCAGGCTCTTTTGAGAATTCAACAATAGGTCGAGCTTGGCCATGGCTGCATGGCGACAACCGACAGCGAGGCAAGCACAAACGTCGGCCGTTGGGGTTAAGAACCTGCGGCAGGCGTGCGGAAACTGAAGACAGTGCACGTGTGCTTGCGGAGAGCTGCAAGAGGGGCCGGGAAACGGCATGAGCAAGGGCTCAAGAACAAGCTCAGGCAGGAGCTCGTCTCGTCCATGGCAGCAAGGCACAGCGAGGCAATGGCAGTGTGCATGAACGCGGGCAGAAACTTGCTGCCATGCGGCGAAGCACAGCGAGGCGAGGCGACGGGCGAGCTGCCACACGAGCGCGGGTTGCGGGCGAAGCAGAGCAAGACAGGGGAGGCGGAGGCGCTCTGCACAAGTTGCGGCAGAGGAGGTCAAACCCGACGAACCAAGGATCAAAACGACAAGCTGAAAGAGGGAATCAGTTCTACAGAACGATTCGTCCCTATTGGATGCACACGGGCAACGAGGAGAGATCAGAACACTCGCCAGAGATGAGGTCCGACGTGGGAGCCCTCAGGCTCGACAGAGATGGACGAAACATGACACAATCAGACGAGAAGATCTGGAGGGGAGGTGCGCCTGCTCACATTGAGGGGCTTGACGGAGTCGTTCTAGCTCGGGGACGCAAGGGGCGACGAAAACGGCCAGCGACAAGTTCACCCGAGGAAGAAGACGAGACGACGGCGAGAAGAGAACGGCCTCCGGCTTGGTGTCCATGTCGCAGGGGAAGCAGAGGGCACCGGCGTGCCGTCTTGACGTCCCGAGGCGCCGTAGTGGTCGGAGTCGACGAAGGCGACGTCGGGGAAGAAGATGGACATGACAGAACAGACCGTGGTAGCCTTCAACCACGCAAACAACGTCGAAGCTCTCGGCTGTTCTCTGTTCTTGAAGAAGAAGGGAAAATAGAGGGGAGGAAGAGAGATGGCGGCGCGAGGTGGGAAGGAGGAAGGAGGAGGAAACCCTAGGAGGCGCACTGGGCTTATAAAGGGGCGCGAGCGTCGCTGGCCTCGACGTCCGTGAGCTCACGGCGCGACGGCGCGAGCGCTGTGTGTCTGGAGCGAGGGGGACGGAGGGGAAACAGAGCAGGTGGCCGTTTGGGCATTGGGCTGGGCCGGCTGGAGTGGGGAGGCCCACGTACGCTGCTCGGAGGCCCCTTCCCTTTTCTTTCTTTTCTGAAAATTTGAATTCCCAGGTTTAGAAAAGGAAAATTCCAGGGGTTTAGGTAATGCATTAAGAATAAGTAGGAATGAATCTGGAACCCTGGATTTATGTAGGATTTGAATAAAGTGCTCTGGCATTTTTGGAAGGCAGAAAAATAATTAGAGTTTGACTTATTCTCAAACTTCAATCATTTTTGAACCTGTCCAAAACAAGTTCAAATGGGATGAAATCTAACAGAGAGGGTGTAGGCAAGAGGCAAGATTTACAGAAAATAAGTGAACATTTTACTGGGACATGAAAATGCCACTTGCAATAAATGTGTGAGAATTGAAAGGAAGAAGCTAGTGATGGGGTGTTGCACTTGATGATGGTTTAGATGGAAGGGCAGGATGGAACAGCAAAGAAGATGAGGAGAAGGTGTTCACAAAGATAACAAGCACACAACAGATGTGCACACGACGAATATGCACACTACAAGGACGATCATGATGCAAATGCAACAAAATGACATAGGCAAAATCACGAAGCATAGAAAAAAGCAAGTGAGACGACCATGGAAAGCAAACAAGGATGGCACAATGCAATATAATAAAATATGAACATGATGCAAGAGCAAAATATGGCAATGGCATTCATCATGAACATGGCAAGAACATATAGGAATGAAATATGCAACACAATTATGATAATGCAACAAACATAATAAACACACAACAACAACTAAAAATAAATGGAAGGCAACTCGAGCATCGGTCTCGGGGCGTTACAACTCTCCTCCACTAACAAGAGATCTCGTCCCAAGATCTTAGGAACGAGGCGGAAGAGAAAGAGGAAGAGGTGAAATACGAACGCAAGAGAGAGGATGAACAAAGTCAAGAGCACTCGGGTAGAAAAGAGGAACGTGAATATGACGAGAATGAAAAGCTCATGGAATAAGATAGACTCTGAAACAACTTTGGTTAGAATAAGATAGGAAAGGAATAAGAACAAAAGAATTCCGGCGGCACTCCGACTGGAAAATGGAAGGAATAGAACATGAACTTCACAAGATGGGATGGCACTTGATGAGATGAGCAACGCAATGCCTCCAGAAGAATTGAAAGAATGGAATTAAAAGAACTTAGACGGAAGGGTTGAACAGAGTTGTTGAGAAAATCAACAACGAAAGAATAAGCTTGTTGTGGACTTATCAAAACAACTCAAAACTTGAGGTGAAATTATACCACAACCAAAAGTCTAAATAGCTGAGAAGAATGAAGAAATGCAAAACTCCACTTCTGAATAAAAGGAAGAATTATTTGCACTTCGAGACGCGAGAAGAAAAGATACTTGAACTCCTCGAACAAGAATCTTGATGACCACTTAAAGAATGAATTAAATCATGAAGAACCACCATGAAGAACTCCGGTGACAAAAGGATGATGAGATAGAAATGAAGGATCAAAGAATAAAGATTCAAGCCTTGCGATGATTTAGATGGAGGTTCCGATGAGACGTCCGAGGAAAATTGAACTCCGGAAAAGAAAAGATGAAAACACTTGGAACTAGAATTTATTCATCAAGAACAAACTCCAAAGAAAAAGGATTACTAGACGATGATGAAATAAGAATAAGAATTGCGTTATGCTTATCCTCATCCAATTTAATGGGTGGCGAGCGGATTTGGCATGCAACTTATTCCTCTTGAAAAGGATTGCGAAATGACATATCACAAACTTGAGAAGGTCTTCATGAACCACCGGTAGGATTTGAAAGAACGAATGGATTGATACGATAACAAAGGAAAAAGAATCTGAATGAACCACCATAAGAATTCGAAAATGATTGATTAAAGAGAATGAATCACCAGGAAGAATTAGAAGAACAAATATGCTTGAGGGGATTTAGATGCAAAAGAACAAAGAGATCATGAGCTGATTAAAGAACACTTGAACGAAGCACCGGGATAATTGGATAGCGGTAGCTGAAATGTGAGGATGAAGAATTCTTCTGGAACGATGGCCTCCGGTGAAAAGAAACAGGAAAACAACTCCTGACATACTCCGGATGGGTAAGAAAAGAATTTCTGACAAACGGGGTAATTTGCGAGGATAACAAGACATAGAACCATGCTCGAGAGAACGGGCAAGATTTAAGAGGAACTCTTCTTCGATCTTCAAATGACGATGAGAAACACCACCAAAATTACTGAGATACTCCGGGAGAATGAAAAGCGAAGAGGTTGAGCCAACAATGAAAAGAATCTGAAAGCGATCTTGGAGGTGGCATCTGACTGATGAAATTTATTCTTACGTCAAACTCGAAAAGAATTAGGAATGGCTCCGGAATAATTAGAAGAGTCAGGTAAGATCCTGGGAAAAGACCTGTGGGTTAGGGCCCACTCGAAAGATACACCATTGAATGATTAAAAGAAAGATTGCGCCGGTTGAATTAAATGGCTCAAAAGAGATAACAACCTTGAGATAGCTTGAATGGATTGGGAATGGAAATGTGAATCTTCTGAGATATCTTGTACACTCCGGAACCAATGAAAATAGTGAGAGGTGAATGATTAAGAGGTGCATCGCCATGAGAAAGCATTAGAAACGAGGAAAGGAATATGATGAATATCAAAAGCTTGAATTGGATCCACCGGAGAAGAAACAATAATGAAGGATGATGAACTTGAAACTGTTGAGCATCTTCATGGGAAATCACCGGATAAGAACATTGAAAGAAAAGAATGAAGAGACTTCACATCCATAAGATGGATACTTGATTAAGATATCTGAGTCCTTGAAGAAAAGGGTGGGAGGGCGGGAAAACAAAGGTAACTTGGGGAGATGGAATGGATACCGTTGAGAAAACTTAGAATTGATCTCGCGAATGTTGAAATGATCGGATCCACTTGAAGAGAAGCACACCGGTTGGAAAATAATTAACATGATGACCTCGATGGTCAAGAAGGATTAGTATTCACATAGCAATATGAGAACACCATTTAGGGAAGGTATGGATCAACACTTGACTTTGAAGCAACTCGAATACCACAAATGAAATAAAACAAAGGATTGGCTTGCAGAATAAGCCGGAACAAATACATATGATAGAGATTTACCCAATCCCATATCATGCATCTGTCGGAAAGATATTCTAGGAGCTACTTGAATTCCCACCTATAAAACTCCCGAAACTTTCTGGTTTTGCAATCTGGTGTTGGGGATACAAGGGAAGCAATATATCTCACCCAAACTAACAATCCCTACATCCAGCTGTATCCGTCCGTCAACACATAACCAAGAAAACTCCGGAAATCGTGTACCTCAACCTTCGAAAAGCATCCGTTATACGAGCTATGGCAATACTCCCTAACTCCCCAGTACTGGGTGGCGTCGAGGTTATCTAACCAACAACTGCATAAAAGAGATTTTCGATATCGGCAAAACTCAGGTATTCCAGAACTGCAACGATAAAATTGTGACGACAACACCTCGGAGCTCAACTCCCCGGAACACTGCCACAACCCCTAAATGTCAGGAGGCACCAAGAACAATGTTCTCTTCACAAGAATATCGGAACGATCCCAAGATACGCGCGTGATCCTAAATTTTTTTAGTGAAATTTGAGGAGAGGAAAGACAAAACATCTATGTCGAGAGTCCTCACCAGAGCGACGAAGGGGGCTAAGGAGTAAAAAGAATCCTACTCCCCGATATATATAATCCTAAGACTCAAAATAGTTTTCTTCTAGACTCAATAACGTCCAACAATCAAGGGGGCTCCTATGGTCAGTCGATGCTCTGATACCAACTTGTCATGCCCAAGATGCAACCCTATCCTAAAGGAACTCGAAGGTCCCACCAAGGATAGAAGGGCATCTTGAAGACGCTTTTGCAAGGTGGATATCATTACATCAACATTACATAATAGATAGGGATACATACAAAAGGCATAGAATGCCACACGAATACAACATCATCATACAAGAGATCAACATCCGACTACGGATAGTACACAAACAGAAACCCAAACAATATCCACCCTACTAGCCCAGGCTGCCGACCTGAAACCTATCCCCTGATCGAAGAAGAAGCAGAAGATGCACTCCAAAACAAGTAAACATCGCTCTCGCGTCAAGATCATCGCATAACCTATACCTGCAACTGTTGTTGTAGTAATCTGTGAGCCACGAGGACTCAGCAATCCCATTACCATGGGTATCAAGACTAGCAAAGCTTAAAGGGAAAGGAAGGGGTAAAGTGGTGAGGTTGCAACAGCGACTAAGCAAGTATGGTGGCTAACATACGCAAATAAGAGCGAGAAGAGGAGCAATGGAACGGTCGTCAACTAGTAATGATCAAGAAGTGATCCTGAACTCCTGCTTACGTCAAACATAACCCAAAACCGTGTTCCCTTCCCGGACTCCGCCGAAAAGAGACCATCACGGCTACACACGCGGTTGATGCGTTTTAATTCGTATCTGGTTTCAAGTTATCTACAACCGGACATTAACAAATTCCCATCTGCCACATAACCGCAGGCACGGCTCTTGAAAGTTTAGACCCTGCAGGGGTGTCCCAACTTAGCCCATCACAAGCTCTCACGGTCAACGAAGGATATTCCTTCTCCCAGGAAGACCCGATCAGACTCAGAATCCCGGTTACAAGACATTTCGACAATGGTAAAACAAGGCCAGCAAAGCTGCCCGGATGTGCCGACAAATCCCGATAGGAGCTGCACATATCTCGTTCTCAGGGCACACCGGATTGTCCAAACTTCCGATAGGCCAGACCAGAGTTTCCCCTGGTGGCCACCGGCGGCTGACAGGTTGGACCAACACTCACGACG
>NC_041389.1:528083404-528093501 GCF_002162155.2 Triticum dicoccoides | reverse complement strand
GGCTCTGGAAACCCAAGGGAAAAAGGCTTAGGTGAGGCAAATGGTAAAACCAAGGTTGGGCCTTGCTGGAGGAGTTTTATTCAAAGCAAACTGTCAAGGGGTCCCATAAATCACCCAACCGCGTAAGGAACGCAAAATCAAGGAACATAACACCGGTATGACGGAAACTAGGGCGACAAGAGTGGAACAAAACACCAGGCATAAGGCCGAGTCTTCCACCCTTTACCAAGTATATAGATGCATTAATTAAAATAAGAGATATTGTGATATCCCAACATAATCATGTCCATCATGGGGCAATTTTCAACTTCACCTGCAACTAACAACGCTATAAGAGGGGCTGAGCAAAGCGGTAACATAGCCAAGCAACGGTTTGCTAGGAAGGGTGAAAAGGTTAGAGGCTGACATGGCAAATTGGGAGGCTTGAAGAACAAGTGATAGGTAGCACAGCAAAGCGATAGAACGAAGCAACTAGCATAGCAATGATAGTAGTGAGATCCAGAGTAACGGTCATCTTGCCTGAAATCCCGCTAGGAAGAAGAACGAGTCCGTGAAGAAGACGAACGGGAGTAGTCGAACGAACCCTCACAATCGCAACATTACCGGAACTAAGAAGCAACACCGGAAAGAAACAAACAACATGGTAAATGCACAAGCCTAAACATGGCATGATGCACAATCAAGTATGATGCAAGTCCGGTTTAGAAAGGCATGGCATGGCAAAGTGCAACAAACAATACTACAAGTTAAGTGGAGCTCAATATGCAACGAGTTGCATATTGACAAAACACCACATTGACATATTTAGTTTAATCTCGTTTAAGCTACCAAACAATATTAAATGTTGTTAAACATGGCAAGAGGTGAAGCATAATAAAACTACATATCTAGGCAAGTTTAAATGAGGCCGGAACAACAAACAACAATTCCGGGAAATCCTCATATGTATATTTAGAATTTGGTACTGTTCTGCCCTATACACAATTTTAAATTTGTTAAGCATGCAAAGAAAGTGCATCATGTTAATCTATGCATGTTTCTACCCCATTTACATATAAAGTACATTTAAATCCGAGCTACGGTTATTTAGTTATGAAATAAACCATTTTAACATGGCATTTGAGCAAATTTAAACAAACAATATTTTAAACATTTTTAACAGGGATGAAAGTTGCATATTGTGAAACTAGATACAATTCTAAGCATTTTACATATATAGTTTGTTTAATTTGGATGCATGCATGATTAGTTATTAGCAATACAAAACATGGGCATTTCCTGTAAATAAGAATGCACTGAAAAATGCTAAAATACACAGAGTGGGAAAAAAATATGCACGTGCCCGAAGCATTACGGTGCAGCGGCCCAGATGAGGATTCGGCCCAAGCAGCTGTGGGTGTGTGCAAAAGAAATAAAAGAACAGAGCAAAAGAGGGGCGTCTGGGATTTGAACCCAGGACCTCCTGGATGTGCGCGAGGGAGGAACCACTGGGCTAGCTTACTGTTTGTGATTCAAAGAGCTCCCAGGCTCTTTTGATCATTCAACAATAGGTCAAGCTTGGCCATGGCTGCACGCGACAACCGACGGCGAGGCAAGCACAAACGACGACCGTTGGGGTTAAGAACCTGCGGCAGGCGTGCGGAAACTAAAGACAATGCACGCGTGATTGCGGAGAGCTGCAAGAGGGGCCGGGAAACGGCATGAGCAAGGGCTCAAGAACAAGCTCAGGCGGGAGCTTGTCTCGGCCATGGCAGCGAGGCACGGCGAGGCAGTGGCAGTGTGCATGAACGCGGGCAGAAACTTGCTGCCATGCGGCGAAGCACAGCGAGGCAAGGCGACGGGCAAGCTGCCACACGAGCGCGGGTTGCGGGCAAAGCAGAGCAAGACAGGGGAGGCGGCGGCGCTCTGCATAGGTTGCGGTGGAGGAGGTCGGACCCGACGAACCAAGGATCAAAACGGCAAGCTGAAAGAGGGAATCGGTTCTACAGAACGATTCGTCCCTATTGGATGCACAAGGGCAACGAGGAGAGATCGGAACACTCGCCAGAGACGAGGTCCGACGTGGGAGCCCTCTGGCTCGATAGAAATGGACGAAACAGGACACAATCAGACGAGAAGATCTGGTGGGGAGGTGCGCCTGCTCACATTGAGGGGCTTGACGGAGTCGTTCTAGCTCGGGGACGCAAGGGGCGACGAAAACGGCCAGCTACAAGTTCACCCGAGGAAGAAGACGAGACGACGGCGAGAAGAGAACGGCCTCCGGCTTGGTGTCCATGTCGCAGGGGAAGCAGAGGGCACCGGCGCGCCGTCTTGATGTCCCGAGGCGCCGTAGTGGTCGGAGTCGATGAAGGCGATGTCGGGGAAGAAGATGGACATGACAGAACAGACCGTGGTAGCCTTCAACCACGCAAACAACAACGAAGCTCTCGGCTATTCTCTATTCTTGAAGAAGAAGAAGGGGAAACAGAGGGGAGGAAGAGAGATGGCGGCGCGAGGAGGGAAGGAGGAAGGAGGAGGAAACCCTAGGGGGCGCACTGGGCTTATAAAGGGGCGCGAGCGTCGCTGGCCTCGATGTTCGTGAGCTCACGGCGCGACGGCGCGAGCGCTGTGTGTCTGGAGCGAGGGGGACGGAGGGGAAACGGAGCAGGTGGTGGTTTGGGCATTGGGCTGGGCCGACTGGAGTGGGGAGGCCCACATACGCTGCTGGGCGGCCCCTTCCCTTTTCTTTCTTTTCTGAAAATTTGAATTCCCAGGTTTAGAAAAGGAAAATTCCAGGGGTTTAGGTAATGAATTAAGAATAAGTAGGAATGAATCTGGAACCCTGGATTTATGTAGGATTTGAATAAAGTGCTCTGGCATTTTTAGAAGGCATAAAAATAATTAGAGTTCGACTTATTCTCAAACTTCAATCATTTTTGAACCTGACCAAAACAACTTCAAATGGGATGAAATCTAACAGAGAGGGTGTAGGTAAGAGGCAAGATTTACAGAAAATAAGTGAACATTTTACTGGGACATGAAAATGCCACTTGCAATAAATGTGTGAGAATTGAAAGGAAGAAGCTAGTGATGGGGTGTTGCACTTGATGATGGTTTAGATGGAAGGGTAGGATGGAACAGCAAAGAAGATGAGGAGAAGGAGTTCAGAAAGATAACAAGCACACAACAGATGTGCACACGATGAATATGCACACTACAAGGATGATCATGATGCAAATGCAACAAAATGACATAGGAAAAGTCACGAAGCATAGACCAAAGCAAGTGAGACGACCATGGCAAGCAAACAAGGATGGCACAATGCAATGTAATAAAATATGAACATGATGCAAAAGCAAAATATGGCAATGGCATTCATCATGAACATGACAAGAACATATAAGAATGAAATATGCAACACAATTATGATAATGCAACAAACATAATAAACACACAACAACAACTAAAAATAAATGGAAGGCAACTCGAGCATCGGTCTCAGGGCGTTACACCCTGTGAGCGGTAGTACCGTGCCGACCTTTTCTCGTAGCTAGCTCCAGCGGTTGTAGGCGCGTCTGTTATTTTTTACATCCTTGGTCGCGCGGTAGTACCGCGAGGGCAGGCGGTAGTACCGCTGCTGCAGTAGTACCGCCCTGTTTCCCATTTGCATTGTTGTTTCTTTGGGCTTCTACCGCCCAAGCGGTAGTACCACTACCCCTAGCGGTAGTACCGTGGGGTCGTGCGGTAGTACCGCTCTGTGCGGGCTGTGAGGATAACGGTTGGATTTTCCCCCTCCTATAAAAGGGGGTCTTCTTCCCCAATGGACCTTATCTCTTCAGCTCATGTTCTACCCCCATTGTTGACCTTCTTCGAGCTTTGTATCTCTCAATCGCTCCATGGATTCTTGCTAGTTTTGGGGGGGAAAGAGAGAGGAGATCTAGATCCACATTTCCACCAATCACTTTCTCCTCTATGTGAGGGGAACCCCTTCACTACAAAAAAATATACTTCTGTGATGATACGTGTTTGTCACAGTAGGTCACATTTTCTGTCATGCATGTACATCCATGAAGATTTTATGAAAGAATCAAGATAGTCATACCTGTGTTGTCGTAGAAGTGTTCCATGACATTACCAAAATTATCATCACGGAAGTGTCAACTTCCATGACGATAAATCGTGCGTCACAAAAGTGCTTTCGTAAAGGGTGACCGACACGTGGCATCCACCGTAACGAAACACCGTTAAGCTATCGGGCCCGGTTTTGGATCCGATAACCCGTTAATAGCCCAGACCAATGGGGATTTTCCACGTGTAAAATCATCATTGACCGGAGGAAACATGTGTTGCCTCACCGTTGGGACAGATGTCATCCACTCATTGGATAGGAGACGCCTATGATAGGTCGACACGTGGCACGGCCCAACAGTGGCCCATTCCGGTGAAAAAGGCCGGCCCAGTAAAAATTAGCAGGCCGACCCATGTAAGGCCTACTTATATCAGGTCCATTTAAGCCCACGACCCATATGAGATGTGCCAATTCGGCCCGTCAACGGTCCGTTAAAGATTTGACACCATTGCAGCCCATCATCAGTTCGAGCCTGTTAAGAGCCCACTATATATGTGGGCTCAATATCGTCCCGACGAGATTTCGGCCTGTTAACGGCCCATTCAATGGATGGGCCAATTTTCAGGATGTACATCTTTCGGCCTTTTAGCGACCCATTTAAATGTTGGGCTAATTTTCGGCCCAGTGTGTCTTTCAGCCTGTTGACGGCCCATAAATCAGTTGGGCCATTTGTAGTCGGACCTGAGTTTCGGCCTTTTAGCAACCCATTTAATTGTTAGGCCAATTTTCCGCCCGGTGTGTCTTTCATCCTATTGACGGCCCATAAATCAGTTGGGCCATTTGCAGTCAGACCTGAGTTTTGGCTTTTTAGCGACCCATTTAAGTGTTGGGCCAATTCCCAGCCCTGTGTGCCTTTCATCCTATTAACGGACCATAAATAAGTTGGGCCATTTGTAGTCGGACCTAAGTTTTGTCCTTTTAACGACCCATGCCCTTCATGGTCCAATACAGCCCGGTTTCTCTTTCGGCCTGCTAAAGGCCCACAACATAGTTGGGCCATTTACAATACGACCTGACTTTCGGCCTCTTAGCGGCCCATGCTCTTCATGGTCCAGTACAAGCCCGCTGTCTATTTCGGCCTGCTAAAGGCCCACAGTATTGTTGGGCCATATGTAGCCCGAACTTAGTAACGGCCTGTTAACGGCCCGTGAAATCAATTGGGCCCACCTATTGCCCGCTTTGATGTCAGCCTGTTAACGACCCGGGAGGTAAGAGGGTCGACCATTAACTTTCGGCCTGGTACCGCCCATTAACTTAATGGTCCCACTAAAGTTCGTACATGTCTTTAAGCCAAATTAGATAATTTGAGCCCATTACGACGAGCAATTATGCACATGACCAAAACCAATCAAGCAAAGGTAGGACATACAGGGAAAAACGTTGCACATCCAGCATATATTACAGGAAATTACATCCACTGGGCAATCAAAGATTGATCCCAGTGCAAATAAATGAACAGAACCTAATGATCTACAACGTCACAATCTGCAACCTTAGCACGGATGGCGCCCATAAGCATGTGGGCAAGTTCTTGCTGCTTTGCTACACTGCCTCTGAAAACATTGATCAGTTGTTGTGTCGCATGACTCTGCACCTCTAATTCGTCGACCATTTCCATCATTGCTTCAACCATTAATCTGTTCACAAACATACATTTTTTCCGTTGCATTCGAGATAGAGGATACTGAACAGATTCAGATGGCGATTTTGGCAGGCTTGTATTATTGATAGTGGAGAGTGTCTCGACCACTGCATCATAACATAAATTAGGAGGGGGAACCAAACATATTAATGATGAGTCATTGCCATATTACGTGGCCTAGATTTATTGGAAAGAAACAATGGGGTTGCCTTGCTATTTTCAGAGTTTGTCTTCTTATCTTCAGCAGTCTGCACCAAATTAACACACTAGCATTGCTATCATTGGCCAAGTCAGATAATAGGAAAGCAACATTGACACAACGAACATTTGGGCAACTAGCCTACACCAAATTAACACAATATGGCACAACTATCATCAGCCAGGTAAGGTAATACGAAAGCAACATTGACACATTGAATGAATGGGCAACCAGAGCAGCACTACAATTCAGTAATGTGCATGATATGAGATAGTACACTCATGCAGCTCAGTATGCAAAACTACCAGACAATTTTCTTTACAAAAATCAACATTGGCGCCTTTAACATTTTGCTACAACTAATTTTAGATTAGATAAAGGTTGGATTCACGCCGATTAACAAAATACATGTTGATGTAAAAAATATAGTGATATACAACACGTACTTACATCAGCATTGGAGCAGAGAGAATTCCCGCAAGATCTTTTCCTCGAATACAACCCCAATGAAGGAAGTCTTCTGTCATTTAACCTTATTTTCTAAAAGAGAGATGGGTAAGAAACATGTAGAAAATATGATCAGAATGCTATAAAATTTCATGATGCAAGGATACACACACGCTTCTTAGAATGGAGTTGACATTCTTTTGCTGGACTGGAGCAGACTAGTTCTTTGGCCACTGGAATCTACTTATTATCAGTGGGAGTTGGGTTTCTCTGTGCTGGAGCAGTATCTATGAAAAATGGAGTTGGTTTATTATCTCCTGGCATTTGGATCTTTTGCAAAGACCTGGTTTGTAACCCTTTAGATTCTAACATAGCCGTCTTCCCCTTGCATGCCTTATATAGAAGAATGGTGCTTCAATTATAAAACATGCCACAACAGAGATGGAATAGGTACTGAAGAATAGAAAGGCATGACATATTGACATGTATTCCCTCGATCTGGAAATAAATGGATGGGTCTAGGCGTATTTCAGTTCTAGATACATCCAGTTTTATCCATTTCTGTGACATGTAATCCGGACAGAGGGAGTATGATGTAAGAGCTAGGGATACGACATGACAACATAGTAAAAAACACTGAAAACCCACTGCAGAACCAAAGTATTCAAACCCACTGATATGAGATAGTACACTCATGCAACTCAGGATGCAAAACTACCAGGCAGTTTTCCTTACAAGAATCAACATTGTGGCCTTTAATCATACATTTTGCTACAACTAAATTTAGATCAGATAAAGGTTGCATTCACGCCGATTAACCAAATACATGCTGATGTAAAAATATAGTGATATACAACAGGTACTTACATCTGCATTGGAGCACAGAGAATTCCTGCAAGAATCTTTCCTCACAGACAATACCAGTGCAAAAATTCTTCTATCTGTTAAGCTTATTTTCTAAAAGAGAGATGGGTAAGAAACATGTAGAAAATATGATCGGCATGCTATAAAATTTCATGATGCAAGGATACGCACACGCTCCTTGGAATGGAGTTGACATTTTTTTGCTAGACTGGAGCGAACTGGTTCTTTGGACACTAGAATCTGTTTATTATCAGTAGGAGTTGGGTTTCTCTATGCTGGAGCAGTATCTATAAAAACTGGAGTTGGTTTATTATCTCCTGGTGTTTGGATCTTTTGCAAAGGCCTTGTTTGTAACCCTTCAGATTCTAACATAGTCGTCTTCCCCTTGCATGCCTTGCATAGAAGAGTGGTGCTTTAATTATAAAACATGCTACAACAAAGAGATGGAATAGGTACTGAAGAAT
This sequence comes from Triticum dicoccoides, assembly GCF_002162155.2. Taxonomy (NCBI): domain Eukaryota; kingdom Viridiplantae; phylum Streptophyta; class Magnoliopsida; order Poales; family Poaceae; genus Triticum; species Triticum dicoccoides. The sequence goes on along the minus strand of NC_041389.1, from coordinate 528,085,777 downwards.
AGAAAGGCATGACATATTGACATGTATTCCCTCCATCCGAAAAAACTAGATGGGTCTAGGCATATTTCAGTTCTAGATACATCCTTTTTTATCCATTTCGGCAACATGTAATCCGGACGGAGGGAGTATAGTGTAAGAGCTAGGGATACGACAGGACAACACAGTAAAAACACTAGTTGAATGTAAAATTGTATGCTAGCGGAATACGTACAGAAAATACTAAGGCAACATACACGTGTATGATATGCATTACAACAGAGCACTAGAACAACACTTCAATGTAAAAAAACATGGTATGGTAGACAGATGGAGTACATACTGATGAATAACAATGCATAAGATATTCAGAAGCATGATGTCCAAATTAAGCATATGGCATTGCAATAGAGTAGAATGACAGTACTTGAATTTGAAAACATGTTATCATGAATGGAATAGGTACTGAAAAATAGGAAGGCATGACATATTTACATGCATGATCAGCATGCTAAGCACATGGCATTGCAACAGAGTAGATACACTCCAGGACATTATATGCATGTTGTACCCATATCAAAGGCCAAGTTAGAGCAAGGACCTTGTGGGGTGAAGAGGATTCATCATCTTTCTGCAAGTCTTCTGAAGAACTGCCTTTACATGTTCCATCATATTGGGTATCATTGACATCAAGTTTATTGGCCTTTACATTGCTCCGTGAGGTTCTTGTGGATATATTAGTGTGTGCAATTATATCTGACATGCATGGAAGACAACTAGTAGTTAGATTTATGTAATGAGTGCCTGTAGGAGACGACATAAATAGTAGGACTGGGGTTAACTAGCAGCAACAAGTCTCATAAACTGAAGGGAGAACATAGATGAAAGCTACAGAATATGTATCGTTTGTACTCGAGATTAACTAGATGGCACACGAAAGTATTAAAGAACAACATAGGTAATACTAGAAGTGGTATAATACTATAATCACCGGCCTGTGGGATAGCATTGGCTGATGGATGATAACTATGGAACATTGTTACCTAAAGAACAAGTATCTTATCTAAACTATGGAACAACGTTAACTCCTGAACAAGACCCGTAAGAGATCAACATGAATATACAGTGAAATGTGATAATCTATTTTCCATTCTTAGATGAATAACAAAGCCATAAATGTTGCACACAAGTAAGATGAGGGTACAACCTATCCGGCCGCCATCAATAGGAGTGAGCATCATGTGCTGACTTGTCGATGGCCCTGCAGTTGTTGTGGCTGTCCATGTCGGGCACGCACATTCGATGCAGGGAACTGTTGAGTGGGGACTATAGCTCCCTTCTGGTGTATGCTTCCCTTGTTGGAGCAGCTGCGGTGAGTCGGAAGACGGTGTGTCTGAAGATGCAGATAACGCATAATGTTCAGAACGACATATCTCTTTGATCTGAAGAAATACACTAAGAGATCAACAGCAAGGTATGAGAGTGGTCACACGTCTGTTGATTGAAGACTAGGTCACATGATTTTATTTTATTTTGGTACTGTCCGATCTATGCCGGATGGCTTGATGGCCGACTTGTGCCTCCCGGCTGACACTGTTCGGAATCTTCCCTGAAGAGCTAGCAACCAACGGCAGAGCAGCCTGCCTCTGCCATCCGTGGCCCCGACCAAAACCCCGCTCCCCGCCCCACCGCACTGCCGTGGTTGCGCCGCCCCCGGGCCAATCCACAAAGACTCCCCGTCATCAAGATCCGGCGGCGGCAGTACCTTCAACCCACGCAACTCTAAGATAGCCATCTAAGCGCTGCTTCCACGGCGAACTTGAGGCCCCGCACCCTTACGTTAGACACCAGCCAACCGGTAGCCTAGGAGCTCCACCGCCTCGAGGGGTGCTGCTTCCCATTGGGAATCGATTGGCCCAGAATAAAAATTCAGACAACTAACGCCTAAATAAAGTGATTTGAGATGAGGGTGCGACCTATCTGGCAGCATGATGAAGTAGACGGGTCCAGCTGCCGAGTCAGTGAGGCTGGCGCGGTTGCAGTGGCGACCGGCTGCAGGGAAACGGCGATGTCGCGACGGTCGACGGCTACGGGGAAGCAGCGCCGGGACTCTGGATGGATCCGAAGTCGGAGCCGCTCCGGCGCCATGAACAATGGCGGGGGTGAATCGGCTCCGGTACGGTTCACGCAGCCGTCGTCGAGGCAGCTCCAGCAGCATGGAGTAAGAGGCACACGGCCCAGTGCACGACGACAATGGACAACATCTCTGGCATTAGGGAGGAGGGAGGGTGTGAAATTGGTGCGGTGGGGGGCGCCATGGAGGAGGGGCTGAGGTTTCGCGCCTCATGAGAAGGGATCTTCCTGGGGAGAAGGTGATTTGGCGCCCACGAGGTATGA
>NC_041389.1:528082112-528083127 GCF_002162155.2 Triticum dicoccoides | reverse complement strand
GGACGCATTTGTCTTAAATGTGAGGGGGAGTTACAGTTCTACCCCTGCCTTTAGGCTTCTCGGCTTGGGTGTGTGTACTGAGGGTCGGGGATAGTAGAGTAACTTTGCTTCTCCCCAAATAGTGGGAGGAAGCGATTTCGGGCGAGGAGGGCGTGTTTTGAAATATAGTGGGCGCGAGCGATTTCGGGCGAGGAGAGCGTGTTTTGAAATAGTGGACGCGAGCTATTTCGGGTGAGGAGAGCGTGTTTTGCCGACCATGGTTTATGGATTATTCGCCACATGTCATTTTGGCCGAGGAGAAGGCGCGCTTGGATGAAGTTACGAATCTACCCTTGATGTACAATGGGCCAATTGATGTGTGTCCCACATAGGACAGTAATTTCGTGTCTCCCATTTATTTGCTCGGGTGAATTGCACCGAGCGGAGGATGTTTAACAGTTTGTTGAAATTTTGGGAGAACGAGCATCCATGTCTACCTTACCAAGTCGATTCGAATCAAATTTTGAAATATTAGCTTGCCACTTCTTTTTTAGATGGAGAGATGATGCTCGGGAGTAATGTGTTTTTACATGCTCGTTGCTAGCGATTTACTATATGACAAATAGTTGACCCACTCAAAAACGCGAATCAAATCCAAAATGAAATATCTCGATTCAATGAAATAGCTCGTTCACTAGGTCAAAATAATGAACTAAATCCAAAATTGAACACCTCAATCAAGTAGCATGTTGTACATTATTATAGTATTCCATGAACATGTTGAAAGTCAAATCAATGAACTTGTTTGATATACGCATATATCCGTTCATGTGTGGATTGCAGACAACATGTTCTCCAATTTAAATATTTGAATGCAAGTTTATATCGAAACATGGTTTATATCAGTCTTTGATGCATAAAACGCGACCTCCCCCTCTCCCGAACTCCTGTTCTCTCTCTCTCTCTCTCCCTCTCTCTCTCTCTCTCTCTCTCTCTGTCTCTCCGACAATCTTCAATTCGGTCACACGCATCCGAC
>NC_041389.1:527927617-528081902 GCF_002162155.2 Triticum dicoccoides | reverse complement strand
TGTGGGGGGGGGGGGTCTTTCTAGTTCGCATGCATATATACTCCATCTATAGGTCTCTCTCGCACACTATGTATGATACTCTAGCTAGTCCAAGCTAGATATCTTGGGTGCACTCATTGTACGCACAAAAATTCCTTGGCTTGTTGCCTGTAACTCTCTCACGCACCACTCTGTCATCTCGGAGCTCTTCCCCCCCCTCTCTCAAACTCTCCATCTACCTGGGTCACACATACACATGCATATCTCACTCGCACTCGATAGGCCCATCTAAAACTCTATCTCTCTCCCTCGTTCTGTCTCCATGTCACACGCACACACACACAATCTCATGCCTAGCTAGCCAAGTATGATGGTCTCTCACTCAATTGTAGGCACACGCAGTCCCCCCTATATGTATATGACTAGCTAATCTTAGTCTCCATCACAAACATGTGCATGGTCTATCTTGATTTCTCTTGGGGCATCTTTCTATCGTGCACGCACCTCCCTCAATCTCCCACCCATATAGTCCCCTCACGATCAAGGGGATCTCTCTATCACAAACACACCCTCTCCCTCCGCATGCATCCATGTCCTTCATGTGTCCCTCTCGACCTTTGTTCCTTGTTGGCCAGACCTCTATTGGACATGTGCTACATGGGTGTCTCTCTCCGTTGCAAACAATCACACACTAGCTATCTTCGTGTATCTCCTCGCCTCGCTTTTCTATCTCGGAGATGCATGCGTGATATGTTCGCATAAGAAACGAAAACACACACACTCTCTCTAATTTATCGTTTGTTGCTTTCACACACATACTCTTTTTGCACACTTACTCATTCTCCTTCACACGCACTTGATCCATCTCGACTTAGGCACTCTCCTCGGTCCATAGCATATAGATTTATTGAAAAGTCAAACATCACAAAGTTTGACCATGTACGTGGAGAAAAACAATTACATCTAGAACGACAAACATATACCATTAGATTCACCATGAGATGTAGTTTTATATGATGTATCTTTGGTATTGTAGATATAAATAACATTTGCGTAAACCTGATCAAAGTTTTCAAAGTTTGACTTCTAAAAAATTTACAAGCACTGCATTATCGAGCGGATGGAATATCTCTTTTCCCCTCTCAGCTATTTGACGCACCACTCAGCCTTATCGGGGCTCCTCAATCTCTCTTAAACTTTATTGGTCAGTTTGGTTCGTGACCTGACCCTCATGCCTTGATGGCCAGTACTACCTGGTGTGGACATGAGATGTCAAATATTTCTGCCTGGCCAGGCCTGTGTGGTGCTGAAGCGTTTGGTTCATGCCTGGGGCCAGGCAAAGCATCAACGTCCCATCAATCAATCCATGCAGCAATTATTTAATGCTAATATCCATCCAGGTTGTTGTTAGCCTCATGGCCGTATGACCAGGCACGGCCAGGCGTTCGAAATCGGTCGCCTGGGCCAGGCTACTTGCAGTGTGTGGAGTCCGGCCAGGCTAATTAAAGTGCAAGGGAATCCAGGCCAGGCGGGCTTTCTTTTTCACAGGGTAGCAACCAAACAAGCGTGCATGAAATCTAGCCACAACCCCAGGCCAGGCAAAAGATGCTCAGGACGCAAGCCAAACTGACCTTATATCTCACTAATTCACACATACACATGTCCCGCTCACGCTATACATATAGACCCATCCAACACTCTCCACCCTTGTTCTCTCTCCATGTGACACGCACCCCCCTAAGTACCATAATCCCTCACTCCATGATAGGCGCAAGCACTCCCCCCTCCTAAGTATGATTATCTCTTACTAGCCATCAGGAACACACGTATTGTCTCCTTCCATCCATACATCTATCTCGATATCTCTCGGGGCATCTTCTATCGCGCACACACCTTGTCACTCGATCTCCCACCCATGTAGTCCCATCACGATCTCCAGGGGATCTCTCTATGACAAACATACACTCTCTCCTCCCCATGTCTGCATTTTCTCCGTACGTCTCTCTCGACCTCTCTCCCTTGTTTGTTAGACCCCTCTAGGCCACGTGCTAGGGGTCTTGCTCTCTCGGTTCCAAACAACCACACACTATCTCCTCACCTTGCCTCCATTGTCAAAGATGCATGTGTGATATGTTTGCATAAGACACACACGCTTTTTCTCTACTTTTATCGTGTGTTGTCCATGTCTCTTTCACACACGCACACACACTTTTTTCACTCACTCTTTCTATTTCTCTCTCTCTCTCTCTCTAGTTAGGGACTCTGTCACGTCCATAAGCATATGGGTGTTTTGAAAAGTCAAACCTCAGAAAAGTTTGACCAGGTATATGTGGAGAAAAACATTTACATCTAGAACGATCATTAGATTCATCACAACATGTACTTACTTCATACTATCATTTATCTTTGGTATTGTAGATATAAGTAATTTCTTTATAAACTTGGTCAAAGTTTCAAAAGTTTGACTTTAAAAGAATGTTGGAACTACATTATCGAACGGAGGGAGTAGCTCTTTCTCTCTCTCTGCTATCTCTCACGGGCCTCCCCTCTCACTCGAACTCTCTATACCGACGGATTATACGCTCACTGTGTCAGGGTATAGCTCCGTATATTGTTTATTTGACCGGTCAACCAGTCCACATGCTACCTTGTCAGCTCGTGTTTTGTATCTTCGTGTACTGGCCCATGTGGCAGTGGGTGAAAATAAGTAAACTAGAGGCCCATCTGACATGCGGTGAAGTAAACATAGTTGAAACCACTCGGGGTAGCACCCCGCACGCTAGTAAATTGAGGGTGCAATGAGGACACACTTCTTGCACGTGAAGGGCACACTCGCGCACAATTCACCGCTGCGCGGCGGCATGCACAGAAGGACGCACTCACGCACACCCAACACACAACACACACCAGCACACGTGTACACCGGCATCGTTGCCGGTTGAGATGGACGGCGAGGCAGCCAACAAGCGGAGGTGGCTCAAGCCAAAACCGCATCTGGCGAGCCTGGACTTCATCAGCAGCCTCCCCGATGACATGCTGCTCATCATCATCGGCCTCCTCCCCACCAAATCTGCCGTGCAGACCACCCTGCTCTCCCGGCGGTGGCGCCCCCTCTAGCGCCGCGTCCCCCTCAACCTCACCATTGACAGTTGCCTCTATGACGGGGATTGCAAACGCATGGCCACAGTCTCCAAAATCCTTTCATCGCACCCTGGGCCAGCCAGACGCCTTGACATCCACATGTTCAGTACCAACTGCAAGGTCCAACCCAAGTTCGATGAGTGGTTCTTATCCCCCTCCCTAGATCAGCTCGAGGGGCTCAGCTTTGAAGCTGGACGATGTCGCTCTCTGCCGCCATCCGCGCTCCACCTCACGCCAACGCTGCGTCGTGCCAGCTTCAGCTCCTGCTATCTTCCCTAGATTAATGCCGCGACCGCCCTTCTTCTCCCTTAACTCAAGCAGCTCGACCTCTTCGACGTTGTTATCTCGAAGAAGGCTATGGAGCACCTGCTCCGCAGCTGTACTGCGCTCGAGTACCTTTGTCTTGAGAAGATCCACAGGTTCATTAGCCTCCACATCGCCTCGACGAATCTTCGATAGATTTATGTGTCTTGCTGGCCCCGTAACAAGACATCAATTGGGAAGAGATCACTCCAGCTGTTCCACGTTATGGTCATTGAGAATGCGTCTTTCCTTGAGAGATTGCTTGTATCGGATCTAGAAGGTCCAACAAAAATCAGGGTCATTGATGCACTGAAATTGACAGTGTTGGTGTACTCGTCTGCCAAATTCTCCGAACTCTTTATTGGATCCATAATCGTTCAGGTATGGCACTCATCTTCTTCTCCATCTTCTTGAAATTCACATTTTTAAATTTCTTCTTGATGTATTTATGACCGTCTTCCAGAAAATGATTCCCACAAGCTTGACCCAATCTATGCGCACAGTGAAGATCTTGGCAATAAAATCTATCGGCCCCAATCTGGATCAAGTTGTTGGATTCCTTACATGCTTTCCGTGCACAGAGAAGCTACTCATCGAGGTGAAACTTCTTTCCTATTAGTAAACGGTAATCACAACGTAGCTCAATGTTTTTTGTAATTTTCCCAAATTATGATGACAAGTGTAGTGTTCAAAACTGCATCTACGCACTGCACCGAAAGAAATGTTTTTAGTATTTTTTTCTCACGTGACCACCTGCATCGTTTTTGGTTGTACTACTATAGTAGCCTAGGCTAGTCATAGTGGAAAGTAACTTAGACTACTCCAGTAACTATATGGTTACCCTAAGAGCAAGTACTACCTTCGTCCTGGTTTACTCTTCCTACTTTGTAGTATCAAAATTTGACCATAGATTTAACTGACAAAATGTTAATGCATGTCACTAAGAACTATATCGTTGGATTCGTGTTTGAACATAATTTCAAATGGTGTAATTTTTAGTGACATGCATTGGAATTTTCTTAGGTAAATCTATGGTCAAAATTTTATACTAAATATGAGGTAGTACAAAAGTGGGCTATAACATCCCTCCACTATGTAGGCCAAAACACGTGCCAAATTCACTTGTGATGCATTTGTCATCGATGCCCCTCCATTGCTCGCCTGGTGCCCCAATCTGGATCACCTACCTTGCTCCGGTGCCAAATTAACTCACGCAATGAAAAAACACTTGCGTGGGAGAGAGAGAGAGAGAGAGGACTGAGGCAATAAAAAACACTTGTTTGGGAGATCGAGAGGCTGGCGTAGTTGGTTTAATTTATTTGTTTATACATGCGGGTCTGTGTGCACAGCGGTACCAACTCTCTCACATCGCGAGAGTGGTGCCTAAATCTTTTGATTTGACATCGATGCGTATTATGTGGCATACTTTTGCGAAATATGGCATCGGCCACATAGTGGAAGGCAACAAATGCCCAAGCTCTTCACATGCTTCTAGGTAAATGATATATATATATATAGTACCACATGGTAGTATATGAGATATGTGGGGTAATTACCACCGGGTGGTAGGATATATATATATATATATATATATATATATATATATATATATATATATATATATATATATATATATAGGACAAATGTTTCCTACAAGCAGTGGTAGTTACCACCACTTGTGTTTTGTATGTTGTATGTAGTATCTATCGAAACCGAGAGTATGTACGTGTAGTATGTAGTATATAACAATGATTAGGTAGTATATATACTAATTTTTAGGTAGTATGTATCATGTTTTGAGTATGCTCTTTTTTACGTACAAATATGTACGTATTTCATAAATATAACAAAAACTATGGGCTCATATATAATTTTTTGATGTAACTTGTTTTGAAATATCTTAGATATAGTATATGAACATATTTAAAATAATAAAATAGTATATATAGTACCACATGGTAGTATATGAGATATGTGGGGTAATTACCACCGGGTGGTAGGATATATATATATATATAGAGAGAGAGAGAGAGAGAGAGTGAAAAAATATCACTAGCCAGCCAACCCTATCGTATGAGCGAAAGATATTGGTACCTCTTGATGACACGACAATCTTATACATCCATCTGCTCTAATATGTTCTCTTCTTTTGCAGATAAAAAAAGACCCGAAAGTGAAAAATGTGCTGCACTATAACAATCTCATCGAATGCTTTGATCTCCATCTTACAGAAATTGATTTGATCGAATATCGATGCAGCACATCTGAGATTAAATTGGTCAGGTTCTTTGTTCTAGAGGCAAGTGTGCTCAAGGTAATGAGGTTTGGCGTTCTCTGGCACAACAATGAATGGCGTGCTGATCACCGCAAGCGTCTAAGCCTAAATGACAATGTCTCCGCAGAAGCTGAATTTGTTTTTGAAACATCAAGTGGCCAGAGACTCGAAAACTTATTTGCCCATTAGTGACTTGTCAGGGCGGTGGATTTTAGTTTGTACGATAATGCTGCATCCACGTAAAGTAACAAAAGTTCTTATGTAAACTTCCTAGTAATTCCCTCTTCGTGGGTGCAGCATTACACCTAACATTTGTAATATCAGTTTGAAACTTGTAATATTGCCATGTCCTATTCCTGCGTTTTCAAAATCCTGCGAATCAAACAGGTCCTGAGTTGGTGATGATGTTGTGCCTCCCATCTTTCACCAATAGCCGTCAGATCTAGATCTGATGCATACAAACCAAACTTCTCCATTTTCGAAAAACGATGCCCGCACTTGTTCCCTATTTACAAACAACTCCTTGTCTCTCACAATCAGCCTTATCTCCTCCCCACCACATCTAGAAGGCCATGGAAAAATCTGGCGCGATGGCCGCTGCCTGCGCCGTCCACCCCCAATCTTGGTGTTCCGTGCAATGCACGGGCATCTACGCACGGGAAATTATGTCAAACACGGCTAGTTGTAAGCAGGCTAGCTCTACAGCCATGATGATAGTCACTGCAGACGGTGAGGCTGACTATGGTATGCCGAACATGGCGCCAATACTCAGGTGTCATCTCCCGCGCAGGGTCTTGTCACTTCACTGTGAGGAGCAACACGTAATAATTTGACCAACGGGTAGTACAGTGCTACTACATTGGTAGTACTACTACTAGTACTGCTAGCACCACTGTCTGGATTTAGGAGTACTACCACATCCATCTGGATTTTAGTATTTGACTAGCAATATCTAGTAATGCATGTCACAAAAAACGTACTACTCCCTCTATAAATAAATACATGGTGTATTATTTTATTCCTATTGGCGAGAGAACTTTGTTGGGGAACGTAGTAATTTCAAAAAAATTCCTACACACACGCAAGACCATGGTGATGCATAGCAACGAGCAGGGAGAGTGAGTCCACATACGCTCGTAGACCGAAAGTGTAAGCGTTAGCACAACGCGGTTGATGTAGTCGTACGTCTTCACGATCCGACCGATCCAAGTACCGAACGTACGGCAGCTCCGAGTTCAGCACATGTTCAGCTCGATGATGTCCCACGAACACTGATCCAGTAGAGCTTCACGGGAGAGTTTCGTCAGCACGACGGCATGGTGACGGTGATGATGAAGCTACCGTTGCAGGGCTTCGCCTAAGCACCGCTACGATATGATCGAGGTGGAATATGGTGGGGGGGCACCACACACGGCTGGAATAGATCAACAGATCAACTTTTGTGTCTAGAGGTGCCCCCTGCCCTCGTATATAAAGGAGCACGAGGGGGAGGCGGCCATCCAGGAGGAGGGCGCGCCAAGGGGAGAGTCCAATTCCCACCGGGAGTAGGACTCCTCCTTTCCTTGCAGGAGTAGGAGAAGGGAAGGAAGGGAGAGAGGAGGAGAAGGAAAAAGGGGTGGCACCGCCACCCCTCCTTGTCCAATTCGGACAAGAGGGGGAGGGGTCACGCGGCGGCCCTGGCCGCCCCTCCTCTTCTCCCACTAAGGCCCATTAGGCCCAATATACTCCCCGGGGGGTTCCGATAACCCCCCGGTACTCCGGTATATGCCCGAACTCACCCGGAACACTTCCGAAGTCTAAACATAGTCATCCAATATATTGATCTTTATGTCTCGACCATTTCGAGACTCCTCGTCATGTCTGTGATCATATCCGGGACTCTGAACTATCTTCAGTACATCAAAACACATAAACTCATAATACCTATTGTCACCGAACTTTAAGCATGCGGACCCTACGGGTTTGAGAACTATGTAGACATGACCGAGACACGTCTCCGGTCAATAACCAATAGCGGAACCTGGATGCTCATATTGGTTCCCACATATTCTATGAAGATCTTTATCGGTCAAACCGCATAACAACATACATTGTTCCCTTTGTCATCGGTATGTTACTTGCCCGAGATTCGATCGTCGGTATATCAATACCTAGTTCAATCTCGTTACCGGCAAGTCTCTTTACTCGTTATGTAATGCATCATCCCACAACTAACTCATTAGTCACATTGCTTGCAAGGCTTAGAGTGATGTGCATTGCCGAGAGGGCCCAGAGATACCTCTCCGACAATCGGAGTGACAAATCCTAATCTCGAAATACGCCAACTCAATAAGTACCTTCGGAGACAGTTGTAGAGCACCTTTATAATCACCCAGTTATGTTGTGATGTTTGGTGGCACACAAAGTGTTCCTCCGGTAAATGGGAGTTGCATAATCTCATAGTCATAGGAACATGTATAAGTCATGAAGAAAGCAATAGCAACATACTAAACGATCAAGTGCTAAGCTAATGGAATGGGTCAAGTCAATCACATCATTCTCCTAATGATGTGATCCCGTTAATCAAATGACAACTCATGTTTATGGCTAGGAAACTTAACCATCTTTGATTAATGAGCTAGTCAAGTAGAGGCATACTAGTGACACTTATGTTTGTCTATGTATTCACACATGTATTATGTTTCGGGTCAATACAATTCTAGAATGAATAATAAACATTTATCATGATATGAGTAAATAAATAATAACTTTATTATTGCCTCTAGGGCATATTTCCTTCAGTCTCCCACTTGCACTAGAGTCAATAATCTAGATTACATAGTAATGATTCTAACACCCATGGATTCTTGGTGCTGATCATGTTTTGCTCGTGGAAGAGGCTTAGTCAACAGGTTTGCAACATTCAGATCCATATGTATCTTGCAAATCTCTATGTCTCCCACCTGGACTTGATCCCGGATGGAATTCAAGCGTCTCTTGATGTGTTTGGTTCTCTTGTGAAATCTGGATTCCTTTGCCAAGGCAATTGCACCAGCATTGTCACAAAAGATTTTCATTGGACCCGATGCACTAGGTATGGCACCTAGATCGGATATGAACTCCTTCATCCAGACTCCTTCGTTTGCTACGTCTGAAGCAGCTATGTACTCCGCTTCACACGTAGATCCCGCCACGACACTTTGTTTAGAACTGCACCAACTAACAGCTCCATCATTCAATATAAACACGTATTCGGTTTGCGATTTAGAATCGTCCAGATCAGTGTTAAAGCTTGCATCGACGTAATCATTTACGACTAGCTCTTTGTCACCTCCATAAATGAGAAACATATCCTTAGTCCTTTTCAGGTATTTCAGGATGTTCTTGACCGCTGTTCAGTGATCCACTCCTGGATTACTTTGGTACCTCCCTGCTAAACTAATAGCAAGGCACACATCAGGTCTGGTACACAACATTGCATACATGATAGAGCCTATGGTTGAAGCATAGTGAACATCTTTCATTTTCTCTCTATCTTCTACAGTGGTCGGGCATTGAGTCTTACTCAACTTCACACCTTGTAATACAGGCAAGAACCCTTTCTTTGCTTGATCCATTTTGAACTTCTTCAAAACTTTATCAAGGTATGTGCTTTGTGAAAGTCCAATTAAGCGTCTTGATCTATCTCTATAGATCTTGATGCCCAATATATAAGCAGATTCATCGAGGTCTTTCATTGAAAAACTTTTATTCAAGTATCCTTTTATGCTATCCAGAAATTCTATATCATTTCCAATCAACAATATGTCATCCACATATAATATCAGAAATGCTACAGAGCTCCCACTCACTTTCTTGTAAATACAGGCTTCTCCTAAAGTCTGTATAAAACCATATGCTTTGATCACACTATCAAAGCGTTTATTCCAACTCCGAGAGGCTTGCACCAGTCCATAAATAGATCGCTGGAGCTTGCACACTTTGTTAGCACCTTTCGGATCGACAAAACCTTCTGGTTGCATCATATACAACTCTTCTTCCAAAAATCCATTCAGGAATGCAGTTTTGACATCCATTTGCCAAATTTCATAATCATAAAATGCGGCAATTGCTAACATGATTCAGACAGACTTAAGCATCGCTACGGGTGAGAAAGTCTTATCATAGTCAACCCCTTGAACTTGTCGAAAACCTTTCTGTGACACCCCAAAATTTTAACCTTGTTTTATTAATTAAAATTTTGCCAGGAAACTTAAACTTTTATTTTCTGGATTTCCTTTTGATTTCATAACCATTCTTTTCTTTATTATTATGGAGTTTTTACCCCAAGTGAAATCTTTTCAATCATTATTGGACTTATTTATCCTCTCAAATAAAACAATTCTTTTATCAGTGGGATTATTTATATAATTATTATTTTTCCCTAAGCCTTATTTCTTTAAAAATGATTTTTATAAGTTTTAGGGCCTCTTTTGCACTACAACCATTTGATAGATTTACTTAAAATTCCAACAAAAATTTGGAGATGTCATGTAATGTTTTTAAATCACTTTTATGCAAAAATATCTTTTGTTCATTGGATATTTTGAGCTCTACACCAAGTTTTCAAATCTGGTCCAGTGGGCAATTTTGCACTACAACCTATTTAAATATTTCTTTAAAGCTTCCACCAAAATTATGGGATGTTAATAGGAGTATTTTATTCATCTTTGTGCAAAAATCCACTGATGTTCTTTGAAATTTTTGAGTAAATCAACCTCATTTTCATTCTGACCCAGTTGGGTGTTTTCTACTGCATCCCTAATTATTTGTGCTCTAGTGACCATGAGCTTTCTCCTGCTTGTAGTACACCTTACCAAACCCTTAAGTCCAGGAGGTTGGACTCATTGGATCATTTTTGGTACCTGATGTTATGCCCTTTTCTTTTTGTCCAGCACTGAAGATTTGCAAAACTTACACTAACAAGTTTCTAGATTTGGCCAACTAACCTTGCCATCCTCACCTGCATCTAAAGAGACCCTAATCTGGAGATCTTGGCCCCTCCAAGAGTTTCCTAGATGCTCTTGGCATTTTGTCAAACACCTGGTGTGCATGGCCAATTTTGGCATGGTTTTGAGTTTGCATTATAAGCTTGATCCACTGACCCAGCAACCTTGTCCAATAAAGTCCTGGATGCCCCTAACCTAGGCTTGTTAGTTCCCAGCCTCATCCAAACCCTCTAGCACACGCTGGCATTTCGCCGAGCACCTGGTGCGCGTGCTCTAGGTGCGCCCAGAGCGCACGTTTTGCACGCGCACGCACCAAGCCGCCGCGTCTCACTGCCGCCTCCCCGAGCTCGATATGGCCACCCCCTCTCGCAGCCAGAACGGCCGTCCCCTCCCTCGCTGCAGAGCCACCCCTGGCGCCCTACAGCACCGCCGTCAGGTCGGCCACGGCGGCTAGCGGCCGGCCACAGCAGGGCTCTGCCACGGACGGCGTTGCCCGAGCCACAGCCGCACGCCAGCTGCCCTCTGGAGCAGCCCGAGCTCATCCACTAGCTCGTCAGCTAGCGCCCGTCGCCGCCATGTTGCCCTGTCCACTACAGAACGGCGGTCGCCGACGATCCTATCCATGGCCGCCGCGAACTGACCTAGCCGCACTATAAGTAGGGGCCCCCGGGCTCGTCCAGCCACTCAGGCAGCCTCAGGCCACCCCCATAGCACCCCCACAGCTAGTAATTGTCGGGGGGAAGCTGTCTTCCCCATCTCCGACCAGTACAGCCGCTGCCGCCCTCCGGTCCATGCAGTCGCAGCCAGAACCCCTCCCGTCCATCCAGTGCTCCCATTCCCTTCCCCTTGGTCTCGCGGAGCCAACCAACACCTCAAACTCGACGGGAAACCACCAGAGATCAAACCCCCAATTCATCCCGAAGCTACCGTCCGCCGCGGAGCTCACCGCCGGGAGACTCCCTTCGCCCCCACCAACCTAGCTACCACCGGGAGGACCGCCCCGAACTGGCGGATCCATCCCTGCCCTCCGGAGCCCGTGAGGAGCCGCCAATCACCGGTGACGATCGCCGGAGCCCCCGCCCCTGTTCGGCCAGAGGAGGAATGAGGCGGGGGAGACCGGTCAAACCTGACCAGTGGGCCCCCTGGACCCACTGTTAGTGACCATGGGCCGATCCACGCTGGATAAGTGAAGACGTAAATACAAAGTACGCCTTCGACGTGTTCAGTTTGTGAAACGTTTTTCTTTTTTTTCTGTTTTATTTTAAAAATAGGATTTGACCAAAACTTTGACTGACCATATCTTTTAAAATATAACTCCAAATGAGTTCATTCTTTTTCCTACCTCCCTCAAATTTCACCTAGTTTATTTTAAGATTTATGTCAAAAATATTTAAGCAAACTTTTTGTACCGTTTTTAAAGTTGGTGTTAATTTGAATATTTTCAAAAATAGGAATTTGGAGGGGAGATTATAACTTTCAAAAGTTTTGGAGTGCACCTCACCCCTCCATAACTGGGAGGCAAGCATTCTGAACCCTAGCATAATATCTTTGTGGGTTATTTGATACGGTTACAACACCACCGTGATACGGAGAACTCGTTATTTTATGTGGTGAAACGATCATTTGCATGAATGCATATTGGAGATTTCCTTGCTGTTGGAAATGGACATGCTTGTGATAGTGATCATCCTCGTATGCCTTTCGTGCCTACCGGAAGGAAAATGGGAAAGTCTCTGTCTTGGGTAGACCCGAGCTTGTCCCTAGTTCCTCGTCGAGACGAGTGTCTCCGGTATGGCATGATGGGGTATGATGAGTGGTGATTCTGTCTATTGGATGAAATATATTCGTTATGCTAATCATGCAGGGAATACTTAAACCTCCTGAGTCGACCATAGATCGAGTCTTGTTCCAGTAACCCCCATACTTGTTTCGTACTACCACTTGGCCCTGCCATAGGTGGGGTACAGTTTAGTAAGTTGTCAACCCCTTTCCAGCACACACCGTACAGAGAGGCCATGGTGGAAGATACCGGGTGCATCCGGTAGGCATGCCACCTGGTCCGGGGGCATGTGTGTTTCGGTTGTAGCCGAGGGGGTAGCTCCCCCAGTTTGCGCGCGGTATAAATTTTTGTGATCCCATGCTAATCGAGGTTGTAGCCTCCCCACTTAGAGTTTTGCTTGACTAGTGTCATGGGTGATTCCAAACACCGGTAAGTTAGGCTGGTGTGTGCGTCAGGTGTGTTTTCAATTAAAAGACCGTAGACGGAATTAGTCCCAATGGACTAAAGGAAATCCCTTACTCGTGGGTAAAGAGTACACCCTCTACAAAGATTAAATCTATTCGAATAGCCGTGTCCATGGTTAAGGACTACAGTCTGGGATGGGTCAAGTGTCGGTCTTAGTGTCGGTCTTTGGAGGATAAACTACTAAACCAGAACATGGATCATGACGTGTGACTTATGATGATTATGATTATTATTATTATGAACTAACCCCTTTATATTATTTGCAGTATTGAGTATCCCTAGGACGGTTCTACCTCCTGGATATTCACTATGATTGTTTTCTTATAAGCCCTTTATGTGGCATCGCTCAGACACCCGACTGTGGCATGCTTGTTATTTACTTTATAAGCCCTTTATGTGGTGTCACTCAGACACCCGACTGAGGCATGCTCGTTATTTACTATCCTTTCGAGGCGTCGCTTCAGACACCCGATCGGTGCATTTTATTACTACTATGTTATTACATATTCATGTTTCATTCAAATAACCTGCTTGCATGCATCAGGGATTTTATTTTATGACTGACGTTGTGATCATAGAATATTTCAGAGCATAATTTGTTATATTATACCCGTGTTCATAATGTTTGCGAGTACATTCGAAGTACTCACTGGCTTGTCCCTGGATATTGTCTTGGCCAGATTTCTTGCATGGAGAGGAGCGTTGTGATGACAGCTCCGGAACCTAAGCAACGGTGATAGCAACCTCGCGAAGATAGGAGTTAACCTGGTCAGTTGTTCCTGTGGGTAATGGAGTCCCATAGACGCTGATGTACCACAAACTGCTTCCGTCGTCAACCACTAGCAACCTTATGTTGTACTCATAGGCCAGGATGGTCTTGTACTACATATTATGTATTTTTGCTTGGAGTTTCTGTATCAAGTTGGTGCCTCATCAGCTAACAGTAATCCTGGGGCTGGTGAGCACAAAGGCCATTTTCTGGGAAATTAATACCCAGAAAAACGGTCGTGACAAACTTGGTATCAGAGCCAGGCTGACCATTGGCTAATCCTATCTTAGCCAGGTCGAAAACCTAGGTTGACCAACCCACCAGACCTTAACCTAACCCTAGCCAAGGCTTCTCGTGCAAGATAGCCACACAGTGACCCCGACACCTTTGGCAGTCGGTGCCCAACCTATCAGCCTAGCCTGTCGATCACGCGCCAGTGACCGACACCTAAATTGTCTCATTCGCAAGCGTGCGAAGGAAGACTCCGCCCCCTTTTTATAAAAAGGGCGCGCTAGCCTCAAACCAGCACAACACCGCCTCTACCCCATACCGAGCTAAAATGCCAGGACCCATTGTCCACAATGAGACCACAACAAACAACCTTGGAGGTTTTGTGACCGTGCTAGCAAACCTCACCCGCCGTGCCTTTGCATTAGAGGAGCCCCCAGAATATGTTGTGTACCAGGGACCCATGAGCGGTGAAAGCCGTCAATTCTGGGCCACTGTACACGTCTATGGTAGGGGTCTATCGCCCGAACGCCCCTACCGGTTCACCGGAAGGACGACTTCCTTTGAGCCACAAGCCATCCAACTAACTGCTCGAGAGGCTATAGTTCAACTCCGGCACATGTCGCCTAGAGTTAACTGTCGCTCGTTCTACTACTACCCCAGCCGTGACGGGTATGGTAGGCCACCCCAAGTTGCCAATGGAGATCACGAGACGGATCCGGCCTTGTTGCATCTGGTGCGCTATGTAAGTGCACTAGAGGATCTGTTCGATCAAATTACTCTTGATATGATCGCAGCTCATGGAGAACTGATACGCCGAGCCCCGGCGAGAAGAGAAGATGAGCCCAATGCCGACAACCCAGTTGTGCTGTTCGGACAACTGACCGAGTCCTTGAGGTCTGCCCCAGTCATCGACCATAATACCTTGATGACCCCAGAAGTGCTTCGTCGCCTTTTGGGAACACGTTCCAATGGGATTGTGGCCAACAATCCCCGGGATGGTCATCATCGCTACCCCGACCCTGCAGCCCCTCAACCCCCTCCAGCTAATCCCGACGGTGAAAACCGTGGAGAAACCTCGACATCCACAAGGCAAGCCCGATTAGATATTAACGAGGTAGACTAAAGTCACTCGAGTAGTATCGAGCCTTAGCATGTCCACGCCCTGTAATTGTGTGATCCTGTATCGCCATAATTAAAGGTTGTTTGCTTGTGCGCCCCTATTTGAAATAATAGCCACGCATAAGTACGTTGGTGTGCGTTTGCAATTTTAACCCGGGCCTAGCTACCACCTCGACGACACAAAGTTTGTGCTATGAGTAAATTTTTTTGGTTTCAACTGACAGGAATGATATTTTCAAAAAAACAACTCTAAACAAATCTCGAGGACGAGATTTTTCTTAAGGGGGGTAGTGTTGTGACACCCCAAAATTTTAACCTTGTTTTATTAATTAAATTTTTGCCAGGAAACTTAAACTTTTATTTTTTGGATTTCCTTGATTTCAGAACCATTCTTTTCTTTATTATTATGGAGTTTTTACCCCAAGTGAAAACTTTTCAATCCTTATTGGACTTACTTATACTCTCAAATAAAACAATTCTGTTATCAGTGGGATTATTTATATATTTTTTCCTGAGCCTTATTTCTTTAAAAATGATATTTATAAGTTTCAGGGCCTCTTTTGCACTACAACCATTTGATAGATTTACTTAAAATTCCAACCAAAATTTGGAGATGTCATGTGATGTTTTTAAATCACTTTTATGCAAAAATATCTTCTGTTCATTGGATATTTTGAGCTCTACACCAAGTTTTCAAATCTGGTCCAGTGGGCAATTTTGCACTACAACCTATTTAAATATTTCTTTAAAGCTTCCACCAAAATTATGGGATGTTAATAGGAGTATTTTATTCATCTTTGTGCAAAAATCCACTGATGTTCTTTAAATTTTTTGAGTAAATCAACCTCATTTTCATTCTGGCCCAGTTGGGTGTTTTCTACTGCATCCCTAATTATTTGTGCTCTAGTGACCATGAGCTTTCTCCTGCTTGTAGTACACCTTAGCAAACCCTTAAGTCGAGGAGGTTGGACTCATTGGAGCATTTTTGGTACCTGATATTCTGCCCTTTTCGTTCTGTCCAGCACTGAAGATTTGCAAAACTTACACTAACAAGTTTCTAGATTTGGCCAACTAACCTTGCCATCCTCACCTACATCTAAAGAGACCCTGATCTGGAGATCTTGGCCCCTCCAAGAGTTTGCTAGATGCTCTTGGCATTTTGTCAAACACCTGGTGTGCATGGCCAGTTTTGGCATGGTTTTGAGTTTGCATTATAAGCTTGATCCACTGACCCAGCAACCTGTCCAATAAACTCCTGGATGCCCCTAACCTAGGCCTGTTAGTCCCCAGCCTCATCCAAACCCTCTAGCACACGCTGACATTTCGCCGAGCACCTGGTGCGCGTGCTCTGGGCGCGCCCAGAGCGCACGTTTTGCACGCGCGTGCACCGAGCCGCCGCGTCTCACTGCCGCCTCCCCGTGCTCGATATGGCCACCCCCCTCTCGCAGCCTGCACGACCACCCCCTCCCTCGCTGCAGAGCCGCCCCTGGCACCCTACAACATCACTGTTAGGTCGGCCACGGGGCTAGCGGCCGACCACAGCAGGGCTCTGCCATGGACAGCGCCGCCCGAGCCACAGCCGCGCGCCAGCTGCCCTCTAGAACAGCCTTAGCTCATCCACTAGCTCGTCAGCTAGCGCCCGTCGCCGCCACGTCGCCCTGTCTACTACAGAACGGCGGTCGCCGATGATCCTATCCACGGCCGCTGCGAACCGACCTAGCCGCACTATAAGTAGGGGCCCCCGGGCTCGTCCAGCCACTCAGGCAGCCTCAGGCCACCCCCATAGCACCCCCACAGCCAGTAATTGTCGGGGGGAAGCCGTCTTCCCCATCTCCGGCCAGTACAGCCGCCCCCGCCCTCCGGTCCATGCAGTCGCAGCCAGAACCCCTCCCGTCCATCCAGTGCTCCCATTCCCTTCCCCTTGGTCTCGCGGAGCCAACCAACACCTCAAACTCGACGAGAAACCACCAGAGATCAAACCCCCAATTCATCCTGAAGCTGCCGTCCGCCGCGGAGCTCACCGCCGGTGACTCCCTTCGCCCCCACCACCCTAGCTACCACCCGGAGGACCACCCCGAACTGGCGGATCCATCCCTGCCCTCCGGAGCCCGCGAGGAGCCGCCAATCGACGGCGACGATCGCTGGAGCCCCCGCCCCTGTTCGGCCAGAGGAGGAACGAGGCGGGGGAGACCGGTCAAACCTGACTAGTGGGCCCCCTGGACCCACTGTCAGTGACCACGAGCCGATCCACGCTGGATAAGTGAAGACGTAAATGCAAAGTACGCCTTCGACGTGTTCAGTTTGCGAAATGTTTTTCTTTTTTTTCTGTTTTATTCTAAAAACAGGATTTGACCAAAACTTTGACTGACCATATCTTTTAAAATATAACTCCAAATAAGTTCATTCTTTTTCCTACCTCCCTCAAATTTCACCTAGTTTATTTTAAGATTTATTTCAAAAATATTTAAGCAAACTTTTTGTACTGTTTTTAAAGTTGGTGTTAATTTGAATATTTTCGAAAATAGGAATTTGGAGGGGAGATTATAACTTTCAAAAGTTTTGGAGTGCACCTCACCCCTCCACAACTGGAAGGCAAGCATTCTGAACCCTGGCATAATATCTTTGTGGGTTATTTGATACGGTTACAACACCACCGTGAGACGGAGAACTCGTTATTTTATGTGGTGATACGATCATTTGCATGAGTGCATATTGGAGATTTCCTTGCTGTTGGAAATGGACATGCTTGTGATAGTGATCATGCTCGTATGCCTTTCATGCCTACCGGAAGAAAACCGGGAAAGTCTCTATCTTGGGTAGACCCGAGCTTGTCCCTAGTTCCTCGTCGAGACGAGTGTGTCCGGTATGGCATGATGGGGTATGATGAGTGGTGATTCTGTCTATTGGATGAAATATATTCATTATGCTAATCATGCAGGGAATACTTAAACCTCCTGAGTCGACCATAGATCGAGTCTTGTTCCATTAACCCCCATACTTGTTTCGTACTACCACTTGGCTCTGCCATAGGTGGGGTACAGTTTAGTAAGTTGTCAACCCCTTTCCAGCACACACCGTACAAAGAGGCCATGGTGGAAGATACCGGGTGCATCCGATAGGCATGCCACCTGGTCCGGGGCATGGGTGTTTCGGTTGTAGCTGAGGGGGTAGCTCCCCCAGTTTGCGCGCGGTATAAATTTTTGTGATCCCATGCTAATCGAGGTTGTAGCCTCCCCACTTAAAGTTTTGCTTGACTAGTGTCATGGGTGATTCCAGACACCGGTAAGTTAGGCTGGTGTGTGCGGTCAGGTGTGTTTTCAATTAAAAGACCGTAGACGGAATTAGTCCCGATGGACTAAAGGAAATCCGTTACTCGTGGGTAAAGAGTACACCCTCTGCAGAGATTAAATCTATTCGAATAGTCGTGTCCATGGTTAAGGACTACAGTCTGGGATGGGTCAAGTGTCGGTCTTAGTGTCGGTCTTCGGAGGAGAAACTACTAAACAAGAACATGGATCATAACGTGTGACTTATGATGATTATGATTATTATTATTATGAACTAACCCCTTTATATTATTTGCAGTATTGAGTATCCCTGGGACGGATCTACCTCCTGGGTATTTACTATGATTGTTTTCTTATAAGCCCTTTATGTGGTGTCGCTCAGACGCCCGACTGTGGCATGCTTGTTATTTACTTTATAAGCCCTTTATGTGGTGTTGCTCAGACACCCGACTGAGGCATGCTCGTTATTTACTATCCTTTCGAGGCGTCGCTTTAGACACCCGATCGATGCATTTTATTACTACTATGTTATTACATATTCATGTTGCATTTAAATAACCTGCTTGCATGCATCAGGGATTTTATTTTATGACTGACGTTGTGATCATAGAATATTTTAGAGCATAATTTGTTATATTATACCCGTGTTCATAATGTTTGCGAGTACATTCAAAGTACTCACTGGCTTGTCCCTGGCTATTGTCTTGGCCAGATTTCTTGCATGGAGAGGAGCATTGCGATGACAACCCCGGAACCTAAGCAACGGTGATAGCAGCCTCGTGAAGATAAGAGTTAACCTGGTCAGCTGTTCCTGTGGGAAATGGAGTCCCATAGACGCTGATGTACCACAAACCGCTTCCGCCATCAACCACTAGCAACCTTATGTTGTACTCATAGGCCAGGATGGTCTTGTACTACATATTATGTGTTTTTTGCTTGGAGTTTCTGTATCAAGTTGGTGCCTCATCAGCTAACAGTAATACTGGGGCTGGTGAGCACAAAGGGCATTTTCTGGGAAATTAATACCCGGAAAAACCGTCATGACACTTTCGCAACAAGTCAAGCTTTGTAGATAGTAATATTACCATCAGCGTCAGTCTTCTTCTTGAAGATCCATTTATTCTCGATGGCTTGCCGATCATCGGGCAAGTCAACCAAAGTCCACACTTTGTTTTCATACATGGATCCCATTTCAGATTTCATGGCTTCAAGCCATTTTTCGGAATCTGGGATCATCATCGCTTCCTCATATTTTGTAGGTTCGTCATGGTCAAGTAACATGACCTCCAGAATAGGAATACCGTACCACTCTGGTGCGGATCTTACTCTGGTTGACCTATGAGGTTCGGTAGTAACTTGATCTGAAGTTTCGTGATTAATATCATTAGCTTCCCCACTAATTAGTGTAGGCATCAGAGGAACCGGTTTCTATGATGAACTACTTTCCAATAAGGGAGCAGGTACAATTACCTCATCAAGTTCTACTTTCCTCCCACTCACTTCTTTCGAGAGAAACTCCTTCTCTAGAAAGGATCCATTCTTAGCAACGAAAGTCTTGCCTTCAGATCTGTGATAGAAGGTGTACCCAGTAGTTTCCTTTGGGTATCCTATGAAGACAGATATCTCCAATTTAGGTTCGATCTTATCATGTTGAAGCTTTTTCAAATAAGCATCGCAGCCCCAAGTTTTTAAGAAACGACAACTTTGGTTTCTTACCAAACGACGGTTCATAAGGCGTCGTCTCAATGGATTTTGATGGTGCCCTATTTATCGTGAATGCAGCCGTCTCTAAAGCATAACCCGAAAATGATAACGGTAAATCAGTAAGAGACATCATAGATTGTACCATATCTAGTAAAGTACAATTATGACGTTCGGACACACCATTACACTGTGGTGTTCTAGGTGGCGTGAGTTGCGAAACTATTCCGCATTGTTTCAAATGTAGACCAAACTCGTAACTCAAATATTCTCCTCCACGATCAGATCGTAGAAACTTTCTTTTCTTGTTACGATGATTTTCCACTTCACTCTGAAATTCTTTGAACTTTTCAAATGTTTCAGACTTATGTTTCATTAAGTAGATATACCCATATCTGCTCAAATCATCTATGAAGGTGAGAAAATAACGATACCCGCCGCGAGCCTCAATATTCATCGGACCACATACATCAGTATGTATGATTTCCAATAAATCTGTTGCTCGCTCCATAGTTTTGGAGAACGACGTTTTAGTCATCTTGCCCATGAGGCATGTTTCGCAAGTACCAAGTGATTCATGATCAAGTGATTCCAAAAGTCCATTAGTATGGAGTTTCTTCATGCATTTTACACCAATATGACCCAAACGGCAGTGCCACAAATAAGTTGCACTATCATTATCAACTCTGCATCTTTTGGCTTCAACATTATGAATATGTGTGTCACTACTATCGAGATTTAACATGAATAGACCACTCTTCAAGGGTGCATGACCATAAAAGATATTACTCATATAAATAGAACAACCATTATTCTCAGATTTAAATGAATAACCGTCTCACATTAAACAAGATCTAGATATAATGTTCATGCTCAACGCTGGCACCAAATAACAATTATTTAGGTCTAAAACTAACCCCGAAGGTAGATGTAGAAGTAGCGTGCCGACAGTGATCACATCGACTTTGGAACCATTTCCCACGCGCATCATCACCTCATCCTTAGCCAGTCTTTGCTTAATTCGTAGTCCCTATTTTGAGTTGCAAATATTAGCAACAAAACCAATATCAAATACCCAGGTGCTACTGCGAGCTCTAGTAAGGTACACATCAATAACATGTATATCACATATACCGTTGTTCACCTTGCCAGCCTTCATATCCGCCAAATACTTGGGGCAGTTCCGCTTCCAGTGTCCAGTCTGCTTGTAGTAGAAGCACTCAGTCTCAGGCTTAGGTCCAGACTTGGGTTTCTTCTCTTGAGCAGCAACTTGTTTGCTGTTCTTCTTGAAGTTCTCCTTCTTCTTCCCTTTACCCTTTTTCTTGAAACTAGTGGTCTTGTTAACCATCAACACTTGATGCTCCTTTATGATTTCTACCTCCGCAGCCTTTAGCATTGCGAAGAGCTCGGGAATTGTCTTGTTCATCCCTTGCATATTATAGTTCATCACGAAGCTCTTGTAGCTTGGTGGTAGTGATTGAAGAATTCTGTCAATGACACTATCATCAGGAAGATTAACTCCCAGTTGAATCAAGTGATTATTATACCCAGACATTTTGAGTATATGTTCACTGACACAACTATTCTCCTCCATCTTGCAGCTATAGAACTTATTGGAGACTCCATATCTCTCAATCTGGGCATTTGCTCGAAATATTAACTTCAACTCCTGGAACATCTCATATGCTCCATGACGTTCAAAACGTCGTTGAAGTCCCGGTTCTAAGTCGTAAAGCATGGCACACTGAACTATCGAGTAGTCATCAGCTTTGCTCTACCAAACGTTCACAACATCTGCAATTGCATCTGTAGCAGGCCTCGCACCCAGCAGTGCTTCCAGGACGTAATTCTTATGTGCGGCAATGAGGATAATCCTCAAGTTACGGACCCAGTCCGTGTAATTGCTACCATCATCTTTCAACTTTGCTTTCTCAAGGAACGCACTAAAATTCAATGGAACAACAGCATGGGCCATCTATCTACAATAACATAGACAAGCAAAATACTATCAGGTACTAAGTTCATGATAAATTTAAGTTCAATTAATCATATTACTTATGAACTCCCACTTAGATAGACATCTCTCTAATCATCTAAGTGATCACGTGATCCAAATCAACTAAACCAGAACCGATCATCACGTGAAATGGAGTAGTTTTCAATGGTGAACATCATTATGTTGATCATATCTACTATATTATTCACGCTGGACCTTTCGGTCTTAGTGTTCCAAGGCCATATCTACATATGCTAGGCTCGTCAAGTTTAACCTGAGTATTCTACATGTGCAAAACTGGCTTGGACCCCTTGTAGATGAACATTGAGCTTATCACACCCGATCATCATGTGGTGTCTCGGCACAATGAACTTTGGCAACTGTGCATACTCAGGGAGAACACTTTTACCTTGAAATTTAGAGAGAGATCATCTTATAATGCTACCGTCAATCAAATCAAAATAAGATGCATAAAGGATAAACATCACATGCAATCAATATAAGTGATATGATATGGCCATCATCATCTTGTGCTTGTGATCTCCATCTCAGAAGCACTGTCACCATCGTCACCGGCATGACACCTTGATCTCCATCGTAGCATCGTTGTCGTCTCGCCAACTATTGCTTCTACGACTATCGCTACCACTTAGTGATAAAGTAAAGCAATTACAGGGCGATTGCATTGCATACAATAAAGCGACAACCATATGGCTCCTGCCAGTTGCCGATAACTCGGTTACAAAACATGATCATCTCATACAATAAAATATAGCATCACTTCTTGACCATATCACATCACAGCATGCCCTGCAAAAACAAGTTAGACGTCCTCTACTTTGTTGTTGCAAGTTTTTACGTGGCTGCTACGGGCTGAGCAAGAACCGTTCTTACCTACGCATCAAAACGTCAAGTTAGTGTTGTTTTAACCTTCACAAGGACCGGGCGTAGCAACACTCGGTTCAACTAAAGTTGGAGAAACAGACACCCGCCAGCCACCTGTGTGCAAAGCACGTTGGTAGAACCGTCTCGCGTGAGCGTACGTGTAATGTCGGTCCGGGCCGCTTCATCCAACAATACCGCCGAACCAAAGTATGACATGCTGGTAAGCAGTATGACTTGTATCACCCACAACTAACTGTGTTCTACTCGTGCATATAACATCTATGCATAAACCTGGCTCGGATGCCACTGTTGGGGAACATAGTAATTTCAAAAAATTCCTACGCACACGCAAGACCATGGTGATGCATAGCAACGAGCGGGTAGAGTGAGTCCACGTACCCTCGTAGACTGAAAGAGGAAGCGTTAGCACAACGTGGTTGATGTAGTCGTACGTCTTCACGATCCGACCGATCCAGGTACCTAACGTACATCACCGCCGAATTCACCACACGTTCAGCTCGATGACGTCCCACGAACTCCGATCCAGCAGAGCTTCACGGGAGAGTTTCGTCTGCACGACGACGCGGTGACGGTGATGATGTAGC
Organism: Triticum dicoccoides; assembly: GCF_002162155.2. Taxonomy (NCBI): domain Eukaryota; kingdom Viridiplantae; phylum Streptophyta; class Magnoliopsida; order Poales; family Poaceae; genus Triticum; species Triticum dicoccoides. The sequence continues at coordinate 528,058,399 of NC_041389.1, read as the reverse complement.
TACCGACGCAGGGCTTCGCCTAAGCACCGCTACGATATAATGAAGGTGGAATATGGTGGAGGGGGGCACCGCACACGGCTGGAATAGATCAATAGATCAACTTGTGTGTCTAGAGGTGCCCCTTGCCCCCGTATATAAAGGAGCAAGGGGGAGGCGGCTGGCCAGGAGGAGGGCGCACCAAGGGGGGAGTCCTACTCCCACCGGGAGTAGGACTCCTCCTTTCCTTGCAGGAGTAGGAGAAGGGAAGGAAGGGGGAGAGGAGGAGAAGGAAAAGGGGGGGGGGCGCCCCCCCTCCTTGGCCAATTCAGACTAGAGGGGGAGGGGGCGTGCGGCTGCCCTGGTTGCCCCTCCTCTTCTCCCACTAAGGCCCATTAGGCCCAATATACTCCCCGAGGGGTTCCGATAACCCCCTGGTACTCCGGTATATGCCCGAACTCACCCGGAACACTTCCGAAGTCCAAACATAGTCATCCAATATATTGATCTTTATGTCTCGACCATTTCGAGACTCCTCATCATGCCTGTGATCATATCCGGGACTCCGAACTATCTTCGGTACATAAAAACACATAAACTCATAATACCTATTGTCACCGAACTTTAAGCGTGCGGACCCTATGGGTTCGAGAACTATGTAGACATGACCGAGACACGTCTCCGGTCAATAACCAATAGCGGAACCTGGATGATCATATTGGTTCCCACATATTCTACGAAGATCTTTATCGGTCAAACCGCATAACAACATACGTTGTTCGCTTTGTCATCGGTATGTTACTTGCCCGAGATTCGATCGTCGGTATCTCAATACCTAGTTCAATCTCGTTACCGGCAAGTCTCTTTACTCATTATGTAATGCATCGTCCCACAACTAACTCATTAGTCACATTGCTTGCAAGGCTTATAGTGATGTGCATTACCGAGAGGGCCCAGAGATACCTCTCCGACAATCGGAGTCACCAATCCTAATCTCGAAATACACCAACTCAACAAGTACCTTCGGAGACACCTGTAGAGCACCTTTATAATCACCCAGTTACATTGTGACATTTGGTGGCACACAAAGTGTTCCTCCGGTAAAGGGGAGTTGCATAATCTCATAGTCATAGGAACATGTATAAGTCATGAAGAAAGCAATAGCAACATACTAAATGATCAAGTGCTAAGCTAACAGAATGGGTCAAGTCAATCACATCATTCTCCTAATGATGTGAGCATGTTAATCAAATGACAACTCATGTCTATGGTTAGGAAACTTAACCATCTTTGATTAACGAGCTAGTCAAGTAGAGGCATACTAGTGACACTTATGTTTGTCTATGTATTCACACATGTATTATGTTTCCGGTCAATACAATTCTAACATGAACAATAAACATTTATCATGATATGGGGAAATAAATAATAACTTTATTATTACCTCTAGGGCATATTTCCTTCAAACTTAATGTCTTTTTGCTAATTAATAGGATTACATGCAATGAACTAAACACCGCATGTCATGTTTGGTAATCTCAAGTCATTGAAAGCATGCACGGCCCACATCTCTCATTAGTTGATATGTCACGAAATAAGAAATGAGGAGGGAGTTAATGTACCATGCCTAAGTGTTTTGGGATTATTTGGTGTTCGTAAGGTGACTTACACAACATATTTGTTTACATGCATTAACATTTTATTAGTTAAATCAAAGGTCAAAACTTGGCGCAAAATGCAAAGGGGACCAATAAACCAGTACACATCAAACTTCTCTCGTTTGGCCCCAACTAAAGGTCCGATGAGATGACTATACTGCACCGACACAGAGGGGGACACAACTTCATTGACTTACTGCATCTGCCTTTGGGTGAATGACACGTGGGGCCAACGGGTAGCTGGCCCACCTGTCATACAACCAAAGGCAGGTGCAGTAGAGGGCCGAGGAGTACATGGCCAACACACATGTGAATTCAATGCATTCTGCACTTCTCATATAAAGGCTCCCTGCCAGTCCAATCTAGTATGAAATCCTACGCACCTACGCACGCTAATCAAGGGCAAGAGTGATCACTCGAATCACAAGATCAGTTGACTAGAAGCTAAGCTAGACCCATGGAGGCGATGAGAGCGAGCATTAGCTGGATGTGCCAAATGGTCCACAATGCCGGCCTGCGGCCCGGCACCGAGGAACGTCTCCAGGTAGTGCTTGAGGCCGCCAGGGCGATGGGCCTCTTAGACGACAGCTTCTTCTCCTTGTTCGACGAGTTCCTCGTCAGTTTCCTCTACAAGTTCACCATCGTCAAGAAGCTCGTAGACGACCTTGACATACGCCTCCAACTGACGCGCCCAGGCTCTGCGATGCCCGCCACCCTCAAAAGACACTATGGTGACAACCTCTTCGATGCACTGGTGGCCCTGCGACTACCCGCCGCCGCGCTGCAGAATGTTCACCTCGAGGTCGCGCTCGCCGCGCAGCGCCTGGCGCAGCAAGACACCATCGACATAATAACCCATGTCTACGCGCAAATCGTCCACAAGGACTACTACATGCAAGAGGAGGACGATAGGACGCTGGCCTTCTTGGACCGCAGGGCAACGTTGGACGACATTGTTCAGAAGCACATTGAGCTCGCCGCCAACGTCGCTGCTCCTCACACGTCGGCTGTTGACCCGGCGCACTAGGGTGTGAGGATGTCGTTGATGGATCCGTATGTATTTTTATCCTTTCGTCAAATCCATGTAGTTGTATATGGTACTACTAGTAATTATCTTACCTTTTGCATCAACTTCATAATTTACGTACGTACTCCATGCATGAACCGCGCCAGAACCAAACTTCTCATTACTCTAGGGAAAATCGTTATTTCTATCTATCGGTCGCGCCATGGAGCAGAACCAAATTTTACAAGTTACAAGTTCAAAAGGAAAAGCCCGCCGTGTTCGCGTCGCACCCCCACATAGTTGGTCCGGCACGCCGCTCAAGGGGGAATGCGTGCAGTGTTGCATTTTCACTTACAAGTGGGACCGCAGTCGAGCAAACCGACTATCGGCAAACCCCCACCCCGCCCACCATGCGGTGGCTAAGAAAACAGGAGGGAGAAGAGATGGCTGTAGCACGGACTCCAAGAAAATTGGTGTCGGATGGGACTCATGTGGGTGGCATGTGCCGTACTGCTAGACGTGAATGCCGGTTATGGCCCATGCCACCCCACTATATCGAGCCTATATCGAGGTGCTGGTTACGTAGAACAAATTTCTTGGAGTCCGTGCTCAGCTCTCCTCTATTTCTCTTATCAGCCAGCCAGCGGACGCGCGGAGCCCATCGTCTGTTTGCTCATATGCAGTCCCACATGTCAGTGAAAATGCAAGAGGACCCACTGAACCTGCACATCTTTCAACTCGACGTGCTAGTGATGAAAAAAATCCAATAAAGATCTTCGGTGGCCGCTTTTGGAGTTAATCAAGAGTTGTACGATTCTATTTACAGTTTAACCCTGACTTGCCATCAATGTGGAGTGGCGGGCTCAGCTGGCGCCGGGCGGTAAGCGCGTGCGGGAGGGGGAGGGGTTTTTGTTGGGCCAAGGAGGTGAGAAGCCTAGAAGATCTCACCTACATCATCATTAGGCATGCAACCGCCTTGATAGACAACATGCATAAAAGGAGTAGAGGCGACTGGGGACGCACCACGTCGTGGGCACTCCATATGTGCTCGTGTGTGTGCAGCGTGCGTGTTTTTCCATCGGTGCTAGCTCTAAGGCCGAGGCTGCGGTCGTCTTTGTCTCCGACTAGTCATTGAGCAACGATGGCAAAGAGGTCCTGCAAGAGATGCGTAGGCGTCGTTGTGTGCGAGCTTCGCCGTAGCACGATGAACCGGATGTTGCCACAGATGGCGCACACCTCCATGCAGCCCAGTGTGTGCGCATGCATGTGTTATTCACGTGCATTCTGCGGCCCATTGTGTGTGCATGCACGCGTTGTGTACGTGCGTTGTGTGCTCCATGCTGTGCGCGTATGTGCATGAGTTGGATCGGATAGAGTTAGTGCGTTGGCGTGTGTACATGCGTGGCTGCATGCGTCCTATACATGTGTGGCTTGTTGCGTGGTTATCAATATAAACTATAAAACATCTTCAATTTAGCATCCTGATGTATCGTTTCTAGTGGTTATCGAAGAGTTCATGTTCTTTTATTTGTTTATAGGTGGGCAGGCAGCAAAAAATAGAGGAAAACATGCAAGGTTCCTTGCAGACACTCCACCGCGAGGTTCCTTGCTCCTTCTCGGTCGTCGGGAATCTATGTTCTTCAACTCTTTTCTTTTACGTGAGCTTTGTTCATCCTTTTCCCAACACATGAGACATCTAGCATCAAGGTGCACTTGTCATGCAAGAAAATGATTATAATCAAATAAGCAGTGTGTAAGTGAGTCGTGCACTTTGATGGCACCTACTACTATGCAATATTTTTTCTCCTTGATGGCACATGAATAGTGCACATACTCAACGACGGAGCCCGGGATGGTAGCCATGACATGGTCAACCCTTTTTTGGAGAGAGTATGTACTAAATAACTTTTATGTGTCCCGTCAACTTGCATAACGACGAGAAGCTTGATTACGCCTTCTCCCTCGCCAATGTGTGCGCGGTGGCTCGTAGCACGAGGAGAAACTTTTGCTTCAAGCGGTGGACGTGCATCAGCTCATTTGGTGCCAGATTGCGAGAAGTACTACTTTAGAACCATCGACTTCCGGAAGAGGCGAAGAGCCAAGCGCAAGGTCACCTACTAACCTTAGACTAGGCGTAGTGGGAGTAACATAAGTAGGGGTACCTCCTTTTTTATTCTAGAAACAACCACACGCGAATATCGAGGTGCTGGTTACGTAGAACAAATTTCCTAGAGTCCGTGCTCATCCCTCCTCTATCTCTCTTCTCAGCCAACCAACAGACGCGCGGAGCCCATCGTCTGTTTGCTCATATGCGGTCCCACATGTCAGTGAAAACGCAAGAGGACCCACTGAACCTGCACATCTTTCAGCTCGACGTGCTGGTGATGAAAAACAAATCCAATAAAGATCTTCGATGGCCGCTTTTGGAGTTACTCAAGAGTAGTAAGATTCTATTTATAGTTTAATCCAAGATGCACATCATGTGGCTTCAACTACCACTCTATTTTCTTGCATGACACGACCTGGATGCTGGATGTCCCACGTGTCGGCAAAAGGAGGAAGAACCCGACCAAATCTTGGGTTGTGCTCTCGGATTAGACTAGTTGTGCTAACTTAAAAAAATTATTGTGTACTCCCTCCGTTCCTAAATGTAAGTCTTTGTAGAGATTCCACTATAAACCGCATACGGATGTATATAGATGCATTTTAGGTTTAGATTCATTCATTTTACTCTGTATGTAGTCCACCTAGTGGAATCACTACAAAGCCTTATATTTTGGAAGGAGGGAGTAGAATGGATGCAAGTTTTGGTATTTGGAAGAAGAGCACGGCCACCGCATCCGAGAAATGGCCCAGACACGACCCCGTTGCCCTACCCAAGCAGAGAGAATCCGGGCAAAACGGAGGTCCGTTTGGGGTCGTGCGTTGGAGTTGGCCTTACAAGTGTGACCGCAGTTGAGGAAACCGACTATCGGCAAACCCCCACCTCACCCGCCGCGCGATGGTTGAGTGAGAGAAACGACGAGGTTGAAGAGATTGTTGTAGCACGGACTCCAAGAAATATGGTGTCAGATGGAAGTCATGTTGGTGCCGTGTGCCATACTCCTGGATGTGAATGCTTGTTCTGGCCCATGCCACCCTACTACTCCTACTACTTATATATAGTAGTAGTATCGAGGATTCGAGGTGCTGGTTACGTACAGCGAACACATTAACATATGGCCCACCTCACACTATGGCCAAATTTCCTGGAGTCTGTGCTAGGTTAAAAGTGTTCTTTGTGAGGGTGGGTGGCTGGTCTCAAGTTTAAAATTGTTTTATTACGTATACGTAGATGTAGAGATAGAGCAGCAGTTCTGAAAGTTTGAACCCAAACATCAGAATGCAATTTCTACTGGACTCATCCGAGGATCTAGGATGATGGGATTCGCAGCTACTATAAAAACACCCGCCCGATGAGTGAAGCATGTGAAGCTAGTACAAATAGTGTACTACTATTGTTGATTGGCCTCATCCGATAACCTGTTGCAATGCACGTACAATTATGTATTCAGAAAAAATTGCCTCGTCGCAACACTCACTCAGAGAACTGACTCGAAAGCCATTCATAAATTTACTAAGTTTATCATAGGCATATCATTTTATTACATACAACAGGTCATCAACCCACAACGACAACGAGGATACATTATAATACTAAAGTTTTCATCACACAACAAAGAACAATCAATGAAATGAACTTCAACTCAACCAATCCTCGGCGTTGGAAACGCTTGCTTTGAACCACAAGTGATTCTCTGGGAAGGGCCATCTATTGTCAATCTCGAGACCAACACAGGACTGATTATCCAGGCTGAAGCGGACTACTATATCAGTACCAGGGTAGGGAACCACCAAAATGTCCGAGGTATAGGTACAGTTGCTTCTCATAAATGGTAGTAACATTGTGTCAACAATAGTTGGATCGCCTTTCACCATCATTGGATAGTTTTGTCCAAGGAAGAGCGAGTTTTCTCCAAGACTATCAATTCTATACCAGGGAGAAGGTGTTGGCGCTAGCACACTAGTATCCATCCCGAATACCATGCAACAGGTGTTGGAATAGGTCCGGAGAGTGCGACCATGGGAGACAACACCTTCTTCCTTAGTAGTAACATCAGCAGTGGGTTGTATACAGACAAGAAGGGGTGATCCATCAGAATAAGTTGCCAGGCGACACTGAGTATATGGGCCCTGCTCGTCCTCACGCTCGTGATCATCACCATCGTCATCTCCCCCTTGGTTATAAAAATTTTCAAGTATAGGTGGTGGAATGTTCACAGGACCTTGGAAACACAAGAAGAAGGTTAATTAGTAAAGGGAAACTTGCTAACCTGCATGCATGTGGATGAAACACTTATAATTACGGTGGAAGACAAACATACCGAAACTACGAGGATCCCATGCAAAAACAGTGCCATGAGTGGTGGAAGCAAACACAAGACCCTCGTATTGAATTGCATCACAGTACACATTTGTGTACAAAAACTGATTTTTGAGCAATATCCATCCTGTCGAACCACGAAGGACGACAACAAGCTTGTCGAAGATAGCAACAACTACATAGTTCCTGTAATTCCAAGAGCGGTTGGGAACTTGACAAAGTGCTATCTTTCGTAGAAGACAATCACCATGATGGTATTTGAACATGCGTAGAATACCGGTGTGCTCAACCTCTGGGCAGTCTGCTGAGATTTTTGGAAGTAGAACCCGATGACGAGTGTACACATTCACAAGTTCCCACTCGCAGTTGTACCCAATATAAACAACCCAATCTCCATTTGCGCTTGCCCAAGCCTTGTCCTCAAGAGATGGCATCTTAACATCATACGTATCATTATCAAGCGGCATCAACTTGCACAAGGCGAGGCCTCCATCGTCCCCGTGCCAATCATCATGGTCATGGCGAAGAAGATAGGGGAGATCAAACCGCTCCTGGACCCTTGGGTTCCTTGTAATGATGTTATTAGTTGACTCGAGAATGGTCTTGAATGAACCTGCCATGCTAGCCGAGGTGATGACGTTGCACCGATCAATGAGTTCCTCCACCACGTCATCTTTCAGATCGGGGCAAGAATAACGGGGTCGTTTCCGGCCTGTTCCCTCCATGGATAAGACGATCGAACAATGACAGAAGCAAGGGTGAAGGCAAATGGAGGAGGGAGGAAGAGTGTGCGACAGCAGTTCCAAATCGAGAGGAAAAGGCAAAGAGTCGGTGGACGGTTGCAGTTTGCCATGGTAGATGAAGAGGCGCCCCGACCTACACGTCCGTTCAAAAATACTAGTAGAAAAGGATTCACCGTTGTCTCACTGACATGTTGGAATGGGACCACATGTCAACGAAACATGGTGTGTAATTCCTCGTGCAAAATGCGATCTGGTCGCATTGGCCCGAGGTGCCGCATTAGTTATTGACCTTTATTTTTTTAATGGGATGCCGTTCAGTTTTAAAGCAGACTAACTGGTACTGTATGCACAGAAAATATAAACTACTCTACCACTACTCCCCCTCTAGTACTAGTAGTATAAAAATATATATAGGCTGGAGCTTCAGTGCTTTCTTGCTAAGGGCTGCCCACTTTCTTCTCACACTATCACCCTCTCTCCAGATCTAAAAAAGACAGCCTCTCTCTCCCTCCTCACCGGTGGTCACAGATCTGCCGGGGAAGAAAAGGACATGCAGCGTTGACGCACTCGTCGACGGCGAGCGAGGCCACGCACTAACGGCAAGGCCGTCCTCTTAGACCTAGCGTCCGGGCGGGATGGCCTCCGTCCCCAAGCTCGCTGCCGCAGTGTGTGCGGAGGACGACGACCACGAGCGAAGCCACTTCCCACCGACCCTCAGGTATGCTACCTCTTTTCGAACCATACTCTTGTTCTATTGCCCCATCTGCCACGTCGCTGCATGTGGATCTTTTTCCACTCCACCATCTTCCCAATTTGCTATCCTCTACTCTGCTGGTCACGCAGACGAGAACCTTAATTTGCACTATTAAAGGAAACCCTACTTCACGCAGACTAATCCATGTCTGGGTTGAATAAGGAAAGGAAGGGAGACTGTACTATCCAAGAGAGTAGGCATCGAACCCGCATCTAGGTTCAAAAGGGGAAAATCAGTAGCTAAGGAACGAGTCTCGTGTCTCTTGGTTGAAGAAAGGTAGAAAGGCATGACAACGCAATAGAGAATGACCAGGTCGATCGGTTTGTTGTCCTCACATAGGAAAAAGGTAGCTAAAGAGAACAAAATGGGATGTAATCCACATATGCTGCCTGGATATTTGTTGCTCTGGGCAACCATACCTCCCTCACCACTCTATGCGTCCGTGGAGGTACATCGTACTGGTGCGCCCACTATCCGAATGGGCCTCCCATGCTCTTATTTCCACTTTTTTCCTGTTAGTATAACGCTAGCAGTCAAGTCAAGCAATGCTACTGCTAAAGTGATGCCACATTTAATGAATTCCGCAATCAGTCTAATGCCACTGATAAATTAAAGCAATGCCATTTAATGTCAATGTATTATTTCAGGGTTATCTGTTGATTGTGGATGTATTATAGATTTTTCAGCTAAGGCATTCTAATGTTGCTGCATAGCCAGTATACCAACGATGAAACTTGTTACTACCTTCAGATTTTTCATTGTTAATGCTTATAGATTACATACCTCACTTTCATGAGATAAGTTATTTTTTGTACAGTGTCACAAGAATGCCAAGGCGCTGATGTCATTTTATTTTGGTTAAACTACACAAAAAATTATGAAGACAAGAGGAAAGGTCAAGAGTGGGCACCTCATCCTCTGGCTGTTCTCTTTATTCATTCGATCAAGTTTTTATGTTTGATCGATTATCAAGATTGGGATAGCAATTTTTAAGGTCCCCACGACTTCGAAATGATATTTATGTAGCGACTAGACCTCAAATAGTCCAGTTTCTGTGCATTAGTTTCATCCCTGGATCGGTAATGCTGACATGCACAATACTCGAGGATTTATAACAGAGTAGCAATCACACACTTATTACATCGAATGTCTTAAAAGAGAACTTATTACAATAATATGGCTTCAGGCCATCTAAATACAATAACAGCAGAAGGCTTGGAATATAAAGTGAGTCCATCAACTCCAACGGCATAGCTGAGTGAAAGACAACGACCTATGGCACCTTACTCGTCATCTGAAAAGTCTGCAACATGATATGTTGCAGCCCGAAACGGGTCAGCACATGGAATATGCTGGCAATGTAACACATAGAATAATGAACAGAATAAATGCTATCACTACATGCATATATGGCTGGTGGAAAGCTCTATGGTTACAGTTTTGCATAAAGCCAATTTTTCCCTACAACAAAGGAATAAATTTTATTTAACTATCATGGTGGTTGTTAAACATTGAGAAGGTTCCTCCAACTCAATCCCAATTAAGCATCATCAATTACCCAACAAAATTGATTTAGAGTGATGAGATCAACATGATAATCCAAGAACCAGATACTCAAGATGTCCATAACCGGGGACACGGCTAACCATGCGCAAACCTATGCAGAGGTTTGTGCACTTTTCCCCACAAGACTCGAATACATCCATGGTCGGAGATTCGAGACACAGTCTTTCTAAAGCATTAACTCTCTACTCTGGATATACAGTACCACATACAACCCACTACATCTGCTAGTCTACCTCTTCAAGAGCTTCACGCAACTTACTCAACTATGCTAGAGCCCATACTGGCTTGTGGCTGCACACGGAAGTTTCTAGCATGAATAATCTTATGATCCCGTTGAGCCTGGGTGGCAGTCTCTAGGATGATCACATGGGTACTCTGGGATATCATAGGACAACACTGGATTCTCCAGGTGCCATGACAACCACTCGGTACTCTAGGGTGCCTCAAGCAATCCACCCATGTGTATATAAGTAGCCACCTTAAGTTAACCATTAAGTAACAATACTCACATCTGTCATGGATACACTCACCCAAACCACGTCTACGAGCATAGCATAGCAATGTTGAGCATAACGTAGAAGTAACTCCCAAAGGTTTGATAATAAACAGGGTAATAGGTTCTACCTCATCATCTACTTTCCAAAACCCACATGTTAAAACAGATCCAAACCATGCAATGTTTGAGGGTTGATCTAATGCAATAAAAACTGGGTGATAAAGGGATATGATCAAAGTGTTACTTGCCTTGCTGATGATCCGCAAAACCTAGAGACTCGTAGTAGCACGCTTCGCACTCCGGGTACTCTATCGCAATCAAACAATAGCATACATAAGTACTCAACTAAATGCATGAGTGAAACTCAAATAAAAGGATCTAACCAGAAAGTTCTACTGAAGAACTCCGGTTTGCAAAAAGAATCAAATCAAACGGAGAAACGAAAATCAAACTACGAAAAAACAAGGTCCGATTACTAATCTGAACTAAAGTCAAATTTTAAAGTACCAAAATCTTGTTCAAGTTGGTTAAACAAATAGAGGGCTTTGAGACGAAGATCTAGGCGCTTGAATCGCCTGATTCCGATAAACGAGCGAAAAGATAAACTAAAACGAAGATCACGGCAGAAATCGCGATCGAAAATAATCACGGAAAACCCAGGAAAAAGAAAAATTGACGAACAGGCTAACGAACGAACGTTCGCTGTCTGCGGCTAACGGGTGAACAACATTCATTAAAACGAACATACAGACGAATGTTCATTAATTAACTAAACCGGAAAAAACCGATCTATAAAAAAACCTAGGGTTTTTCAAAAAAAAAACGGGCGGTTTCCTAACAAAAAATCGGCGGCGGCGGGCGGCTACCTCGGCGAGGTCCGACGGGGTCGACGGTGGGACGGCGGCGGTGGCGGCGGCGTGGATCGGGCGACGGGTTGGCAACGGTGGGCTCTAGCGGCGGCGGGTCGGGGCGGCGACGCGGGCGGCAGCGGCGCAGATCGGGCAGTGGGGCTGGCGGCTAGGGTTTCGATGGGGGCACTGGCGGCTCAGGCCTTCAGCCTTTTAAAGGGCCGGCCGGGTCGGTGTCCCAGGCGGACACGACCAGGTAAGTCGGTTCATTTTTTTAAATATTCCGACGCGCAGAAAAATGAATAAAAGAAATACTAAACGGACTCCAAAAATCCTGAAGTAAATATTCCCCGTCCTCTAAAATATAAAGTGGACAAAGTGAATATTTATTTGGGCCTCCAATGCAATTTGAAAAATGCATTTTTTTTCCTAATTCGAATAAAATAGCAATAAAACTCTGAATAAAACTCTTATTTGATTTTAATATTTTCCCTCCAATATTTCTTTTTTGGGGGGGGAGTCATTTTATCCCCTCTCTTATATTTTCATATAGAAAATATTCAGAGATAAAAATAATTAAAACCAAATGATCCACTTTTCAAAATTTGAGATAACTCAAATATGAAAAATAACGAGATCCCGAACTCTCTCCGTGGGTCCTTGAGATACATAGAATTTCTAGGATCCTCCAAAAAGCAATAAAATATGATATGCAATGATGATCTAATGTATAATATTCCAAATTGAAAATTTGGGATGTTACAAACCTACCCCCCTTAAGACGAATCTCGCCCTCGAGATTCGGGTTGGCTAGAAAATAGGTGTGTGTGATCCTTCCGTAGGTCTTCCTCTCGTTTCCAGGTGGCTTCATCCTCGGTATGGTGGCTCCACTAAACTTTGCAGAACTTATAACCTTGTTGTGTGTGACTCGGCAGGCAAACTCGAGAATCTTCACTGGTTTCTCCTCATAAGTCAAATCACTATCCAACTGAATCGCTTCCAGCGGCACTGTATCTCTCAGAGGAATATCGACCATCTCTGCGTGGCACTTCTTCAACTAGGAAACGTGGAACACATCGTGAACTCCTGACAATCCTTCTGGCAATTCCAATTTGTAAGCAACTTCTCCCATACGCTCCAAAACTTTGTAGGGTCCCACAAAACATGGTGCTAACTTTCCCTTAACTCCAAAACGCTAAACTCCTCGAAGTGGGGACACACGAAGATATACTCCGTCTCTGAATTCATAAACTATCTCCTTGCATTTTGAATCCTCATAACTCTTCTACCTGGACTGGGCTACCTTGAGTCTATCACGAATCAACTCAACCTTCTCTTCAGACTCTTTAATCAAATCTGGTCCAAACAACTGACGGTCCCCAACTTCATCCCATAACAACGGGGTCCTGCACCTCCTTCCATACAAAGCCTCGAAAGGGGCCATCTTCAAACTGGCTTGATAACTCTTGTTGTAAGAGAACTCTGCATATGGAAAATTGTCGTCCCAACTAGATCCATAGTCTAGCACACAAGCTCTCAACATGTCCTCCAGAATCTCATTTACTCTCTCGGTTTGTCCATCTATTTGTGGATGAAAGGCTGTACTAAACTCTAGCCTGGTACCCAAAGTCTCATGCAACTGATTCCAAAACTTTGAGGTAAACTGGGTTCCTCTATCTGATACAATGGTCCTCGGAACTCCATGCAAACATACAATCCTGGTCATGTATATTTTTGCCAACTTAGCACTCGTGTAAGTGGTCCTTACTGGGATGAAATGAGCTACCTTCGTCAATCGATCGACTACAACCCAAATTGAGTCATAGCCTGAACGAATCCTGGCCAATCCCGTGATAAAATCCATGCCTAGTTTGTCCCACTTCCATTCGGGTATCGGCAATGGTTGTAACAATCCTACTGGCTTTTGATGCTCTGCCTTCACTCTTTGACATACATCACAAACTACTACATACTCCAAATATCCTTCTTCATTCTGGTCCACCAGAAACTTTCCTTCAAATCCAGATACATCTTGGTATTCCCTGGGTGAATCAAATACGGCGAGTCATGGGCCTCCTGCAGAATCAACTTCCTGATCTCTGGGTCATTAGGCACATATACGCGATCTTCAAACCATAAGGTATCATGCTCATCCTCACGAAATCCTTTGGCCTTTCCTTTGCTCATCCTTTCCTTTATCTCGGCAATCTCCTTATCAGTCTTCTGAGCTTCTTTGATCTTATCCATCAAAGTAGACTGAATTTCGAATGCTGCTACATAGCCTCTCGGAACTATTTCCAAACATAGCCCGCGAAGATCCTCGACTAACTCCTTGGGTAATCCTCCGGTCATGAGTGTATTGACATGACTCTTGCGACTCAATGCATCGGCTACTACGTTAGCCTTTCCAGGATGATAGTGCAACCTCATATCATAATCCTTAATGAGCTCCAATCATCTCCTCTGCCTAAGATTCAATTCCTTCTGCGTGAAGATATACTTCAAACTCTTGTGATCCGTGTACACCTCATAGTGGTTTCCGGTGAGAAAATGTCTCCATGTCTTCAACGCATGCACTATGGTTGCTAACTCCAGATCATGGGTGGCATAGTTCAGTTCATGAGGTTTAAGCTGTCGTGAGGCATATGAAACAACTCTTCCCTCCTGCATCAGCACTGCTCCAAGTCCTCGACGTGAAGCGTCGTAATACACTTGATAATCCTTACGTTGGTCTGGAAGGGTCAGCACTGGGGCTGTAACCAAACGTTTCTTCAACTCCTGAAAACTAGCTTCACACTCCTCAGTCCATTTGAACTTGGTGTCCTTCTTCAACAACTCCATCATGGGTTTTGTAATCTTAGAGAAATTCTCAATGAACCTTCGGTAGTATCCTGGGAGTTCGAGAAAACTCCGGATCTCTCCAACTATCGTGGGTGCTTCCCATTTAGTTACAGTGACAATCTTGGTGGGGTCTACAGCTATTACTTCTCCGGATATAACATGTCCAAGAAATCCAACTTCCTTTAGCCAAAACTCACACTTGCCGAACTTGGTGTATAAGTGATGTTCCCTGAGCTTCTCGAGAACCAAACGAAAATGCTCCTTATGCTCCACTTCATTCTTTGAGTAAACCAATATATCATCAATGAACACCACGACGAACTTATCCAAAAACTCCATAAACACCTTATTCATCATGTTCATGAAATATGCAGGTGCATTAGTCAGACCAAATGACATAACGGTAATACTCATATAGCCCATACCTTGTGGTAAAGGTTGTCTTAGGTATATCCTGCTCTCGAATCTTCAGCTGGTGATATCCTGATCGCAGGTCGATCTTGGAAAATACTTTAGCTCCTTGCAACTGGTCAAACAAATCATTGATCATCGGCAGTGGGTACTTGTTCTTGATCGTCACCTCATTTAATGCTCGATAATCAACAACCATCCTTAACGATCCATCCTTCTTCTCCACTAGAAGTACAGGGCACCCCCAAGGTGATGAACTTGGTCGAATAAAACCTTTATCCAATAACTCATTAATCTGCTTCTTAATCTCTTCCAAATCCTTTGCGGGCATCCGATACGGTCTCTTAGATATTGGCCCGGTGCCTAGCAAAAGTTCAATAAAAAACTCAATGTCTCTATCTGGTGGCATGCCTGACAACTCCTCTGGAAATACATCTGGGTAATCCGTCACCACTAGTACTTCCTCCTGTACAACTCCTGATAAGGAATTCACTTGTGTCCTCTTTGGCACATGCCGGGATACATACTTAATCCTTCTTCCTTCTGGGGTGGTGAGCATAATCGACTTACTCGCACAATCAATGTTCCCTCCATACTTTGATAACCAATCTATGCCTAATATTACACTCAGTCCTTGTGACTCCAATATTATTAGGTCAGAGGGGAACACATAGTTACCAATCCTTAAAGGCAACCGATCACACCATAGGATGGCCATACACTCTGCTCCTGGCGAGGTTACTAACATGGGTGACCTAAGGGCTTGGGTTGGCAACTTATACTTATCCAAAAATCACCTTCAAATGTATGAATGCGATGCACCAGTATCAAAAAGACGATTGCAGTAAATGACTTAACCAAAAACTTACCTATTACTGCATCTGGCTGAGCTTCAACCTCCTCCACGCTAACGTGGTTCACCTGTCCCCTGTTGAAAGGGTTAGGCTTCTTCCCAACGCTTCCATTGCCATTTCCGTTCTTTGCTTCAGAACAATTTGTGGTGTAATGTCCATTCTTCCCACACTTGAAACATGTAATGTGACTTAGATCCTTCTTGGCGGGAATTGCTGGGTTGGAACGGTTCTGGCTGTTGTTTCCTCCATTCCCTTTTCCATTTTTGGGGCCACTATGGTTATGCAGAATCCCTCCATTAGAATTATGGCCTCCATGGTTGTGGTGAATGTGTCCTCCCGAGTTCGGGGTAAAACATGGTCGCTGCTGAGCTCCAAAATTCTACTTTCCTTGTCCATACCTCCTCTTGCGGCTGTCTATCTGTTGTTGCTTCCCTTCAATCATAAGAGCTCTATCTACCAACTCCTGGTAGTTGTTGAAAGTTGCCACCATCAACTACATGCTCAGCTCATTATTCAGTCCTTCCAGAAACTTCTCCTGCTTAGCAGCATCCGTAGCAACGTCATCCGGGGCATAACATGCTAACTTACTAAAGTCATCCACATACTGGCCCACTATGCATCCTCCTTGGCGCAAGTTGCGAAACTCGCGCTTCTTCATGGCCATTGCTCCTGCTGAAACATGGGCAGTGCGAAAAGCCTACTGAAACTGGTCCCATGTGACAGTGTCGATGGGGTAAGTGGCTATGAAATTCTCCCACCATGATGATGCGGGTCCATCAAGCTGGTGTGCAGCAAAACACACTCTTTCCGCATTTCTGCATCCTACAGTGGTCAGCTCCCTTCCTATCTTGCGGAGCCAGTCATCTGCAACAATCGGCTCGGTGCTACTGGAAAACACCGGCGGATTCAGCCTTAGGAGACGGGCTAAGTGGTCAACAGGTGGTGGTGGTGGGTTGTTATTGTTGTTGCCTTGGTTCTGATTCTGAACTAATAGCTGCATCAGGGTATTCTGCTGCTGGATCAACTAGGTGAGCTCCGGTGGGAAAGCAAATCCATTCTCACGTCTCGGAGACATCTGATAGGTTTAGAAAAGATGAGAAAATAGAATAGAATGAGGTCTAGAGGGAAAACACTACCCATATGCACATGAGACAAACACAATCAATATCACTTCAATCAATTCAAACAAGGGCATACAATCGGTCTAACTACCGTTACAAAAGTGCTTGGACTATACTATATACATGGGGAAATACTACTACTGATATGGTGGTCGGCTAGAAAGTTTGATCAGTGGAAGATTCCATGATATCCGCTCCAGCTTCATCAACATAGTCATCATCACTATCGTCGGGGGTCTGAGTTGGTGTCATCGATCATGATGTAATCTTCCAAACGAATGGAATCGTCGTCATCTCCTCCTAGCGCGGGGTCTCCCATGAACACTCCTAGTTTCCTCGTCGGATCGTCATTCTTCTCCACTAGTATCGTCATTTCCTCCTCATATCCGTCACGTGTAGACCTGAGTTCCTCTTCTAGTTTCGAAATCTTGGTCATTGCCTTCTTCAGATCTATCATGCCTGCGCACATCTGGTTCTCCTGGCGGCGAATGTGTTGGTTTAACTCCTGGATGGAAGCTGCAATGGATCTATCCCTCCTGGTGTTGATCATCTCCCATTGCTCATCCCGGTGCCCACTAATCTGGTAGATAGTATCCTTGAGATCCTTGTGGTAAACTTCTCCAATGCGTCCCATGGCGATGTGGGCTGCCATGCTCTTTCCTAGACTCGAGGTTGGTGCATCGAAGGAAAACTCTATGGGCGTAGTGACTGGCATGAACGTCCTTCTTGGAACTTGAATTTGAATCATCCAACGCTCCTCTTCTGGTAAAGTGATGATGTAGGTCCCGGTGAAGCTTGGTATTCCTATGTTCAGGTACCTCGTGACTTCCTTCAAGTGTCGTCCAAAAGGTGTATCCTCATCCGGTTGGGTAAACTTGTTCCTTCCATCCGCCATCCTAATATGTAGAAAAGGGAGAGGAGTCAGAAATGAGTAGAGAAGAGTGTACTATGGTCTTAGCTTAGTGGTCGTGTCCTACAGTCAACTTGGCTCTGATACCATCTTGTAGCGACCAGACCTCAAACAGTCCAGTCTCTGTGCATCAATTTCGTCCCTGGATCGGTAATGCTGACACGCACAGTACTCGAGGATTTATAACAGAGTAGCAATCACACACTTATTACATAGAATGTCTCAAAAGAGAACTTATTACAATAATATGGCTTAAGGCCATCTAAATACGATAACAACGGAAGGCTTGGAAGATAAAGTGAGTCCATCAACTCCAACGGCATAGCTGAGTGAAAGACAATGACCTATGGCACCTTACTCGTCGTCGAAAAAGTCTGCAACATGATATGTTGCAGCCCGAAATGGGCCAGCACATGAAATATGCTGGCAATGTAACACATAGAATAATGAACAAAACAAATGCTATCACTACATGCATATATGGCTGGTGGAAAGTTCTATGGTTACAGTTTTGCATAAAGCCAATTTTTTCCTACAACAAAGAATAAATTTTATTTAACTATCATGGTGGTTGTTAAACATTGATAAGGTTCCTCCAACTCAATCCCAATTAAGCATCATCAATTACCCAACAAAATTGATTTAGAGTGATGAGATCAACATGATAATCCAAGAACCAGATACTCAAGATGTCCATAACCGGGGACACGGCTAACCATGATTAGTTTGTACACTCTACAGAGGTTTGCGCACTTTTCCCCACAAGACTCGAACACATCCATGGTCGGAGATTTGAGACATAGTCGTTCTGAAGCATTAACTCTCTACTCTGGATAGACAGTACCACCTACAACCCACCATATCTGCTAGTCTACCTCTTCAAGAGCTTCACGCAACTTAATCAACTATGCCAGAGCCCATATTGGCTTGTGGCTGCACACGGAAGTTTCTAGCATGAATAATCTTATGATCCCTTTGAGCCTGGGTGGCGGACCGTAGGATGATCACATGGGTACTCCGGGATATCCTAGGACAACATTGGATTCTCCAGGTGCCTTGACAACCAGTGGGTACTCCAGGGTGCCTCAAGCAATCCACCCAGATGTGTATTTAAGTAGCCACCTTAAGTTAACCATTAAGTAACAATACTCACATCTGTCATGGATACACTCACCCAAACCACGTCTACGAGCATAGCATAGCAATCCTGAGCATAACGTAGAAGTAACTCCCAAAGGTTTGATAATAAACAGGGTAATAGGTTCTACCTCATCATCTACTTCCCAAAACCCACATGTTAAAAAGATCCTAACCATGCAATGTTTGAGGGTTGATCTAATGCAATAAAAACTGGGTAATAAAGGGATATGATCAAAGTGTTACTTGCCTTGCTGACGATCCGCAAAACCTAGAGACTCGTAGTAGCACGCTTCACACTCCGGGTACTCTATGGCAATCAAACAATAGCATACATAAGTACTCAACTAAATGCATGGGAAAACTCAAATCAAAAGATCTAGCCAGAAAGTTCAACTGAAGAACTTCGGTTTGCAAAAAGAATCAAAACAAACGGAGAAATGAAACTCAAACTACGAAAAAACAAGGTTCGATTACTAATCTGGACTAAAGTCAAACTTTACAATACCAAAATCTTGTTCAAGTTGGTTAAACAGAAAGAAGGCTTTGAGATGAAGATCTAGGCGCTTGAATCGCCTGATTCCGACAAACGAGCGAAAAGATAAACTAAAACAAAGATCAGGGCAGAAGTCGCGATCGAAAATAATCGCGGAAAAACCCTGGAAAAAGAAAAACTGACGAACAGGCTAACGAACGAACGTTCGTTGTCTGCGGCTAACGGGTGAACACCATTCGTTAAAACGAATGTACGGACGAACATCCGTTAATTAACTAAACCGAAAAAACAATCTATAAAAAAACCTAGGGTTTTTTGAACAAAAAACGGGCGGTTTCCTAATGAAAAACCTGGCGGCGGCGGGCGGCTACCTTGGCGAGGTCCGGCGGGGTTGACGGCGGGACGGTGGCGGCGACGACGACACGGATCGGGCGACAGGGTGGCGACGGCGGGCTCCGGCGGCGGCGGGTCGGGGCGGCGGCGAGACTGCGCGGCGGCGCGGTGACGCGGGCAGTGGTGGCGGTGGCGGCGGCGCGGATCAGGCGGCAGGGCTGGCGGCTAGGGTTTCAGTGGGGGCGCTAGCTGCTAGGGCCTTCAGCCTTTTAAAGGGCCGGTCGGGTCGGTGTCCCAGGCGGACACGGCGTGGTAAGTCGATTCATTTTTTTAATATTCCGATGCGCAGAAAAACGAATAAAAGAAATACTAAACGGACTCCAAAAATCCTGAAATAAATTTTCCCCGTCCTCTAAAAATATAGCGGACAAAGTGAACATTTATTTGGGCCTCTATTGTGTCAGGACCCCGATCCTAAGTCACACCGATCTAGCATGTAACACATCATATCACTTTGCGGCCTCACGCACGGTATTCCCACGGGTGCCACCTTACCTGGCCCGGGACCGTTTGCGCCTTTTGGCTCACGTATATGATAGTGCCGCTAGCATCCATATGACAAAGAACCCGGGCTGACATGGCTAGTCGTGAACCCCAAGTGGCACTAACTTACAGGGACAGGAATACATGACCCAGCAATGAACGTGTTGGTCATCAGCGAGTGAATCTGGGCTGTAGAAACTGGGCGAGCAGGACTCCGGTAAACCGGGCTGTAGCAGGCTAACAGGACTCCGGTAGACACCGCGTGACATTTCCCCGAAGGGACACACACAGGAACAAAGAAGGACACATGCCGGCCATCCTAAGTGTTCCGGAGCAGTAGCAAGCTACCAAGGCTCAGTGGAAGCACTAGGAGACATTTCCCGGTAAGAGAGGCTACCAAGGATAAACAACTAGATAGTCAGATCCCACACATACCAAGCATTTCAATAACATACACACAATATGCTCGATATGTGCAAATACAACATGGCATCACAACATGACTCTACATCTCAAGTATTTATTCAATAGGCTCCGAGGAGCGAGATATTACAAACATGGGTCTCATGACCCAACATTCAGAGCATACAAGTCAAAGCACAAGCGGAAGCTTAACATGTCTGAGTACAGACATCTAGAAATGAAAAAGGCTGAGAATCCTGACTATCTACCAAATCCTGTTGAGGGCACAAGATCGTAGCTGAGGTAACAAGCTAAACGTCGAAGTCCACGTGGAACTACTAGCAAGACTGAAGTCTCTCTGCAAAAACATAAATTAAGAAATGTGAGTACAAATGTACCCAGCAAGACTTACATCAGAACTAACTACATATGCATCATTATCAACAAAGGGGATGGTGGTGTTTAACTGCAGCAAGCCAGCTTTGACTCGGTGGCTAACCTGAACTACGAATGCAAGTAACTCTTTTGAGGTGGCGCATGCGAGTCCACATATTCACCATATCAATACACCACTGTGGATCCGCTCCCGTCTCCCTACGAGAACGTCGTCCATAGCACTCATGCTTATCTTGCGTATTTTAGAGTATCCACTTCAAGTTATCTATGAACTGTACAGGCAACCCTGAAGTCCTTTACCGCGGACACGGCTATTCGAATAGATCATATTAACCCTGTAGGGGTGTACTTCTTCACACACGCTCTCACCACTTACCGCCGTTTACACGTCATGTACTCGGCAACCTTCAAGCGGAAGCCCAGCGAGGGTGTCGGCCACGACCTGACTAACCACACAAGTCTCTCATCCAGGTTTATCGCCTATTCGGGTTCCATCCGCAAGGAGATCCGGCTGGGGTGTCGCTCACGGCCCCAAACGATGTGTGCAGGGTTCCCAAGCCCACCATCCGGGTGCCACTTGGTACACCGGGCCACTGTGCCTAGTCTGTCCCAAGCCCACCTGTACTGGGTGCCACTTGGTAGACTACTAACACTACCTACAAACACCAGAAACTAGTTGCAACTCCTGGACAGAGATCTGGTTGATTAATAAGTCGAGAGAGTTTGGAGCGCCCGGAGCCCAATGTGTGGTAGTAACTGTTCATGGATCACAAACACAGAACTCAGTTCCTGAGGACGGTTTCAATGAGACAACCCACCATGTACTCCTACATGGCTCTCACCGCTACCTTTACCAAATCGTGTTCACACACTTAGCTCACATACAGTAGGACATGTTCACACACCTCTGATTCATCCCTGATGAATCAGACCTGACTCAACTCTAAGTAGTAGCAAGCATGACAAACAAGCATGAATGAGTAGGCACATCAGGGCTCAAACAACTCCTACTCATGCTAGTGGGTTTCATCTATTTACTGTGGAAATGACAGGTCATGCAGAGGAAAGGGGTTCAGCTACCGCAGCATGTAACAGATGAATCATTGTTGTCCTAATGCAGTAAAAGAGAGCAGGAGCGAGAGAGTGGGATTGTATCAGAATGAACAAGGGGGTTTTGCTAGCCTGGCACTTCTGAAGATAGTATAGTTCTTCATTGGTGTCATCGATCACATTGTCGGTACACGTCTACTGAGAGGGGACAAGCACCGACAAACAAAGAAGAAACACAATCAATGCAATGCAACAATATGATGCATGAATGTGACATGGCAATATGTTGTGGTTTGTGCTAATGCAACTAAAACCAGATTAAATGAAGTTGGTTTGAATCCAAGATTCAAATTCAAACTCCATATGTGGTTACTTAAATGCCATTTAATTGTATTGTCCTAAACAGTAGTCATAAGTTGTTCTAACATGCATGAAAATGGTACAGATGGATAGATTGGATTTTTCTGATAATTTTTCATATATAATTTATCTTATTTGGAGTTACGGTTGAATTTATATGAATTTTAGAAGTTTATACTATTTTCTGGAATTTCCTGAATAAACTTAAATCCAGAAAATACTTTACTGCATCTGCATTGCATCACTGTGACATTAGTAGGTCAACAGGGGCTGTTCGGGTCAAACCTGACTAGTGGGGCCCACTGGTCAGTGACACAGAGTCAGCTACAGAGGCTGACGCGTGGGACCCGGTCAATGCTGACGTGGCCAAGTCAAAGTTGACAGGCGGGCCCACTGTGATTAGTGCTAATCTAACAAAGGATTAAAACTAATAAGTTTAGGCATTGGGGCCCACATGGCAGTGGCTCTAGGGGTGGTTTAGCTGGGTCATTAGTAGCTAATGACGACGCCACGTCAAATACGCCAGTGATAAGTCGCCGGTGACCACAGAACACGGCGGCGAGCTTCGGAAATCGCTGCCCGGCGACGGTTTGGTGCGCGACTAGGCTCTACGGAGAGCTTGGAGTGCTCCGCGTCCAGTGGTGCAGGAAGCAGCAGCTCCGGTGGCCTAAATCAACGGCGGCAGCGACTTGTGTGGCGGCCGGAGTTCGGGCGGACATGGTTACGGCGATGCAGCATGCGGCAGGAGCAGCGGATGGGTGTGTTAGGATCCTGGGGCATACTAAGCACGATTACGCGCTCAAACACGAGCTTCAGCGGCTGCAATGACGGCGGCGGCATGGACGGCGGCGATGAGCTCATGGCTCCGGTGACTAGGGTGGCTAGAGTGTGCGTACGGGCACGGGGAACAGGGGAGAAGAAGGCGGAGCTCACAGCGGGGTCGGAGACGGTCCTAGCAAGCTCGGGGAGGCGGAGACGGCGGCATATCGACGGCGGCGATCCTCGGTGGCCGAGGAGGGGAACGGCGGAGCTGGCGGCATCCAGGGCTTCCGGCGCCTTCCGTCTTGGTGAGGAGGAAGAGGGGGACGAGGCGGGGCGTCTTGGCGCATCGGCGAGGCGAGGGGAGCATGGTGGCTGTGGAAAACGGCGTCGGCGATGACGAGCTCCGCTCGGGCGCGTGCAGGGAGAGAGCAGTGGAGGGGGAGGCACGAGAGAGAGAGTGAGAGGGGGCCAGGGGGTGCGTGGCATCTCCGTGGCGTCGTCTAGGAGCACCCGGGAGGAGCCAGGCAGGCAGGAAGGGAGGAGGTGGCCGACGCGGGGCGGCCACGCGCCTCCGTCCTTCTGGCAGGGGAGGAAGACGACAGGGGGGGAAGCGGCGGTGGGCTGGGTCGGCTTTGGTGGGCTGCACAGGTAGGTGGCCAGGTAAGTGGCCCAGGTAATTTCCTCTCTCTCTCTGTTTCCTATTTTAATTATTGTTTTCTATTTTTCTGCAACTGTGTTTGGCTTTAATAAAAATGCCAGGGCATTTCCAAAAATCATGAAACTGCTCAATGTCACTGTTTGGAATATTTCCAACAGCAAACATTTCAGTTTGTGATTATTTGAGAATTTAAAATATTATTTAGCAATTAAATGCCCAAATGCAAATACCATATGATTTAATTCAAAAATCCAGAATGGCCTAGAAAAATGTGCACCATTTTTGGGAGAGGTTCTAGGCCAATCCAAAAATAATGAACTTTTCTAAAGAGCATTTTGGGTTCATTGAGAATATCTTTTTATTTGAACCTAGTTTATTTGATCTGGTGCTAGGGTTTGAGCAATCCCCATTTCAAGTTCATTTGAAAAGTTAAACATGATGCACACATGAAGGGCTAGCCTACTGCATACTAGGACTAGGGATGTGACAATTCACCCCCACTAAACAAAAATCTCGTCCCGAGATTCAAGCATAGGGTAAGATCGAAGGGGAAACACAAACTAATGCGATCTTCACGATCCAGGTTGCACTTCATAAGAACGTTGATCCGATCACCATCATTGTCTCGACGTCTTGCTCTGAGAACTTCAACTAACATGACAACGAGAGGAAAAGAAAGACTCTAGAAGGATCGATCTTATCGAAGGTCGAACAACTTAGGATCAACTCACAGAGTGAGTCATAGCAACATATCTCGAGCCGAGACATGAAGCACACATCTAGAGTGATGGAGTGGAGCAGATGACGAGGGTTCACTAAGTAGACAACAACCCCACACTTAAAAGGTGGTGATTGGTTGTCAACGTAGTGAGGAGTTGAGTTGCCATGATACCATAACGAGACATTTTGGAGGAGGTGACTCGTGGAATCATCCCTTAAGTGGCAAAAAGAATTACCTTTGAAATAGAGATCATTGAAACTCTTTATACCAGCCTAAGGCAATTCTCGAGCGATCATTTGGAGGGGTTCGGTAGAATGGCATACCCGGATTAGAATGGATGATGTGGATTACCTTGTTAAAAACAACACAAGGGATGATTTTAGTAACTGGGGAGAAGCTCAACAGTGGAGAGTGAGTCCACTGTTTGAAAAGTTATAGCATAACCGAGGAAACTGAGAGCAATCCCAGTTAGTGCCGATGATAACACCTAGCGTGTGTGCGTGCTCCCAAGAACTTGAGCACTTCCATATTCGTCAAGGTATTACCAATATCCGTGTCAAGAATCCTGGCAACACAACGTACTACCATGATGAATGCCGGTAGAAGATGCAGATGCAAAGGAAGATAACACCTTCTCAGATTTCACCTTGGCGGGGCCAAGGGGACAAAATCTGGATGATCGACCGAGAGACATTTAGCACTCCGCTTCTAATGTTCTCCTTGATGTGCTAGCGCAACCCATTTATTTAACTGGGTTGATATCTAGGACATCAAGTAAAGGTCGGACTTCGGGAACACAAAAATCATAAGGAATAACTACGGAAGTAAATCCATAAGAAATCCTCATGGGGAGGTGGCCAACTTCTTCAATCAAGGTACTACAATAATAGGTCTTCCGCCTGGGTGTGTTGGCCACGACATCCACTTACCGGTTTCGGAGAGGCCAATATTATAGTTCTTTGGAAACGTTCCAACCGTCATATCTGCCTGAGATTCAGATCTGGTTGGTGTCAGGATATTCGAGACACATCAAGTCTAGAAGGAAAAATGAAAGTTTGCAACACAAATCAACGAGATGACGTTGCGAGATTCTTGGGAAATGAACTACTATAGCAAGCTCCAAAACATGAGCTGGTTCTGCTACACACATGTGAACACGCTGTCCCAGACAAGCATGACTGAGGGAGTCCTGGACTAGGGGGTGTCCGGATAGCCGAACTATCATCATCGGCCGGACTCCAAGACTATGAAGATACAAGATTGAAGACTTCGTCCCGTGTCCGGATGGGACTTTCCTTGGTGTGGAAGGCAAGCTTGGCAATACGAATATGTAGATCTCCTACCATTGTAACCGACTATGTGTAACCCTAGCCCTCTCCGGTGTCTATATAAACCGGATGGCTTTAGTCCATAGGACGAACAACAATCATACCATAGGCTAGCTTCTAGGGTTTAGCCTCCTTGATCTCGTGGTAGATCTACTCTTGTAATACCCACATCATCAATATCAATCAAGCAGGACGTAGGGTTTTACCTCCATCAAGAGGGCCCGAACCTGGGTAAAACATCGTGTCCCTTGCCTCCTGTTACCATCCACCTAGACGCACAGTTCGGGACCCCCTACCCGAGATCCGCCGGTTTTGACACCGACATTGGTGCCTTCATTGAGAGTTCCTCTGTGTCGTCACCGATAGGCTCGATGGCTTCTTCGATCATCAACAATGACGCAGTCCAGGGTGAGACCTTTCTCCCCGGACAGATCTTCGTATTCGGCGGCTTTGCACTGCGGGCCAATTCGCTTGGCCATCTGGAGCAGATCGAAAGCTACGCCCCTGGCCGTCAGGTCAGATTTGGAAGTTTGAACTTCACGGCTGACATCCGCGGAGACTTGATCTTCGATGGATTCGAGCCACAGCCGAGCGCGCCGCACTGTCACGATGGGCATGATTTAGCTCTGCAGCCGGACAGTGCCCTAGAGGCCGCACACGAGTCTGCTCCGACTCTCAATTCGGAGCCGGCTGTGCAGATCGAGGACGGGTGGCTAGACACCGCCTCGGGGGCTGCAACCTCTATGGCGATGGAGCTGGATACTGACCTTGTCCCTCGTGAAGCTCGTGACTCCGAGGCGCCGGACTCCTCGCCAGGCTCCGAACCTCCCGCGCCCCCTCCAATCGAATCCTATTGGGCGCCGATCATGGAGTTCACCGCTGCGGACATCTTTCAACACTCACCTTTCGGCGACATCTTGAGTTCGCTAAAGTATCTCTCGTTATCAGGAGAGCCCTAGCCGGTCTGTGGTCAGGACGGTTGGGATGCGGACGACGAAGAAATTCAAAGCCCACCCACCACCCACTTAGTAGCCATCGTCGACGATCTAACCGACATGCTAGACTTTGACTCCGAAGACATCGACGGTATGGACGACGATGCCGGAGACGACCAAGAACTAGCGCCTACTCGGCACTGGAAAGCCACCTCAACTCACGACATATACATGGTGGATACGACAAAAGGAAGCAATAACAAGGACAATGGGACGTGGCGAAGGACAACTCCCCCGACAAACAACCAAAACGGCGATGTAAGCGCCGCCCGAAGTCCCGCCTCGATAACAACGGCACCCATACTGACCCGGCCTTAGAGCAGGGCGAAGCAGTGGATGACGAACACGCCACCAAGCAACCATCCGAACAGGATGAATTGGACAAGCAACCCATCCCCGGTGAAAACAACAGTCCAGACGATCTCACGCCGGACACATCACCAGAGCATAAGAACCTTCATAAAAGGCTCGTCGCCACTGCAAGAAGTTTGAAGAAGCAAAAGCGGAAGCTCAAAACAGTGGAGGACGCACTCAGAATGAGATGGAGCGAAGTACCTAATACCGCAGATAAATACAGCGATAGTCACCAGGCAAAGAGCTACCCGAAGCGCAAGCTGTTGCCCGAATTTGACGAGGAGGCCGTAAAGCCCCCACAGTCAAAAAAGAAAGAGGCCGCCTGGCCGGATAGACGACCAGATGACAGGCTAAGAGCAGCAAGCGGCGCCGCACACAAGCCAGCACACGATCCACATAAGGATCCTTGCAAAAAGGATGGCCCGGTCAGGTCCATCTATGGGCCAAAAAAGAAGACTCCAGGGAGCAACACAACCCACCGAGTGTTTGAAGACAACGGCACACCTAAATACAGGGGCGCCGCACACCCACTATGTTTCACCGATGAGGTACTGGATCATGAATTTCCAGCGGGATTCAAACCCGTAAACATAGAGGCATATGACGGAACAACAGACCTCGGAGTCTGGATTGAGGATTATATCCTACACATACATATGGCCAGAGGAGACGATCTCCATGCCATAAAATACCTACCCCTCAAGCTCAAAGGGCCAGCTCGGCATTGGCTCAAAAGCCTCCCAGAAAATACCATTGGAAGTTGGGAAGAGCTCGAGGATGCGTTTCGAGCAAATTTTTAGGGGACTTATGTCCGCCCTCCGGATGCAGACGATCTAAGTCACATAAATCAACAGCCTGGAGAGTCAGCACGCAAATTCTAGAATAGGTTCCTCACCAAGAAGAACCAAATAGTCGACTGCCCGGACGCCGAAGCCTTAGCAGCCTTTAAGCATAACGTCCGAGATGAATGGCTCGCCAGACACCTCGGCCAGGAAAAACCAAGAACAATGGCCGCGCTAACAAGCCTCATGACCCGCTTTTGGGCGGGGGAAGATAGCTGGCTGGCAAGATGCAGCACCAGCGACCCAAGTAAATCCGAGGTCAGGGATGGAAATGGGAAATCACGACGCAGAAAAGATCAGCGCCGGAATACGGAAAATGGCCCAAATAGCACGGCGGTCAACGCCGGATTCAAAAGCTCTCGGCTGAATAATAAAACACTGCCTCTTAAGGACAACAGTGATGAGCTATCCAACCTAAACAAAATCTTGGATAGGATATGTCAAATACATAGTACCCCCGGGAAGCCTGCAAATCATACCCACAGATATTGTTGGGTCTTCAAGTAGTCCGGCCGACTTAACGCCGAACACAAGGGGCTCGACACACCAAGCAAAGACGACGAACCCCACAAGCAGCACGCCGGAAAACAGAAGACTTTCCCACTAGAAGTCAAAACAGTGAACTCACTTCATGTGATAACAAGGAAAAATAGTGCGGCACCTGCTAAAACACGCGCCGCACGGTCCACCCCAGCAGAGTCCCGAAATTGGATGTTTAAACCAATTACTTTCGACCATCAGGATTACTCCAGAAGTGTTCGAAACGCAGGAGGGACTGCTTTGGTATTGGATCCCATGATCGACGGACTACAATTCACACAAGTCCTAATGGATGGCGGCAGCGATATAAACCTGCTATACCAGGACACCATCCGCAGAATGGGGATAGACCCTACCAAAATTCACCATAGCAGCACTTCCTTCAAAGGAGTGACGCCTGGCCTTTACGCCAATTGTACAGGTTCTGTACTACTAGAGGTCGTGTTCGGTTCATCCGACAACCTCCATCGCGAAAAGCTCATTTTCCATATCGCCCCATTCAAAAGTAGCCATCAAGCACTACTGGGACGCGAAGCTTTCGCCCGCTTTAACGCAATACCGCATTACGTGTCTCTTACGCTTAAAATGCCTGGTCCACACGGCATAATCTCATTAAAGGGTCACTCCGAGTGTTCCTCGACCACGGAAAACGTGAGACTGCCTTGACAGCCACACACTAATCCGACCTTGATGGTCAAAGCCCCTAAAAACAGGTCATTCAGACCTCGGACACGGTTAGGCGAGTCCGTCTTAAATAAACAAGGGGCTTCCCAGCCGCATACCTCTTTACAAGGGGCTGCACGTATAAACAATGAGAGCCAATAAAGCTCAACTTCATTCATCTTGCAAATCATACTTTATTTTAAATACATCTTTTGCATGATATTTTTTCCAAACTAAGTCCTTCTCTTTTACAGATGAAGCACGTGCTACACCCGTCCAGGATACAGCACAACGAAGACACAGGCGCAGACGTGCAGCAGGGACCCGTTGCAAGGATTCTTTTCAGATTAAGACCCTGCGTAAACCTTTCTTACTGTCTTTTGTTGATACACATCCCCCGGTTTCCTACCATAACCGAGGAGGAGGCTGGCGTTTTGGCATCGGCCGCGTCAGAAGTTCTCGCCCGTACCTGGACACTAGGGGCTTAGGGCATTGTTCTGCCCAGTATCATAAAGACCGAATACCTCAGGGAGTGTTCGGCGTCTCGAGTTAGGCCTTATATGCATCAGCTCCGAATCATGTCTTTGGTCAAATGTTGGGTTTGCCCGGCTCCTGTGTTTTGCTGCCTTACGTTCCGCTCCATCGGCTAACGCGACACCAGGAGAACTACTACGATTGTGCCCCGGTTCGGCCGGGCGAGCACCTCAGTAGAGAAAGCCGAAAACTGACTGTCATGATATAGCAAGAGACTAGTCAACCACTCGATCGACTACTGGAATGTTTAGAATTCCTCCGCTTTGACGAAGGACCGCTTCCCGGCCAGGCACATACGCGCCCCGAGTTCGGAGAGCGCGGTGCCTCTAGGGGCTATATAGTAGCCCCACCTTCGAGCTCCTATGGCTAAGTGAAAGTGATAAAGCATTATAGCCCGGTTGCCTAGTTTGCTATGCTATCACCTCCTTCAAAGGACCAAGACGTTGGATTAAGTGTGAAAAAGAGCTTTTCTTTTGCAAACACCCCCGCACCATGTGCGTGGGGGCTGAAGCCAAAGACGGCCATCTTTCAGGTTATACATACATATACGGCCGCACAGGAGATAGTTCAATACTTGAACGCCTAAGTATAAAAAGCTGTTACATTATAAACATGATCTCACAAATCATACACGTCATTTGAACATAACATCTTTCGAGCACTGCGACTCTATTAAACGAGCGCCCTGCAGGACTTCCTCAAAATAGTGCTCGGCGGGTAATCGACTTTTGTCCGAACCCCGGGATGCAATAGCGGTGGCATCCATCTCTGCCCAGTATGTCTTAACACGGGCGAGAGCCATCCGTGCACCCTCTATGCATGCCGACCGCTTCATCACCTCGATATGCGGCATCGCCCCAAGGAATTGCTGCAACAAGCCAAAATAACTCTCCGGCTTGGGCCTTTCTGGCCACAGATGAGCCACCACATCCGTCATGGCAAGTCCGGACAACCTATTCAGCTCAGCCCACTCCGCCAACCGATCAGTCAACGGAAGTGGACGCTCCGGACTATGGAATTGAGACCAGAAAAGCTCTTCCATTTCGTGATCCTTCTGGCTTCGGAAGTGCACGACTGTGTCCGCCGCACTCACCGCCAAATCCAGATAAGGATCCTCCACACCACACAATTGGCCCAACTGAGCATACTTCGGATCCGTGAACTTCCTACGCAGCAGAAAGGGCTTTCCAGCCGCAATGTCTCCGGCCTGACACAATTCCTCCTTCATAGCCCACATCGCACTATGGGCATCCTTAGCTTCGGTGATGGCCTTCTTCAGGTCCTCTTGCTCCGCTCGGCGTTCTCTTTCAAGAACCTCATAGCGGTCGGTAGAATATTTTAATTTCACGGCCATTCCGGCCATCTCCTCCCTGCTTCGGTAGTGAGCAGCCTTTTCAGCTTTTAGCTCTTCCGCTACCTTCGAGGCAGCCGCATCACTTTTCCTGGCTTGCTCCTTGGCTCGAGCAAGCTCTGCTCGAAGGTCTTCCACAGCAGCGGCACCATCTGCATCAAGCATACAAATTGTAAGGAACGGGCATCAGCTCCCTTACTAGGTGACCGTGGAGCAACCACTTACCTTGTGACTCATCAAGTCGTTTATTGACCAGCGCGATCCACGTCGAGTTGCCACTTCAGCTCGGCAACTCCATCAGTTCGGCTGGCCACCGAACATTCCGCCACCTGCATAGGAAAGGCGACATTCTATAACTGAGATTATGATCCTCGGCACGTTGTCGCTTTCGACAGCATACCAAGTCTCAGGGGCTACTATCTATACAGGGCGCACTCCATGTGCAAAACTGTCAAAAGGTATGTCATTTTTTGCGTACCTCAAACCCCGTCAACAAACTTCCGACGGCCCCATACAACCCGCTCTCGGCGGATGAGATCCTTTCAATCACCATACTCATTAATGTGCGGTGATCTTCTGAGATAGACGCCCTCTCGAGCAAATCCTGCAGCTCCACCGGCCGTACTCCAGTGGGTGCCGAACTCCCCAGCCCCGCTGGACTCGGGGAGGCCCTCCATGACGACACCTCAGGGTCTTCTGCCCCGCCCGACGGGGCGGCAGATGGAGGCGTTTCGCTCTCCATCGTCTCCGGACGAAGGTCCCCCGAAGATGAGCTCTGCTGAGAAGGGCTGAGATCCGAACTACAAGGTGAAAACTTCGGTTAACCTTAGAAATAAAGTAGGGATGTCCCCTATTACAAACCCCCCCTTTTTTTACTTACGGCTCGCTGGAGGGCTGATTCCTTTGGGGAGATTGTGCGGCCGGGGCTTTTCCCGGCACGGGACCTTCCGGTGATTTCCTTCCCCGCTTTGAGGCCTTGGCCTCCGGGTCTTCGGAAGCGGTCCTCTTCTCCCCCTGGAGGGAGGGACTCTCGATTCCCCCCTTAATGAAAGCCTCCTTGGAAGAGGTGGTAGTTTCCCTGTGCCCCCCTTTGCCCTCCTCCGAAGGTGCAACCTCCAACATTTTAATTAACACGGGATCCGGCGTGGTCTCAGGGAGGGGGGCCAGACACCGTATCAGTTTTGCTTGCGCTATCCACTCCTGTTCAAGGGATAGCTGGTTAAAAGGCAAACCCATGATAAATAAATGGACAATGTGTCCGGACACAGGGCTACTTACTTGAGTATCCGGGCGATTGCAGCTTAGGCCAGCGTCCTCGGTCAAGTCCGGACGCATCTCTTGTGATCCGAAGAACAGTTTGTACATCTCCACGGGTGTCAAACCCATGAAGTGTTGGAGAGCTCGTGGTCCCTCCGGATTAAATTCCCACAGGTGGAGGGGGCAACGTTTGCAGGGCAGAAGGCGCCGAATTACCATAACCTATGTCACTACGACCAGATTGATCTCCCCTTCCTGGAGGTCTCGAATCCGGCCCTGCAACAGGGGTACGTCTTTGGACGGCCCCCAGTCAAGCCCTTTGTTGACCCATGACGTCAGCCGTTGTGGAGGGCCCGGGCGAAAGACGGGCGGCGGCCTCTACCTGCTGCCCCTGGGAGCGGTGATATAGAACCACTCCTGTTGCCACAAACCGAGCTCCTCCTAAAAAGAGCCCTCGGGCCATGGAGCATCGGCCCTCTTGCTTATAACCGCCCCTCCGCACTCTGCCTGACGCCCCTCAATCATCTTCGGCTCCACGTTGAAAGTTTTGATCCACAAGCCGAAGTGAGGGGTAGTGCGGAGGAAGGCTTCGCAGACGACAATGAATGATGAGATGTGGAGGATGGACTCTGGAGCCAAGTCGTGAAATTCTAGCCCATAGTAAAACATGAGCCCCCGCACGAAGGGATCCATTGGGAAGCCTAAACCCCGACGGAGGTGAGACACGAACACTACACTCTCGCCGGGCTCGGGAGTAGGAATAACTTGCCCTTGGGCACGCAACCTATGCGAAATCTCGTAGGTTAAGTATCTGGCGTCTCTCAGCTTGAGCACGTCCTCTTCCGTGACGGAGGAGGGCATCCACCGGCCTCGTAGGTCAGAGCCGGACATTGTCGAAGGTCGAAAGTACCCGAATTCGGAGCCTTGGGTGTTGGAACTCGGGGCGAGGGGTGGATTCGATTGAGGGTTGAATAAAAAGAATGGGCCTTGGTCTCATTATAAAGAGGGAGAATACCAAGAGCCGTCCCCGTGACCGTTTGGAACCCGCCTTCGATGGAGGGGGCATGGCAACGGGCGCGGTTGGGTTACCCACGTCCGTATTAATGAGAATCCCGGAATAAGGGGAACACGATCTCTGCTTCGACAAGACATGCTAGGGAAACCACTTCGCTAAACGCGCTGAGGTGGTACAATAAAAATAATTCGAGTAAAGGCTTGGTAGTGGTGTGACGTCACGCCACAAAATACGTCAGCAGATTGAACTTGTGTAAATATTATTCTCTCTACAGTGGTATGTGGAATTTATTTTGCAGAGCTAGACACTATCCTGGTGTTCACAATCTTCTATAAATTATTCGGAGGAGGAACCCGCCTTGCAATGCCGAAGACAATATGCGCGCCGGACTCGTCGTCATTGAAGCCTGGTTCAGGGGCTACTGAGGGAGTCCTGGACTAGGGGGTGTCCGGATAGCCGAACTATCATCATCGGCCGGACTCCAAGACTATGAAGATACAAGATTGAAGACTTCGTCCCGTGTCCGGATGGGACTTTCCTTGGCGTGGAAGGTAAGCTTGGCAATACGGATATGTAGATCTCCTACCATTGTAACCGACTCCGTGTAACCCTAGCCCTCTCCGGTGTCTATATAAACCGGATGGCTTTAGTCCATAGGACGAACAACAATCATACCATAGGCTAGCTTCTAGGGTTTAGCCTCCTTGATCTCGTGGTAGATCTACTCTTGTAATACCCACATCATCAATATCAATCAAGCAGGACGTAGGGTTTTACCTCCATCAAGAGGGCCCAAACCTGGGTAAAACATCGTGTCCCTTGTCTCCTGTTACCATCCGCCTAGATGCACAGTTCGGGACCCCCTACCCGAGATTCGCCGGTTTTGACACCGACAATGACCACATGGTAGTCTTATAATAAAACACTACCGAGTTCTGGTTGGGAACCATCATCGAGGATATCAAAGTCCTTGTGCACTTACCGATGAACTTCTTATCCTTGAACAAATCAATTAGTGGCTTGGTGTGCTAGGGATACGTATGGAATGAAGATGATCAGTCTATCAGACCATAGAATACTTCGCACGTGCATGACTAGCTTGGGATGATTCCAGAGGAGGTAAAACAAGCCTTCTCAAATTCATGGCGGCAACTTGCATCAAGTGCACATGAATTAGGGGGACTCACTTCTTTCGTCCAAACATATGCTTCACGAACGGGTCATGAAGAAAATGCTTACACAAGTTTCCAATGCTAGCTTAGATGTTCAACATGAGTCATGGAGTGGATAAAATGCTACTGATGAGCTCAACAACAAGTCATCAAGATTCCCATGGTGATGGAATTCCACAACGATGTGAACAAGGCGATAGTATTGGTCAGACCCAAAAGATATAATGGTGTATGCTCGAGGAAACAACCACGAGTAAGACAACATCACGAATATCGTTGGTTCTGATTTGATTTGACGATAGCCCATACTCAAATCAAAGATTGGATAAGATAATAGATCCAGCAATTGACCATGAGGATCAACCAATGAAGATATCATCTTTCTTCAAAACACACCAACACTAGGATATCCCTTTGAAACGAACTAAGTTAGGTAAGCTTTTATCTTCCAACTCTCCAAGTTGTCGTTTAGCTTAACCAACTAGCTCAGGGTATCCAACACGGAATCTTGGAGAAAGGGTGGTTTACAAGGAAACCAACATGATCACAAACTTAACATAGAGGTCAAGTGACGACCTGGTGATGCTTCCGAGAAGATATTCGAAAAACCACGAACCACCGATATGTTACTAAGCTCGAGAACAATCTTGCTTTTTAAGGCAAGATGATATGATCAAAAGAGCGAGGGATTGGCACAATCCTAACTCATTGATCAAAGAGTGCACCGGAGATAAGGACTAGATAGCACCATCAATCTTAGAATAATGATTCAAGAACCAACACGCTAAGAATGAAATTATTGTCCATTAACTACCAAGCAACAAGGTTGCTAGGAGTATTGATTTCACACATCACAGTTCACTTGTCGGTATTCCGGTTGCAACAACACGACACCGAGGAATGAATAATGATGGCGAGAAGTATCACTACATCAAGAATTCATAAGAGAAGGTGCAATTCTCATGACATTCCTGACATAAAGTGGGTAATACTTTAGGGTAGAACAGACCAAAAGTTGGATTGGCATTTTGATCTGCGAAATACAACTACTTTGATCCAATCTTGGAAATGGATGAGATATTGGGGTTTGTTTCTCCTAGTCATTCTGGAATAGAATGGGTTGACGGACCACAAGAGTAATAGGTATCGATGAACGAATGCACGCATACTCTTGACTATCAATTGATAGACGAGGGTCAGAAGACAACTAAAGAGGGACAACTCAAAGGGACATACGGTTTTCTAAGTTGTGGATGCATAGATTAGTATGTCGAGCAAAGCTCAACATTTCTTCTGGATAACCCATGCAGAAAAGGTAGGACTGGCAGGGTCACAATATAGAATGGAGAAGTCATCGAGATCACTCTGGTTGTGATCCTTGGTTCAAAGAACTTCTGCCATAAGTGGTTCATAGTATTTGGAAGAAGGAAATACCACGAGCCTCGAGGACTAATGCAAAGGTTACTAATATCCTAAAGGAACTAGCAATCACTATCAACATGAGGTAAGTATGGTAAATCTCGAGTTCAAAACCCAGAAGTAGAATAGCTACTAACTAAGTGGCATCACGGGATGCTTTCGAGAATGATGGCCAGAATCATCACACTAGGAACACAAAACATGGCTAAGTTACTAGGTGATACTCTAGACACCTAGGGTCATAATACTAGCTCCAACATATATGTCGAGGCAACAGACTACCTTAACTCTGCAATTTAGTGTGGCTAACCTGGCCTAAAAAGACATCGGAACGAAAAGAAGGGATTTGCAAATGCATCAGATTATTTAGGAACCTGGGATGACTCGGACAACATAACGGCTGTAAATACTCGAAAAGATTTGAGACATGCTACAAAACTGGTGGCATAACCACTCGATCATCATAATATCAAGGTTCTGAGATCAACTATGAACATACAGAAGATAGTAGGAGCTGAACTCAAGTATAGAACCATCACTCCTATAGGTCTACGGATTAGTAACACGTGATCCTGATAGGAAGAAGAGAAAACCTAGTTCCTTAACCCCGTCGGAAAGATAAGATGACTCCGATCAGAGGGCATGAGATAAAGGAGTAAAAAGAGCCTTACGTTCCCAACCACAATCAATTCCCTTATATAACTAAAGAATTTCTAGACTCAACTTCGACCAGTTTGGCTTGGTAATTCTACAGGCAGTCAAGCTCTGATACCAAAGCTGTCAGGACCCCGATCCTAAGTCACACCGATCTAGCATGTAAAACAACATATCACTTTGCGGCCTCACGCACGGTATTCCCACGGGTGCCACCTTACCTGGCTTGGGACCGTTTGCGCCTTTTGGCTCACGTATATGATAGTGCTGCTAGCATCCATATGACAAAGAACCCGGGCTGACATGGCTAGTCGTGAACCCCATGTGGCACTAACTTACAGGGACAGGCATACATGACCCAGCAACGAACGTGTCGATCATCAGCGAGTGAATCTGGGATGTAGCAACTGGGCTAGCAGGACTCCGGTAAACCGGGCTGTAGCAGGCTAACAGGACTCCGGCAGACACCGCGTGACATTTCCCCGAAGGGACACACACAGGAACGAAGAAGGACACATGCCGGCCAGCCTAAGTGTTCCAGAGCAGTAGCAAGCTACCAAGGCTCAGTGGAAGCACTAGGAGACATTTCCCGGTAAGAGAGGCTACCAAGGATAAACAACTAGATAGTCGGATCCCACACATACCAAGCATTTCAATAACATACACACAATATGCTCGATATGTGCAAATACAACATGGCATCACAACATGACTCTACATCTCAAGTATTTATTCAATAGGCTCCGAGGAGCGAGATATTACAAACATGGGTCTCATGACCCAACATTCATAGCATACAAGTCAAAGCACAAGCGGAAGCTTAACATGTCTGAGTACGGACATCTAGAAATGAAAAAGGCTGAGAAGCCTGACTATCTACCAAATCCTGTTGAGGGCACAAGATCGTAGCTGAGGTAACAAGCTAAACGTCGAAGTCCACGTGGAACTACTAGCGAGACTGAAGTCTCTCTGCAAAAACATAAATTAAGCAACGTGAGTACAAATGTACCTGGCAAGACTTACATCAGAACTAACTACATATGCATCATGATCAACAAAGGGGGTGGTAGGGTTTAACTGTAGCAAGCCAGCTTTGACTCGGTGGCTAACCTGAACTACGACTGCAAGTAACTCTTTTGAGGTGGCGCACGCGAGTCCACATATTCACCATATCAATACACCACTATGGATCCGCTCCCGTCTCCCTGCGAGAACGCCATCCATAGCACTCACGCTTATCTTGCGTATTTTAGAGTATCCACTTCAAGTTATCTATGAACTTTATAGGCAACCCAGAAGTCCTTTACCGCGGACACGGCTATTCGAATAGATCATATTAACCCTGTAGGGGTGTACTTCTTCACACACGCTCTCACCACTTACCGCCGTTTACACGTCATGTACTCGGCAACCTTCAAGCGGAAGCCCAACGAGGGTGTCGGCCACGACCTGACTAACCACACAAGTCTCTCATCCAGGTTTATCGCCTATTCGGGTTCCATCCGCAAGGAGATCCGGCCGGGGTGTCGCTCACGGCCCCAAACGATGTGTGCATGGTTCCCAAGCCCACCATCCGGGTGCCACTTGGTACGCCGGACCACTGTGCCTAGTCTGTCCCAAGCCCACCTGTACCGGGTGCCACTTGGTAGACTACTAACACTACCTACAAACACCAGAAACTAGTTGCAACTCCTGGACAGAGATCAGGTTGATTAATAAGTCAAGAGAGCTTGGAGCGCCCGGAGCCCAATGTGTGGTAGTAACTGTTCATGGATCACAAACACAGAACTCAGTTCCTGAGGATGGTTTCAATGAGACAACCCACTATGTACTCCTACATGGCCTCTCACCGCTACCTTTACCAAATCGTGTTCACACACTTAGCTCACATACAGTAGGACATGTTCACACACCTCTGATTCGTCCCGATGAATCAGACCTGACTCCACTCTAAGCAATAGCAGGCATGTCAAACAAGCATGGATGAGTAGGCACATCAGGGCTCAAACAACTCCTACTCATGCTAGTGGGTTTCATCTATTTACTATGGAAATGACAGGTCATGCAGAGGAAAGGGGTTCAGCTACCGCAGCATGTAACAGATGAATCGTTGTTCTCCTAATGCAGTAAAAGAGAGCAGAAGCGAGCGAGTGGGATTGTATCGGAATGAACAAGGGGGTTTTGCTTGCCTGGCACTTGTGAAGATAGTATAGTTCTTCATTGGTGTCATCGATCACATCGTCGGTACACGTCTATTGAGAGGGGACAAGCACCGACAAACAAAGAAGAAACACAATCAATGCAATGCAACAATATGATGCATGAATGTGACATGGCAATATGCTGTGGTTTGTGCTAATGCAACTAAAACCAGATTGATGAAGTTGGTTTGAATCCAAGATTCAAATTCAAACTCCATATGTGGTTACTTAAATGCCATTTAATTGTATTGTCCTAAACAGTAGTCATAAGTTGTTCTAACATGCATGA
Source organism: Triticum dicoccoides (assembly GCF_002162155.2). Lineage (NCBI taxonomy): Eukaryota > Viridiplantae > Streptophyta > Magnoliopsida > Poales > Poaceae > Triticum > Triticum dicoccoides. The sequence goes on along the minus strand of NC_041389.1, from coordinate 528,019,320 downwards.
AAATGGTACAGATGGATAGATTGGATTTTTCTGATAATTTTTCATATATAATTTATCTTATTTGGAGTTACGGTTGAATTTATATGAATTTTAGAAGTTTATACTATTTTCTGGAATTTCCTGAATAAACTTAAATCCAGAAAATACTTTACTGCATCTGCATTGCATCACTGTGACATTAGTAGGTCAACAGGGGCTGTTCGGGTCAAACCTGACTAGTGGGGCCCACTGGTCAGTGACACAGAGTCAGCTACAGAGGCTGACGCGTGGGACCCGGTCAATGCTGACGTGGCCAAGTCAAAGTTGACAGGCGGGCCCACTGTGATTAGTGCTAATCTAACAAAGGGTTAAAACTAATTAGTTTAGGCACTGGGGCCCACATGGCAGTGGCTCTAGGGGTGGTTTAGCTGGGTCATTAGTAGCTAATGGCGACGCCACGTCAAATACGCCGGCGATAAGTCGCCGGTGACCACAGAACACGGCGGCGAGCTTCGGAAATCGCTGCCCGGCGACGGTTTGGTGCGCGACTAGGCTCTACGGAGAGCTTGGAGTGCTCCGCGTCCAGTGGTGCAGGAAGCAGCAGCTCCGGTGGCCTAAATCGACGGCGGCAGCGACTTGTGCAGCGGCCGGAGTTTGGGTGGACATGGTTACGGCGATGCAGCATGCGGCAGGAGCAGCGGATGGGTGTGTTAGGATCCTGGGGCATACTGAGCATGATTACATGCTCAAACACGAGCTTCAGCGGCTGCAACGACGGCGGCGGCATGGCCGGCGGCAATGAGCTCACGGCTCCGGTGACTAGGGCGGCTAGAGGGTGCGTCCGGGCACGGGGAACAGGGGAGAAGAAGGCGGAGCTCACAGCAGGGTCGGAGACGGTCCTAGCGAGCTCGGGGAGGCGGAGACGGCGGCATATCAACGGCGGCGATCCTCGGTGGCCGAGAAGGGGAACGGTGGAGCTGGTGGCATCCAGGGCTTCCGGCGCCTTCCGTCTTGGTGAGGAGGAAGAGGGGGACCAGGCGGGGCATCTTGGCATGTCGGCGCGGCGAGGGGAGCATGGTGGTTGTGGCAAACGGCGTCGGCGACGACGAGCTCCGCTCGGGCGCGTGCAGGGAGAGAGCAGAGGAGGGGGGAGGCACGGGAGAGAGTGAGAGGGGGCCAGGAGGGTGCGTGGCGTCTCCATGGCGTCGTCTAGGAGCACTGGGGAGGAGCCAGGCAGGCAGGAAGGGAGGAGGTGGCCGGCGCGGGGCGGCCACGCGCCTCCGTCCTTCTGGCGGGGGAGGAAGACGACAGGGGGGAAGCGGCGGTGGGCTGGGCCGGCTTTGGTGGGCTGCACAGGTAGGTGGCCAGGTAAGTGGCCCAGGTAATTTCCTCTCTCTCTCCGTTTCCTATTTTAATTATTGTTTTCTATTTTTCTGCAACTGTGTTTGGCTTTAATAAAAATGCCAGGGCATTTCCAAAAATCATGAAACTGCTCAATGTCACTGTTTGGAATATTTCCAACAGCAAACATTTCAGTTTGTGATTATTTGAGCATTTAAAATATTATTTAGCAATTAAATGCCCAAATGCAAATACCATATGATTTAATTCAAAAATCCAGAATGGCCTAGAAAAATGTGCACCATTTTTGGGAGAGGTTCTAGACCAATCCAAAAATAATGAACTTTTCTAAAGAGCATTTTGGGTTCATTGAGAATATCTTTTTATTTGAACCTAGTTTATTTGATCTGGTGCTAGGGTTTGAGCAATCCCCATTTCAAGTTCATTTGAAAAGTTAAACATGATGCACACATGAAGGGCTAGCCTACTGCATACCAGGACCAGGGATGTGACATAATGCAATTTTGAAAAATGCATTGTTTTCTAATTCAAATAAAATAGCAATAAAACTTGGAATAAAACTCTTATTTGATTTTAATATTTGTCCTCCAATATTTCTTTATTTTGGGGAAGTTATTTTATCCACTCTCTTTTATTTTCATATAGAAAATATTCAGAGAGAAAAATAATTAAAACCAAATGATCCCATTTTCAAAATTTGAGATAACTCAAATATGAAAAATAACGAAATCCCCAACTCTCTCCGTGGGTCCTTGAGTTGCGTAGAATTTCTAGGATCCTCCAAAAAGCAATAAAATATGATATGCAATGATGATCTAATGTATAACATTCCAAATTGAAAATTTGGGATGTTACAATTTACCTTGGAGGTACATGGTTTGCAATATTTTTATACTGTCATTACTTAATAATGATAGTTACCTTCAGACTTTTGTATTTGGTTTAATGCTCATGCACAGCTAGTACACCAATGCCGAAACTTGTTACCTTTACATTTTGTATTGTTAATTCGTATAGAAATCTTCCAGTGCTAGAGTTTATTGAAATCTGTTTAGTAAAACCATTGTATTGTACCCTGTAATAAAATAACTACTCTACTATTGCACTAGCCACTGGATTAGTGTATATTTGTAGTATTTGAATGGTGTTGCATTAGCGTATGGACATAAATAAAGTGTGGCAAGCTTTCCTAGATATGTGCTCAAGAAAACTACTACCTGTTTTTCCAAATACTAGACGTTTGGGTACTTTAAATTGAACCGCGAAAACGTCTTATATTAAGGAAAAAGAGTCTAGAGTTCATTCAAATTATCTCGGTAAAGCTAGTCACACCTTTGTTAAAATTAATGTTCATTATGTTATCGGAGGATGTCTGTATGTTTGTCTCTAATGCCTGTCGACTACATACCTGACATCATGATGTAATGTTAAGTCATTTCCTTTTGTACAGTGTCACTGAATTGTCAAGGTGGTGATGGCATTTTATTTTAGTTGAACTGCACAAAATATGCTTGAAAGAAGAGGAAAGGTTAGGAGTCGATCATTCTTTCAGAAAGAACAATATATGCCTTTCAGACATCAGCCGTTGTTGCCTTATTTATTCCTTCAAACAGGTGGTTAGAAACAGTCTTGCTACCTTTTCCCATTAAGAAATTGGAATGCTTATATTTGTGAGTCTATGCTTCAACTAGTGTTAGTTTTACAGTAATCACACTTTCAATATCTATGCAAACAGGGATGCTCGATTTTAGTGGAACTGCATAAAAAGTCCAACTGGTTCAACATTAGGAGCATGTTTTCTTCCAAACCTTTATATCCAATTGGTGGCACTATGAGTTGTTCATTATGAAGGTACATGGTTTGCTATTATCTTGCTACTCTTTTTGTACTGTCATTAGATAGTAATCCTAGTGGTTTGCATGTGAATTTATTGGCAGGGTGGACCTACATTGGAGGTGCAGCACAGGATTCAATGATTGGATGCTCAATTTTGGTTGTGTCGATTTCACCTAGTCCATCACTGCGAACATGGATATCCTTGGTCTGATGAAGAATAGGCGCTATATTTTTGCTCTGAACCAGCAAATCAATTCAGTATGAAATTTTCCAGGGAAAAACATGACTGTATCAAATTGTCTAGTGCAAAACATGACAGATGCTAAGCAGAAGAGACATGTTTAAACCGAAAATACAAGGTGGGGTATATGTTTACTAGCTGCTTGATATTTGTGCAGACAGATATGTCTGCCCGTTGCTATTTGGCAAACAAACAAAGTGACCGTAATTTTGGTTGAACTGCACAAGAGAATATTATAGTCACTGCATGCAGTGCCATTTGAAAATAGACACAAAAAGATTGGACAGTCACTTTATGGACTGCAGAAAAGTAGTATTGTACTATTTATTGGCCAACACTAGGTGCTTCATTGCTTTGGTCTGATTAGACAATGGGCATCATTTTTCCTAAGTTAAAGTTTGTATTCTGAAAATAGTCTCGCCGTGTGACCGAGAGAAGACCAAATCATATTGAAGTGGATATTCCTCCATCATGTGTGGTTCATTCTCATGGTTCCAGCTGTTGGTGAAACCACTTACTTTTGCAAGAGGAATTCTAGACTTCACAAACAAATTTGTCTTTCAGCCTGTACTAAATGTTGGCCAAGAGAAGCATCCATGTTAGTAGGAAGAACATATGTTTTTTTCTAGATCTTTGCTTTTGGAGCTACATGTTTGTATATGATCTGTGAATCATTGAGATGCATTAACATGTTGATCTTATGTATGGGAATCATACTAGTTGGTTTTAGTTGCAACGCAAGATCTGAAGTGGCTGATCTTTTCTTTTGGAGCTACATATTTGTATATGATCTGTGAATCATTGAGATGCATTAACAGTTCCTTATTTCTGTTCGCTCAGTGTTTACAAGTTACTGATCGATCACTAGCTAGCCTACTAATGCGCTCCTGGTAGTTTTAGCTGCGACGCAAGATCCGAAGTGGTAGTTTTTTGAATAAAAATGCCTACCTCTGAAGAAACTGACAAGCTGCTCTGAAGAAAATGTCATGCAAATATGAAGAAACTGTCAGCAAAAATATTCGCAAATGCCTTATCTCCCAGCTAACGTTCATCAACTAATGCGATCGTACACGTACACCATCCGATCTACTCGATCCTACACGTACACTATCTGACCTACTCGATCCTACACGGATAAATAGCGGATCACGCACGTACTACCTCCTTTCCGGTTTGCAGGGCTCAATTCAAGAAACCACCTACTCGATCCTACACGAATAAATAGCGGATCATGCACGTACTAGTACCTCCTTTCCGGTTTGCAGGGCTTAATTCAAAAATCTCACCAACCAAGGCACTCCCTCCGTCCGGGTTTATTAGTCCCGTGAGCAAAGCAGCAAGATCAAGGCATGGCAATAATTAATTGCATGCAGAAGTTTAAACCTAATTAATTCCAGCGATTTAAGTGGATGCATGCGTGCCCTCGGATGCGACTCGTTGCATGCTGCTCCGCGTACTGGCTGCGAGCAATTCTGAGTGCATGCATGCAGCCGGTCGTAATTAAGGCAGCTAACTGATGCGAAAAAAGATGCGCTTTAATTGTTGTGGGCCTTTTAAATCTATGGAATCATTATTGACAAGGAGGGAGATGATTTTTTTAGCATAAGGAGGGAGATGCTTCGAGTGCACTCCTTTGACCGTCATGCCGGCGTGCGACCCAGCAGGGATGGGGTGGGACGACACAGTCATAATTTCAGTTTCTCTAGTTTTCCACGGCAAGCTGGCATGCTAAGCCATGCCTGCTTATGCATTGAATTCCGATGACCGTCGCGCTACCTTCCGCCTATAAGTACTGTTTCCCGGCCTTCTCTGGTGGCACCGTTACCCAACTTGCCATATCCTCATAAGCCCCCACCGTCCCGACATCACTCGCCACTTATCCTTGCTCTCGCCATGTCCGTCATGCCCCCGCCCATCCGCGATAGGCGAGGCCGGAGGCAGTCACCGCCGGAACTAGTGATCGATTTTTCACCGGAAGGCAGACAGAGGGAGGAGGCATTCTATCGGTCTTTAGATGGAAATGCGGAGATCGAGGACTTGTTGGAGCGTGACCACCTGGCGGAGAAGTAGGAGTTGTTGGAGCACAACCGCCTGGCGGAGGAGCAACATATTGCTGATTTGCGCCGCCAGCGAGACATGGAGCAGCAGCGCACCGACGGTCTGAGTCGCGAGAAGAGCGCACACAACTGGGCCGACTACGTGGAGGTCGGCGCCCGGCAAATAGCCCTGGAGGCTGTCGGGCACGCACGCGTTTGCGACGTTGATTTTTACTACCAGCTCATCAAGTGGGTTTCCCGCTTAGAAGCCGAAGCTTCGATGGACCACGCCAGCATGGAAAGGGCCAATGTGCGCAAGCAACGTGCCCTATCGCACCTCTGGCAACTCCGAGGCGAGGCGGAGGATGCCAGTACCGGTGTTTAGCATGTACCACAGATGGCGGCCGGCATCGTCTAGTTAGCTAAGAGTAAGTTAGTACTTGTATGCTACTAGAGTATTAGTGGGAGTAGATAGTTAACTTGGCTATGATGGTTGTCAACGTGGAAGTTCAGTACTCTATATGTGGATCAGACCTGTTACTTTGTTCTGAATGTTGAACTTTCCGTTTGAACGTATGGAATGGGCTATTATTTTTTTAAAATGGGTTGTATTTGTCCTCCATGGGTTTAGAGGCTGCCTTGTGGGCCTACCAAGTTGACGCATACACAATCAGGAGATGATTGTATGTGGAGAGGATGACAGCAGGGACCCGCCAAGGTCATGGCAATACGCAAGCAAGTGCCTCCTTATTTCAAGCCAATACAAATATGGCTCCTCCTAATGGATTTCTGACATTTGGGTCCCATGCCATTGTCAACATAGTCAATAAACGAGAATTGGACAACGAGCAGCTGACACCAGGACCCAGCAGCTCGCCCAGTTATTTTTGCTTTGGGTTAATTTGATAAATGCCACTCCAAATCTGGTGTTTCCGAGAAATGCCACTACAATTTCCAAACTTTGGAAAATGCCATTTCATGTCATTTCCAGTGGCATTTTTCGAAGTCTAGAGTGGCGTTTTTCAAAGTTTGCAAATTGCAATGGCGTTTTTCAAAGTTTGCAAAAATTGCAGTGGCATTTTTCAAAGTTTGGAAATTGCAGTGGAATTTCTATGAATTGCCATAATTGGAGTGGCATTTATCTAATTTGTTTTTGAGATGGAAGCAGGGTGTCAACTGGGCTGTGCGGGGCACTCTGGCCTGTCTAGACAGCCTTTACTTTTATGTTTACCACAGACCAGCCCAGTAGTTTTTTTTTCTTTCTGAAAATGGCTAGCCCAGTTTTTTTGTGATTTGTCAAGTAAGTCGCTTTGTCAGGCCTGTTGGGCTACAAATATTTCAAGACGAGGAGAGCTTCATTCGGCTGGCCGAGAAAATGGCCTATCAGCAATGAGAAATGGGTTGTACATTTTTAAAACACATCAAACCGGCAATTAGTTTCAAATTTCTTTTTTTTCATTTCAAGATTTTAAATTGCATTGATTTTTATGCGTGGACAATTTATTGGATTTTATATTGATGTACATTTATTTTTAAAATCAGTTTGAATGTGACTCGAAATTTCGGGATTTAAAACAGTTCAAACCGCACCGACATATGCAAAATTCTGTATATTTTTTAACTGTGGCCACAATATGGGCTGCAATGCTAACAAAAAGAATATGGGCTCCAAAAAACAGTAAGAATTAGCAAATGGGCTGTAAATTATTAGAAATAATGGCAGATGGCATGTATGCTGTTTTCCATAGATTTGAGGCTTTCCTAAAAAAAGGTTGACGCACAAGCAGTGATTGTTGGATGTCCATCCAATGGCCGTCGTGCTTCTTCAATCTCTGCTCTTCTTGCTCCAGCTGCTCAAACAAGCGCCGGCGGGACTGCCTGCTCCCTCCTCCCCGTAGCCGGCTGTGCTGCCGCGCAGGCCTCACCACCTCACTGTACTCCCATCGCTGGCCTAGCCATCCCTCTACTCACCCACACCTGCTGTTATTCTCCGGCGAAGGCAGACGAACCAGTAAACCCTCGTACAGTCGTACTCCCCTCCGCATGGGAAACAACTGCCGAGTCTACCCTGGCTCCATGTTGTTCCCTTCCTAGGCCTCGCCATCATCCACCGCCATGGTGCTCTCGACACAGCGTGGTCAACATGGTCAACGACCGACATGCATCTGAAGTGGACTGTACGTGGAGAGGCTAACAGCTGGATCCATGACTGCACACAAGGAAATGCCTCCTTATTATCCGCAAAATAATTATTCCTCCACCTGACATCTGGGACCCACCTAAAGGGCCTCTATATTTCACGAAAAAAACGTTACCGCCGCTGACAGCTCGGACCCACCAGCTATATCTTCGAACACAAGGAAGTGCCTCCTTATTACGCACAAAAAAATGAATACTCCCCCTGTTAGCTGGGACCCAGTATAGTGTGCCTACTAAGTTGACGGGGACGGATGGCTTTGTCAGCTTAGTCAATATGCACGATTCTAGCTCCAGTGACCATACGATGTCCATCCAACGGTCGTAGTGCATCTTCAACCTCTGGTCTTCTTGCTCCAGCCGCCCAAAGCAGCGCCGGTCATGCCGCCTGCTGCTGCCTCCCGTGGCCGGCTGTGCTGCCGCGGAGGCCTCATCGCCCCCATACTACTCCCATCGCTAGCCAGGCCATCCCTCCACTCACCCACACCCCTTGTTATTCTACGACGATGGCAGCATCACACCGCAGCCGAACCGGTGAACCCTCGTACTCCTCTCCGCATGGGCATCCACTGCCGCATCTTCCCTGGCTCCGTGTCGTCCCCTTCCTAGGCCTCGCTGTTGTTCACCGCCGTGGTGCTCTCGGCGCGGCGTGGTCAATGTGGTTAACGACCGACTTCCATCGGAAGAGTACTGTACGTGGAGAGGCTGACAGCTGGGTCCACGGCAGCCGCAAGGAAGTGCCTCCTTATTATGTAATTATTCCTCCACTTGACAGCAGGGACCCATTGGACGGGCCACCATATTTCGCGAAAAAATGTTCCCCCTGACTGATGGGACCCCCGGACGAGCCATCGTATTTTATGAAAAAAATGTTCCCCCCGCTATCAGCTCGGACCCATCTTGGTGGGAGGCTGACTTGTGGGCCTACTAAGTTGACTGGGACGGAGGGCTTTGTCAACTTAATCAATATGAACGATTCTAGCTCCAGTGACCATACGATGTCCATCCAACGGCCGTAGTGCTTCTTCAACCTCTGGTCTTCTTGCTCCAGCCGCCCAAAGCAGTGCCGGTCGTGCCGCATGCTCCTGCCTCGCGTGGCCGGCCGTGCTGCCGCGGAGGCCTCACTGCCCCCTACTATTCCCACCGCTGGCCAGGCGCTGCAGCGACGGCAGCCTCACACCATAGTCGAACCAGTGAACCCTCATACTCCTCTCCGCGTGGGCTTCCACTGCCGCATCTTCCCCGACTCCGCCTCGTCCCCTTCCTAGGCCTCGCCGTCGTCCACCGCCTTGGTGCTCTCGGCACGGCGTGGTCAATGTGGTCAATGACCGACTTCCATCAGAAGAGTACTGTACATGGAGAGGCTGACAGCTGGGTCCACGGCTGCAGCAAGGAAGTGCCTCCTTATTACGCGGAAAATAATGATTCCTCCACCTGACATTAGGGACCCACGCACGGGCAACCGTATTTCGTGATAAAAATGTTTCCCCCCTGACTGCTGGGACCCACCAGCTACATATTTGCATGCAAGGAAGTGCGTCCGGGCAAAAAAACGATTCGCCCCCCTGACTGCTGGGGAAAGGATCGATATAGTTGACTAGAGGGGGGTGAATAGGCAACTAACAATTTTTAGCTTTTCTTTACCAATTTTAACTTTGCATCAAAGTAGGCTGTCTAGATATGCAACTAGGTGAGCAACCTATATGATGCAACAACAATAAGCACACAAGCAAGCAAGGATAGAACACAATAGCTTCCACAAGTAAAGGTGAGAGATAACCAAAAGGGGAACCGATCAAGATGAGGATGTGTTACTGAAGTTCCTTCCTTTTTAGGGGAAGTATGTCTCCATTAGAGCGGTGTGGAGGAACAATGCTCCCCAAGAAGCCACTAGGGCCACCGTATTCTCCTCACGCCCTCACACAATGCGAGATGCTGTGATTCCACTATTGGTGCCCTTGAAGGTGGCGACCAAACCTTTACAAACAAGGTTGGGGCAATCTCCACAACTTAATTGGAGGCTCCCAACGACACCACGAAGCTTATCCACAATGGACTATGGCTCCGCGGTGACCTCAACCATCTAGGGTGTTCAAACACCCAAGAGTAACAAGATCCACAAGGGACTAGTGGGGGGAATCAAATTTCTCTTGGTGGAAGTGTAGATCGGGGCATTCTCAACCAATCCCTAGAAAACCAACAAGTTTGATTGGCTAGGGAGAGAGATCGGGCGAAAATGGAGCTTGGAGCAACAATGGAGTTTAGGGATGGAAGAGGTGAGTCTTCTTGGAGAAGAAGACCCCTTTATATAGTGGGGGTACAATTCCAACAGTTACCCACCACTCGGGCCGCTGATACGTCCATTTTGCATCATGCTTTTATATCAATATTTATTGCATTATGGGCTGTTATTACACATTATATATCAATACTTATGGCTATTCTCTCTTATTTTGTAAGGTTTACCATGAAGAGGGGGAATGCCGGCAGCTGGAATTCTGGCTGAAAAGGGAGCAAACATTGGAAACCTATTCTGCACTACTCCAAAAGACCTGAGACTCCACGAAACTTATTTTTGGAATTAATAAGAATTATTGAGCGGAAGAAATACACCAGGGGGCCCACACGTTGTCCGGGAGGGTGGGGGTGCGCCCACCCCTATTGGGCGCGCCCCCTGTCTCCTGGGCCCCCTGGTGGCCTCCCGGTGTCCATCTTCTACTATATGAAGGGTTTTATCCTGGAAAAAATCGTGGGCAAGCTTACGAGACGAAACTCCGCCGCCACGAGGCGGAACCTTGGCGGAACCAATCTAGAGCTCCGGCAGAGCTGTTCTGCCGGGGACACTTCCCTCCGGGAGGGGGAAATCATCACCATCGTCATCACCAATGATCCTCTCATCGGGAGGGGGTCAATCTCCATCAACATCTTCATCAGCACCATCTCCTCTCAAACCCTAGTTCATCTCTTGTATCCAATCTTGTATCCAAAACCACAAATTGGTACCTGTGGGTTGCTAGTAGTGTTGATTACTCCTTGTAGTTGATACTTATTGGTTTACTTGGTGGAAGATCTTATGTTCAGATCCTTAATGCATATTATTACACCTCTGATTATGAGCATGAATATGCTTTGTGAGTAGTTATGTTTGTTCCTGAGGACATGGGTGAAGACTTGCTATTAGTAGTCATGTGAATTTGGTATTCGTTTGATATTTTGATAAGATGTATGTTGTCTTTCCTCTAGTGGTGTCATGTGAACGTCGACTACATGACACTTCACCATTATTTGGGCCTAGAGGAAGGCATTGGGAAGTAATAAGTAGATGATGGGTTGCTAGAGTGACAGAAGCTTAAACCCTAGTTTATGCATTGCTTCATTAGGGGCTGATTTGGATCCATATGTTTCATGCTATGGTTAGGTTTACCTTAATACTTTTGTTGTAGTTGCGGATGCTTGCAATAGGGGTTAATCATAAGTGGGATGCTTGTCCAAGTAAGGGCAGTACCCAAGCACCGGTCCACCCACATATCAAATTATCAAAGTAACGGACATGAATCATATGAGTGTGATGAAACTAGCTTGACGATAATTCCCATGTGTCCTCGGGAGCGCTTTTCTCATTATTAGAAATTGTCTAGGCTTGTCCTTTGCTACAAAAAGGATTGGGCCACCTTTCTGCACCTTATTTACTTTTATTGCTTGTTACTCTTTACAATTTATCTTATCACAAAACTATCTATTACCTACAATTTCAGTGCTTGCAGAGAAAACCTTATTGAAAACCGCTTATCATTTCCTTCTACTCCTCGTTGGGTTTGACACTCTTACTTATCCAAAGGACTACCATAGATCCCCTACACTTGTGTTCATCAAGACTCTTTTCTGGCGCCGTTGCCGGGGAGTGTGGCACTTTTAGTGAGTGGAACTTGGTAAGGAAACATTTATATAGTGTGCTGAAATTTTCTGTTACTTGTTACTATGGAAACTAATCCTTTGAGGGGCTTGTTCGGGGCATCTTCGCCTCGACCAGTAGAGCAAAGAGTTGCTCCTCAACCTACTGAACCTATTGCAAATGTTCACTTTGAAATTCCTTCAGGTATGATAGAGAAACTGCTAGCTAATCCATTTGCAGGCGATGGAACATTGCATCCTGATTTACACCATATCTTTGTGGATGAAGTTTGTGGATTATTTAAGCTTGCAGGTATTCCCGATGATGTTGTCAAAAGGAAGGTCTTCCCTTTATCTTTGAAGGGAGATGCATTGACATAGTTTAGGCTATGTGATGATACGGTATCTTGGGATTATAAGCGATTGAAGTTTGAATTTCACCAGAAGTTCTATCCTATGCACCTTGTTCATCATGATCGTAATTACATATATAATTTCTGGCCTCGTGAAGGAGAAAGCATCGCTCAAGCTTGGGGGAGGCTTAAGTCAATGTTATATTCATGCCCCAATCATGAGCTCTCCAGAGAAATGATTATTCAAAACTTTTATGCTCGGCTTTCTCTCAACAATCGCTCCATGCTTGATACTTCTTGTGCTGGTTCTTATATGATGAAGACAATTGAATTCAAATGGGATTTATTGGAAAGAATTAAACACAATTCTGAAGATTGGGATTCTGAGGAAGGTAAGGAGTCAGGTATGACACCTAAGTTTGATTGTGTTAAACCTTTTATGGATACCGATGCTTTTCGCGGATTTAGCACTAAATATGGACTTGACTCTGAGATAGTAGCTTCTTTCTGTGAATCATTTGCTACTCATGTTGACCTCCCTAAGGAGAAGTGGTTTAAATATAATCCTCCCACTGAAGTAAAAGTAGTTTCACCTATTACAGTTGAAGAAAAGACTATCACTTATAATGATCCTATTGTTCCTACTACTTATGTTGAGAAACCACCTTTCCCTGTTAGGATAAAGGATCATGCTAAAGCGTCAACTGTGGTTCATAAGAGTAATACTAGGACATATACACCACCTGAGCAAATTAAAGTTGAACCTAGTATTGCTATGTTTAAAGATCTGTTGGCTGATAATATTGATGCGCATGTTATTTACTTCTGTGATGAAGCTGCTAGAATTGCTAGACCCGATGCTAAGAAACATAGACCCGTGTAGGCATGCATGTTATTTCTGTTAAAATAGGAGATCGTTGTTATCATGGCTTATGTGATATGGGTGCTAGTGCCAGTGCAATACCTTATTCCTTATATGAAGAAATTATGCATGATATTGCACCTGCTGAGGTAGAAGAAATTGATGTTACAATTAAGCTTGCCAATAGAGATACTATTTCACCAATTGGGATTGTTAGAGATGTTGAAGTCTTGTGTGGGAAAGTTAAATATCCTGTTGATTTTCTTGTTCTTGGTTCCCCACAAGATGACTTTTGTCCCATTATATTTGGTAGACCCTTCTTGAACACTGTTAAAGCTAGGATTGATTGCGAAAACGATGTTGTCACTATTGGTTTGGGGGATATGTCTCATGAGTTTAATTTTGCTAAATTTTTGTAGACAACCCCATCATAAAGAATTGCCTAGTAAGGATGAAATTATTGGTCTTGCTTCTATTGTCGTGCCTCCTAATGATCCCTTAGAACAATATTTGCTAGACCATGAAAATGATATGTTTATGAATGAAAGGAGGGAAATAGATGAAGTATTCTTTAAACAGGGTCCTATTTTGAAACACAACTTGCCTGTTGAAATCTTAGGGGATCCTCCATCACCCAAGGGTGATCCCGTGTTTGAGCTTAAATCATTACCTGATACTCTTAAATATGCTTATCTTGATGAAAAAAAGATATATCCTATTATTATTAGTGCTAACCTTTCAGAGCAGGAAGAGGAAAGATTATTGAAAACTCTAAAGAAGCATTGTGCTGCTATTGGATATACTCTTGATGATCTTAAGGGCATTAGTCCCACTTTATGCCAACACAAAATAAAATTGGAGGAAGACGCCAAACCAGTTATTGATCACCAACGATGGTTAAATCCTAAGATGAAAGAAGTGGTAAGAAAGGAAATACTAAAGCTCCTTGAGGCAGGTAAGTCATGTCCATTGTGTCCCCAAGAAGGGAGGTATTACTATATTTTTTTACAGTGAACAGTAGGAAAGACTCCTACTATATTAATATATTAATAAATATGGGGGGGACTATACAAATGGTTATTTACATGGGGTAGGTCTCAGCCACTTTCTGGCAAGAGAAGAAAAGTCTACTTTAAAGTGCTATCAAAGAGAGTTTACAATATTAAGCACCAAAGGCTTATGTGCCTCTTTCACCCTGTATTGTAAAAGCCCAAAGTCTCTCTTGAATCTCCCAAGCCAAGACTGAAAGGAGGGTGGTATAGCTCTGAAGTGGTGATTGTTCCTCTCCTTCCAGATGCTCCAAGCCGCCACAATGAACATTTCCAGGAACAAAGGTGACAGGTGTTTATTCTTCTGGTCTTGAATAGCTTGGAGCCTGCCAGGGAATGGGTCCCAAAAGATGTCAAGCTTACTCCAGCACCGCTTGCTGAAAACATAAGTGAAAATCATGTGTTCAACAGTTTCTTCAATGTTGTGGACACAGAGCAAGAAGTTGTGATCGTCCCCGATGTTATAGTGCCTTCGCTTAAGCATATTGCGTGTGTTAAGTCGATCTTGGAGGAACAACCATGCAAACACCTTAAGCTTCATGGTGCATTTTGGTTTCCAAATCTAGTCGAAGATTTGATGGGAGTGTAGATCCTTGAAGAAAAACGATAGTAGTTCGTTGACTTGAAGTTTGTTTTACCCCACACGTAGTGCCACACATCTGAGGTTGTCGTTGATGGCTGGAGCTCGGCAGCCACCGCCTGTAGTTGCCTGACCTCGTCATGTGCTTGAGGTGACAACGTAAGGTGGAATGCTTCATGCAGTGACGTGATCCCCAAGAAATCCTTGACCGAGGCGTCCTCGTTTAAGGAATGAGAGAAAGCCCACGGGTGAGAGTCCAGCAGAATCTGATTAGCCCAGAGATATTTCCAAAATAAGGCAGTGGTGCCACAGACAATGTTAATGCTTGAGATTCCCCTAAACTTGGGAGAGAGTTTGAGGATATCACGCCACCAAAAGGAGCCAACTGTGTTAGTGGCATGAGGTATCTTCTCTGTGTAATAAGAGTCCCAAATTAATTGGACCCAGGGGATGTCCATCTTATTATAGAATTTATACACCTCCTGAGCAAATCAAAGTTGAACCTAGTATTGCTATGGTTAAAGATCTCTTGGATGATAATTTAGATGGGCAAGTCATTTACTTTTGTGGTGAAACTACTAATATTGCAAAACCAGATGCTAAAATACATAGACCTGTTGTAGGCATGCCTGTTATTTCTGTTAAAATAGGAGATCATTGTTATCATGGCTTATGTGATATGGGTGCTAGCGCTAGTGCAATACCCTATGATTTATATAAAGAAATTATGCATGACATTGCACCTGCTGAGTTAGAAGATATTGATGTTACTATCAAGCTTGCTAATAGAGATACTATTTCACCAATTGGGATTGTTAGAGATGTTGAAGTCTTGTGTGGGAAGGTTAAATACCCTACTGATTTTCTTGTTCTTACTTCCCCTCAAGATGACTTTTGTCCCATTATATTTGGTAGACCCTTCTTGAACACTGTTAAAGCTAGGATTGATTGCGAAAAGGATGTTGTTACGATTGGCCTAGATGATATGACTCATGAGTTTAATTTTGCTAAATTTCGTAGACAACCCCGTGATAAAGAATTATCTAGTAAAGATGAAATAATTGGTCTTGCTTCTATTGCCATGCCTCCTACTGATCCGTTAGAACAATATTTGTTAGACCATGAAAATGATATGTTCATGAAAGAAAGAAGGGAAATAGATGAAGTGTTCCTTAAACAGGAACCTATTCTAAAACATAACTTACCTGTTGAAATCTTAGGGGATCCTCCTCCACCCAAGGGTGATCCCGTGTTTGAGCTAAAACCATTACCTGATAATCTTAAATATGCTTATCTTGATGAAAAGGAGATATATCATGTTATTATTAGTGCTAACCTTTCAGAGCAGGAAGAGGAAAGATTATTGAAAACTCTGAAGAAGCACCGACCTGCTATTGGATATACTCTGGATGATCTTAAGAGCATTAGTCCTAGTATATGCCAACACAAAATTAAAGTGGAAAAAGATGCCAAACCAGTTAGAGATCCTCAACGAAGATTAAATCCTAAGATGAAGGAAGTGGTAAGAAATGAGATATTGAAGCTCCTGAGGCAGGTATAATTTATCCCGTTGCTGATAGTGAATGGGTAAGCCCTGTCCATTGTGTCCCTAAAAAGCAAGGTATTACTGTTGTTCCTAATGATAAAGATGAATTGATTCCGCAAAGAATTATTACAGGTTATAGGATGGTAATTGATTTTCGTAAATTAAACAAAACTACTAATAAAGATCATTACCCTTTACCTTTTATTGATCAAATGCTAGAAAGACTATCCAAACATAAACATTTCTGCTTTCTAGATGGTTATTCTGGTTTCTCTCAAATACCTGTATCAGCGGAAGATCAATCAAAAACTACTTTTACTTGCCCTTTCGGTACTTTTGCTTATAGATGTATGCCTTTTGGTTTATGTAATGCACCTGCTACCTTTCAAAGATGCATGATGGCTATATTCTCTGACTTTTGTGAACAGATTTGTGAGGTATTCATGGATGATTTCTCCGTTTATGGATCCTCTTTTGATGATTGCTTGAGCAACCTTGATCGAGTTTTGCAGAGATGCGAAGACACTAGTCTTGTCTTGAATTGAGAAAAGTGCCACTTTATGGTTAATGAAGGCAATGTCTTGGGGCACAAGATCTCCGAGAGAGGTATTGAAGTTGATAAAGCTAAAGTTGATGCTATTGAAAAGATGCCATGTCCCAAGGACATAAAAGGTATAAGAAGTTTCCTTGGTCATGCCGGTTCCTATAGAAGGTTCATTAAGGACTTTTCTAAAATATCTAGGCCTCTGACTAATTTATTGCAAAAAGATATTCCTTTTGTCTTTGATGATGATTGTGTAGAAGCATTTGAAATACTTAAGAAAGATTTGATCACTGCACCTATTGTTCAGCCACCTGATTGGAATTTACCTTTTGAAATTATGTATGATGCTAGTGATTATGCTGTAGGTACTATTCTAGGGCAAAGAGTTGATAAGAAATTAAATGTTATCTAGTATGCTAGTAAGACTCTTGATACTGCCCAGAGAAATTATGCTTCTACTGAAAAATAATGCTTAGCAGTTGTGTTTGCATGTGATAAGTTTAGACCTTATATTGTTGATTCCAAAGTTACTATTCACACTGATCATGCTGCTATTAAATATCTTATGGAAAAGAAAGATGCTAAGCCTAGACTCATTAGATGGGTTCTCTTGCTCCAAGAATTTGACTTGCATATTATTGATAGAAAGGGAGCTGAGAACCCCGTTGCAGACAACTTGTCTAGGTTAGAGAATGTTCTTGATGACCCAATACCTATTGATGATAGCTTTCCTGATGAACAATTAGCGGTCGTTAATGCTTCTCGTACTGCTCCCTAGTATGCTGATTATGCTAATTACATTGTTGCTAAATTTATACCACCTAGCTTCACATACCATCAAAACAAAAAGTTCTTTTATGATTTAAGACATTACTTTTGGGATGACCCACACCTTTATAAAGAAGGAGTAGATGGTGTTATTAGATGTTGTGTACCTGAGCATGAACAGGAACAGATCCTACGCAAGTGTCACTCTGAATCGTATGGAGGACACCACGCTGGAGACAGAACTGCACATAAGGTATTGCAATCCAGTTTTTATTGGCCTACTCTCTTCAAAGATGCCCGAAAGTTTGTCTTGGCTTGTGCTGAATGTCAAAGAATTGGTAATATTAGTAGACATCAAGAAATGTCTATGAATTATTCTCTTGTTATTGAATCGTTTGATGTTTGGGGCTTTGGTTATATGGGACCCTTTCCTGCCTCTAATGGTTATACACATATTTTAGTTGTTGTTGATTACGTTACTAAGTGGGTAGAAGCTATTCCAACTAGTAGTGTTGATCATAATACTTCTATTAAAATGCTTAAAGAAGTTATTTTCCAAGGTTTGGAGTCCCTAGATATCTTATGACTGATGGTGGTTCACATTTTATTCATGGTGCTTTCCGTAAGATGCTTGCTAAGTAGGATGTCAATCATAGAATCGCATCCCCTTATCACCCACAGTCTAGTGGTCAAGTAGAGTTGAGCAATAGAGAACTCAGATTAATTTTGCAAAAGACTGTTAATAGATCTAGAAAGAATTGGTCCAAAAAACTTTATGATGCATTATGGGCTTATAGAACTGCATATAAAAATCCTATGGGTATGTCTCCATATAAGATGGTGTATGGAAAAGCTTGCCATTTACCTCTAGAACTTGAACATAAAGCATATTGGGCTATTAAAGAGCTCAACTATGACTCAAACTTGCCGGTGAGAAGAGGTTGTTTGACATTAGCTCACTTGATGAATGGAGAACCCAAGCCTATGAGAATGCCAAACTATTCTAAGAAAAAGTCAAACATTGGCATGACAAAAGAATACAAAAGTGTGAGTTCAACGTAGGTGATTATGTGTTATTATTCAACTCTCGTTTAAGATTTTTGTAGGAAAAATTCTCTCTAAATGGGAAGGTCCTTACGTTATCTAGGAGGTCTATCATTTCGGTGCCATAAAAATCAACAACTTTGAAGGCACAAGTCCAAGGGTGGTGAACGGTCAAAGAATTAAACATTATATTTCAGGTAATCCTATCAATGTTGAAACTAATATAATTGAAACCGTAACCCCGGAGGAATACATAAGGGACACTTTCCAGAATGTTCCAGACTCTAAAAAGGAATAGGTATGTGGTACGGTAAGTAAGCCGACTCCAAAACAATTCTAAAGGCCATTTCTATCAGTTTTGGAATATTTAAGAATTTTAGGAAGAAAGAAGTAGTTCGGGAAGGACACGAGGCCTCCACGAGAGTGGGGGGCGTGCCAACCCTTACTGGGCGTGCCCTCCTGTCTCGTGGACACCTCGTGTGGCTTCCGGACTCCGTTTTTCTTGCACATTACGTATTTTGGTCGGTAAAAATTCATTATATAATCTCCCGAAAGTTTTGACCATCGTATCACGCAAATATCCCATGTTTTTGTTTCGAGCTGTCCCTATTGCAGATTCAGAGCAAGATGTCTTCTCAAGATTCAGTCGGGGAGAGTCGGGTATCTCACCTGACAATAAGTCCAGGAGCAAAAAGCAATGCTTATCACTTTGGACCATCAACGGAGGATGAGATGGAGGCTGACTTGAAAAGGATAGACGCCATGGAGGAAGATCAAGAAGTCACCTCGCGTCTCCAAGGAGAATTCACGATGGGAGAACCACATAGCTCAGATATTCCAAATTCGGTCATCCCTTCCAACTTTAGAGTCCTTTCTTATGAAAATATGAAAAAGAGTGTCACTTGTTCTCCAGAAGCTATGCAGCATCCTTGGGTAAAGGGACTGTCGGTGTCAAAACCGGCGGATCTCGGGTAGGGGGTCCCGAACTGTGCGTCTAGGCGGATGGTAACAGGAGACAAGGGACACGATGTTTTACCCAGGTTCGGGCCCTCTTGATGGAGGTAAAACCCTACGTCCTGCTTGATTAATATTGATGATGTGTGTTACAAGAGTGGATCTACCACGAGATCAAGGAGGCTAAACCCTAGAAGCTAGCCTATGGTATGATTGTTGTTCGTCCTATGGACTAAAGCCATCCGGTTTATATAGACACCGGAGAGGGCTAGGGTTACACAAAGTCGGTTACAATGGTAGGAGATCTACATATCCGTATCGCCAAGCTTGCCTTCCACGCCAAGGAAAGTCCCATCCGGACATGGGACGAAGTCTTCAATCTTGTATCTTCATAGTCTTGGAGTCCGGCCGATGATGATAGTTCGGCTATCCGGACACCCCCTAGTCCGGGACTCCCTCAGTAGCCCCCGAACGGGCTTCAGCGACGACGAGTCCGGCGCGTATATTGTCTTCGGTGTTGCAAGGCGGGTTCTCCTTCAAACTTCATGTTCCTGTCGAATAGTGTCCGGCTTCCTTATAAATGTTGCGCTCCTTGGCTTCTACGCCCAATGATGGCCTTCTTCCACGTGTCGTATGAATGCGAAAGGCTGGGGTATTTTTACATTTTACCCCCTAGCCGTGCGAACGAGCCGCCTATAAGAGAGGCGAGGATCTAGATCCAGCTCACACCATCCTCCATCCGCAAGTTCTCATCGAAGCGCTTCTAACAAAAATCCATTCCATCATGGATAGTCGACGCGGCTCCTCCTCTCGCGCTCCCAACCCTAAGCCAGGAGATTGGGGGAGATGCTCAGTTCCACACAGCGAGCTAGTGGCGCTCCAAACCGAGGGATATCTTCCCCCAACTTTCATGGTTCCGGTTCGAGCCGGACTGGCCACCTTCAAGGGTGGAAAGCAAGCGGAGAGCGTCCCCAACCCTTCCAAAGGAGAGCGGGTATGCTTTGTCCCTTATCTAATAAGGGGACTCGGATTTCCCATACATCCGTTTCTCCGGGGGCTCCTGGAGTTCTACGGACTCCAGCTTCACCACCTCACACCTGCCTCCATTTTGCACATCGCGGGCTTCGTAGCTCTCTGTGAGCTGTTCTTGGGCATCGAGCCCCATTTTGCGCTGTGGAAGAGATTGTTTTGCCTCGTACCTAGTTCTCATGAGGGGTCGATATATCAAGTGGGCGGAGCCGAAATATGGCGCATCGCCGGGACCGGATATCTATCCGGCACCCCGAAGAAGATGTCCGAAGACTGGCCTTCGGAATGGTTCTACATGGAGGACGCCCCTCTGCCGGATCCCGTTCGGATCGGCCTCCCGGAGTTCAGCAATGCTCCCTTGAAGAAATGCCTGAGTTGGCGCCCGCGCAGCCCTCAATGAGAGGATGATGGGAGCGTCCATTATCTGATGGGCCGGATTAGGTTACTGGCCCACTCCGGATTGACATTGGAATCATGGCCACGTGCGTTATGCGAGGGGTGCAGCCACTCCAATATAGGGGCCACCCTATGTGGGATTTCAACGGGGAAGACGATGCCACCCGTCATGGCCGCAGAGGGCCAAGCTCGGCAGCCGATCTGGCAAAGATCTTGTCCGGCTTGTACAAGGGGGAGGAGGAGGACTTTCTCCGCACGAATCCATTGAACGGATTCTCCATGAATAACCCTCGGAGCTGGGTAAGCGGACGTTTTATCTACCCGATCCATAATTCCAAAGTCAAGTATTTTACTTTGTGATTTCGATGCAGGAGCTGCGCCGGGACGTGGAGGGCATACGAAGCCTAACTCCACAGCCCGAGGATCCGGAACGATCCCTTGATCCGACCTCCGAAGAGGATCCGGACATAAAGGTGGAGCTGATTGACGGGGTGTTCCACCAACTTAGCATGGACAATGCCCTAGTCGCCATTACGGCTGACTACCCCGGTTTGTATCCGGCCTCCCAGGTGACTACGACCGAGGTCTTGACACCATCATTTGATCCACGCTCAATTCTGACCATCCTATACTAATGGTGCATCGCAGGAGGTGCCTTTAAGGCGGGAAGCCGAACCCGCGGCGGCTGACCAACAAGGGTCAGTTCGGCCCAGCAGGCGGAAGAGGAGTGCGACGCGAAATGGAACATCGCCTCAACGGTACGGAGCACCGCTATTTTTAAGGGAAGGATCCCTAGGAGGTATATTAATGCTCATAACTTTTCCAGAAAGAGCGCTCGCCGGACAGTGTCCGGAGAGGTTGCCAATCAAGCCTCCGCCAGCCATGCTCCAACGCATGGTCCGGAAGGGGAGGCGAATACAAGGCATGAGCCGGACGGACGCTCCTCCGACGGAGGATGCCGACAGGCTGTCCGCCAACCGGTCTGAGGTGGAGAGCGCCATGAATCACAGGCATCGCCGGACAGTTCTTCGTGACGCGTGTTTCTCCCCGGAGGCATTAAATGCCTTTGATGCGGGAAACGCGCACCTCCGTGCCGCTCAAGATGGGTTAACCAGAGCCTCGGAGCAGTATGTGAAAGACATACGGGTAAGTAATTTTAATAGTTATATATGCCCGTAGCCCCCGAGACTTAAAATAGTTAAAATAACTGATTTAAGGATCATTTATTATGCAGGATCTTACGGAGAAGAATACCCACCTATCCCAGGAGCTCCAAGAGTGCAAGGCCCAACTTGAGGCCGCACTGGCCGCCACAGGGGGAGCCACAGAGACCCCCGCTGGTAAGACGTACTTCGAAAAGATAAGTAATTAACAAAGTGCAGCGTGTGCGTAAATCTGACAATAATATTGCAGAGGGCGCCGGACTAGATCCGGACAAGCAACAGCTACTGCGTCAGCTAAAGGCCGGCGAGAGGGTGCTTATGAAGGTGCAGCGGGAGAGGAACAAGCTCCAAGATGCCCACATCCAGCTAGGAGAAGAGCTGAAAGATGTTCGGGCCCAGCTGTCTAGCTCCGTGAAGGAGAATCAGCGGCTTCGTCGCGGCATTTATAGTAAGTGCTTGAGCAAATTCCTTTGAAAAGAAGAATTCGGCAAGGAAATCGATTGACAGAAATGTGTCTTTAGGTGTGCTCACAGGTCGCCCTGTGGAGGAAATGCCCGGTTCAACAGGTGACCAACTTCCCGAGCTGGTGCAACTGCTCGAACGTGTTCGGCAGGCGATGAGTGGCGTCGTTCAGGCTTTATGGCCTTCCATCTCCCTACCCGAGGGCCTTGGAGGGCTTGCTGAGAAGCTTCAGGGAGCACGGCGACGCCTCCGTCTGTGGAAGATGTCGGCCTGCCGTCAAGGCGCCAGGGAGGCCTGGGCCATGGTGAAGACGTGGTACCCGAAGGCTGACCCAAACCACATGGCCGAGGTCGGACCTGCGGGGCCTGATGGGAAGGAGATCCCTGTGAGCTTGATGTACGGCCAAGTAGAACTGGCCGCGAAATATTCCCAACAGGATTGTAAATTAGACAGCCTGTTAGATGGGATTGAAGAAGAGTACAATCAGTCAGTTTGATGATGTAATTTGAAATGACATGTAAAATGCCTTCTAGCCGGATTGTAGATCGTTTGTCTTTGCGGACCTTTTCGCTTCAACCTCGGGACCCAACCGTCCGGAGTGTGTCCGAATACCCTTACGGTTATAGAAGAACCGGGGCATGCGTGGAGACAAGGCGTTGGGGTCATAATTGCTTTATCAAACAAGTGCCCAACTAGCTATGTTATATTACATGGTTAGTAAGAAACATCTTCCAGGGAGAATAGTTCCGTTAAGGGTTCCTTTCCCTGGGAGGCATGCCCTAAAGTGCATGTCTGGACTGCGAAAATAGCAGAAAAAGCATATGTGGGCAAATAAATAAGTAAGTAATAAATCATCTTTCAAGTCACCGACCGAATATTCTCTTAAGAACGCTAGCTTTCGGCTTCACCCAGTCTGAGGTACACATCTGGCTGACCCGACAGTAACAATCGCAGAGGTGCTCCCTTTACCTCCTAGCCGAACAATCGGGAACGTAGGGGTAAGCACAGGAGCCAGGCAACCCAGCTTGGCCAAAACTTAAGTCATATCGATGCATATAATGGTGAATAAAAGGTACATGCGGAAGTATGACACATGTGTTGGGCATGAAGCCCGTATAAATAAGCTTCTGTTAAAGAAGCCCCCAGGTATAATGAGTGCTAGGAGCACATCAAGTGTGTGCGAACAATGCGCAAATCAGCCTAGGAAAGGTATTGAAAAAAAGTGGGAAGAAGGAGGGGGACAAGAGACAGTGAAAATGTAAAAAGGTGGACGGAGGAGTGAGACGAACTCTGAGTCCGGCGTTAGGCGTAGAATCTTCGAAGATGGGCTGCGTCCCATGGGTTCGGCTCGAGTCGGTTGTCAGATGTGTTACGTAGACGGTATGCTCCGTCGTTCAGGACTTGGTCGATGATGAAGGGACCTTCCCACTTGGGCTTAAGTTTGTCCTTTTTCTTGTCCAGCAGGCGTAGAACAAGTTCGCCAACATTGTAAGCTTTGGCCCGTACTTCTCTGCTTTGATATCTTCGAGCCTGCTGTTGATAAAATGCGGAACGAGCTTTTGCCACGTCCCGCTCCTCCTCTAAGGCGTCCAAACTGTCCTGCCGATCCAGCTCGGCTTCTCTTTCTTCGTACATGCGCACGCGAGGTGAGTCATGAATTATATCGCAGGGCAGAACTACCTCTGCGCCGTACACCATAAAAAATGGTGTGAATCCGGTAGTTCGGTTTGGCGTGGTCCGCAGCCCCCAGAGTACAGAGTCGAGCTCCTCTACCCAGTGCGTGTTAGATTCCTTGAGGGACCGCACTAGTCTGGGTTTGATGCTGCTCATGATTAGACCATTTGCTCGCTCGACTTGACCATTAGTTTGGGGGTGATAGACTGAAGCGTAGTCGAGCTTGATTCCCATATTTTTGCACCAGAGTTTAACCTCGTCGGCCCTGAAATTCGTGCCGTTGTCAGTGATGATGCTATGGGGGACGCCAAAACGGTGTACTACCCCGGATATAAAATCTATCACAGGTCTGGATTCTGCCGTTTTAACCGGCTTGGCTTCAATCCATTTGGTGAATTTGTCCACCATGACCAATAAGTATTTGTGCTTGTGGGTTCCCCCTTTAAGGGGTCCAACCATGTCAAGCCCCCAGACCGCGAACGGCCAGGTGATGGGTATAGTTTTGAGGGCGGTGGGTGGCATGTGGCTCTGATTAGCAAAGAGCTGGCAACCGACGCATCGTTGGACTAAGTCCTGAGCATCTGCCCGGGCTGTTGGCCAATAAAATCCTGTACGGAAGGCCTTGCCTACAAGGGCCCGGGCTGCAGCGTGGTGCCCGCCAAGTCCGGCGTGAATTTCAGCCAGGAGATTTCGCCCTTCCTCTTCGGAGATACACCTTTGAAGGACTCCGGTTGTGCTTTTCTTATAAAGTTCTCCCTCATGGACCTTGTAGGCTTTAGATCGCCGAACTATGCAGCGGGCCTCATTTTGGTCTTCGGGAAGTTCCTACCTGATTAGGTAGCCTAGGAATGGTTCCGTCCACGGGGCGATTACTGCCATTATTTCGTGGGCTGAAGGTGTTATTTCATTGGCTGAGCCGCCGATTGTGTCAAAATTGTCTGAGTTAGGTGCTGCAGCTGGTTCTGGATTGTTATTTCCGGACTCCTCTTCCCATAATACGGATGGCTTAAAGAGCCGTTCCAGGAAGATGTTTGGAGGGACAGCGTCGCGTTTTGCGCCGATGCGTGCCAACACGTCTGCTGCCTGGTTGTTATCCCGGGCTACATGGTGGAATTCGAGTCCTTCAAACCGAGCTGACATTTTTAGGACGGCGTTGCGGTAAGCTGCCATTTTCGGATCTTTGGCGTCCAAGTCTCTGTTTACTTGGGATATTGCGAGGTTTGAATCCCCGCGCACCTCTAGGCATTGAATGCCCATGGAGATTGCCATCCAGAGGCCGTGTAGAAGGGCCTCATATTCGGCTGCGTTGTTGGAGTCCATGTACATTATTTGAAGTACATATTGGACTGTGTCTCTAGTTGGGGACGTCAAGACGATGCCAGCCCCCAAGCCAGCCAACATTTTGGATCCGTCGAAATGCATGATCCAATTGGAGTACGCGTCGTATTCTTTAGGGAGTTCGGCTTCGGTCCATTTGGCGACGAAGTCAGCCAGAACTTGCGATTTTATAGCTCGCCGTGGTTTGTAGGTTATGTCAAATGGTAAGAGCTCAATGGCCCATTTTGCAATCCTGCCCGTTGCGTCGCGATTGTTTATAATATCGTTGAGAGGTACTTCGGAGGCCACCGTTATGGAACACTCTTGAAAGTAGTGTCGCAGCTTCCGGGATGCCATGAACACCGCATACGCTATCTTTTGATAATGTGGGTACCGGGACTTGCATGGAGTTAAGACAGTGGATACGTAGTACACTGGTTTTTGAAGAGGGAATATGTGCCGTTCGGTTTCTCGTTCGACAACGAGTACCGCGCTGACAACTTGATGTGTTGCTGCGATATATAATAACATAGGTTCACCCAGGTTGGGCGCGGCCAGGACCGGATTTGTTGCCAGTATGGCCTTGATTTCTTCGAGTCCGGCCGTGGCGGCATCCGTCCATTCGAAGTGTTCGGTGCGCCGGAGGAGGCGATAGAGGGGCAGAGCCTTTTCTCCCAAACGGGAGATGAAGCGGCTTAGAGCCGCTATGCACCCAGTTAGTTTTTGTATTTGCTTGAGGTCTTTTGGGATATCCAATTGTGACAGAGCTCGGATCTTGGCTGGGTTTGCTTCAATTCCTCTACCGGATACAATGAAGCCCAAAAGCTTTCCGGCTGGTACTCCGAAGACACATTTTTCCGGGTTGAGCTTAATGTCATATGCTCAGAGGTTGTCAAATGTCACCCTCAAGTCGTCTACTAGAGTTTCGACGTGTTTGGTCTTGACGACCACATCGTCTATGTATGCCTCTACTGTTTTGCCTATCTGGGTAGCCAGACATGTCTGAATCATGCGCTAATATGTTGCGCCGGCGTTTTTGAGTCCGAAGGGCATTGTGTTGGCCCATATGGAGTAATGAATGCTGTTGCGGCCTGGTCTTTTTCCGCCATCTTGATTTGATGGTATCCGGAGTATGCATCGAGGAAGCACAATGAATCGTGCCTTGCGGTAGCATCGATGATTTGGTCGATGCGAGGGAGAGGGAAAGGGTCCTTTGGACAGGCCTTGTTAAGGTCTTTGAAATCGACGCAGAGGCGCCAGGATTTGTCCTTTTTTGGTACCATTACTAGGTTAGCTAGCCAGTCCGGATGTTTGATATCTCTGATGAATCCGGCTTCTAAGAGCTTGGCTAGCTCCTCTCCTATTGCCTGTCTTTTGGGTTCGGAAAATCGCCGAAGAGCTTGTTTGACTGGCTTGAATCCTTTTAGGATATTTAGGTTGTGCTCTGCCAGCCTGCGTGGGATTCCTGGCATGTCTGAAGGGTGCCAGGCAAAAATGTCCCAATTCTCCTGGAGGAATTCTCGTAGTGCGGCTTCTACATCAGGATTTAATTGTGCCCCAATGGATGCCGTGTTTGTGGGGTCCGTTGGGTGGACCTGAAATTTGACTATTTCGTCTGCTGGTTTGAAAGAGGTGGACTTGGACCTCTTGTCGAGTATCACATCGTCCCTATCCACCATGGAGCGCAGCGCAGTTAGTTCCTCTGCCGCTAGGGCTTCGGATAATGCCTCTAGGGCCAGTGCGGCTGTCTTATTTTCAGCGCGGAGTGCTCTATCTGGATCACTGGCGAGAGTGATTATTCCATTGGGTCTGGGCATTTTGAGCTTCATGTGCCCGTAATGGGGTATAGCTTGGAAGATTGTGAATACCTCTCGCCCTAGCAAGGCGTGATATCCACTGCCGAATGGGGCCACTTGGAACGTGACCTCTTCGGACCTGTAATTGTCCGGCGAGCCGAACACTACATCTAGTGTGATTTTTCCTGTGCAGCGTACTTCTCGACTAGGGATTATTCCCCTGAAGGTTGTGCTACTCCGCTCGATGCGGCTCCAGTCAATTTCCATTTTTTGAAGAGTTTCTTCGTAGATGAGGTTTAATCCGCTGCCGCCATCCATGAGTACCTTGGTAAGGCGAAAGTCGTCCACTATCGGACTGAGGACCAATGCGGCTGGTGCTCTAGCTGTTCGGAATTTAGGTTCGTCGCTGGCATTGAAGGTGATAGCCGTGTCACTCCATGGATTTGTTATTGCTACTTGGTAGACTTCGGCGAGGCTGTGGATTGTTCATTTCCGCATGTTATTTGATACGAAAGTCTCGAAGACTGTTAATACCGTACTAGTGCTGCTGGGCTGGTTGCCCAGGGCTAAAAAGCCTTCACCACTTTTGGCCACCTGCCGTAATATCCAACATGCTCGAAGGCTATGTGTTGGAGTGGTGCCCTCCGTACTGTGGATTTTGCAGGGTCCGTTGAGCCATCCCTCCAGTACGGTTATGTACCCTTTAGGGGTTTTTTGCTTTTTGGTTGTTAACCCAGGTGCTTGAGTATGACGCACCCTTTTATTTCGGACTGGGGTTGTATTCAGGGCCGGATTGTCCCAAAACCTAGTTTCGGTTTTCCAGGCACTCTCCATCGCGCAGTATTTTTGTACAATGGTCGCTAGGTCAACGAAGTGTGTAACTTCACAACGACTGATGGCGTTTATGATTCCCTTGTCCGTGCAATTGTTGCAGAATATTGAAATCGCACTTTCTTCATGGAAGTCCTTTATCCTATTCATAACCAGGAGGAATCTGGCCCAGTAATGATGTACTGTTTCATCGGGCTCTTGCCGTATTTGAGATAGATCGCTTATGTTTGGGTGGGCGGGTGGAATCAAGTTCGGCACCCCGCCCGATGTGAGGCTCAAAGGCCAAGAAGCTTCCGGATTCGAAAGCTTGGTTTGCTGGACGCTTTCCAACAAATCTGGTCTGATGCCTGACTTTAGGTTCAGTATTTGATTAGCGTCCGTCCCTTCGCGGGAACTCGGCATGGAGGGATCGGGAATCCGGACATAGTTGGTTTTTAACATAGAAGAAGAGTCGCCGCATTGTTCCTCTACCACAACGACGTGGTGGGTAACCTGGGGAGAGTTAATTTCTCTCAGATCGGTTTTAAGCCCAATATGATCGTAGTCGGTAGTGACTCCCAGGGCGGCGATGCGATCCAAGAGCTCGTTTACGAAGGAGACCTCAATCGGATCTAGCTGCTTGGCGAATTCCGAGCTGACGTGAAGATCGCTTTTAATGACCTGAGAGGTCATTGTCGGAGCGGTGGCCGAACAGGCGGTTATAAGAAAACCGCCTAGTCGGATAGTCTGGCCGGCGGCCAAAGCTCCTTTGACGATGGTGCCGTCTTTAAAGACGGGAAAAGGCATCCTTCCTGATGGTGACGGCACAGAGGAACTCTCAATGAAAGCACCAATGTCGGTGTCAAAACTGGCGGATCTCGGGTAGGGGGTCCCAAACTATGCGTCTAGGCGGATGGTAACAGGAGACAAGGGACACGATGTTTTACCCAGGTTCGGGCCCTCTTGATGGAGGTAAAACCCTACGTCCTGCTTGATTAATATTGATGATGTGTGTTACAAGAGTGGATCTACCACGAGATCAAGGAGGCTAAACCCTAGAAGCTAGCATATGGTATGATTGTTGTTCGTCCTATGGACTAAAGCCATCCGGTTTATATAGACACCGGAGAGGGCTAGGGTTACACAAAGTCGGTTACAATGGTAGGAGATCTACATATCCGTATCGCCAAGCTTGCCTTCCACGCCAAGGAAAGTCCCATCCGGACACGGGACGAAGTCTTCAATCTTGGATCTTCATAGTCTTGGAGTCCGGCCGATGATGATAGTTCGGCTATCCGGACACCCCCTAGTCTGGGACTCCCTCAGGGACCTTTAGCCATTACCGGCAAGCTCCGCAAAGAAATTGTGGGCCTCAAACAACAAGTCAATAAGCTCGATGTCATGGTGGGCGCACGGCAGATGCCAAGGGATGGCTAAAGAGAGGAGGAGGCTCGAGGGCGCTGGTGGGCTTCGGATGCGAGGTTGATATGCGTGGGCACGGGACGCCAGACATACCCAGGTTCGGGGCTCTCCGGAGAGATAACACCCCTAGTCCTGCCGAGTTTAGTTGGATGGTCGATAGTACAATGTCGCTCCTGGAGCTGTATGGAGGTGGAAGGAGGCTGGCCAAGGCTCTGGCTGCTCCTTCTCTCTGGTGTTTCTATGTAGTGGCTAGTCCAATCTTGCTTGCTTTATCTTGTGTTGCTTTGCATGCCGGGGATCTCACATATCATACCCCTGTAGGTGTGGGCTCCTGGGGGTTTTATAGATCAACCCACCCAGGGTTACAATGGTAATATGCTGAGTCGGTGGGTCCATATTGTCGGTGTCCGGGGTACCGGGCTGGGTCCCGCTTGGGAGCTTGTGGTTCGCCGGGTTCCCCTAGGTGCGGGCCCTGCGTGCCTAGGGGCACTGTGCGCCGTCTTGTTGATCGTCATGGCGTGGCCGAGTCGAGCCGCACACAGTGTTCTCCGTCAGGCCGCCGCTTGCTGTCGTCAGCGGTGAGGGCGGGAACACTATTGCCGTGCCAGCCCTAGTCAGCTGGTAGGTAAGGGGCACTGTTGCCACGCTCCGGCTGACCATGGGTATGGGCGGGGGCACTGTAGTCTTGGTCATCGGTGATTGAGGTCTCGTCCCATTGTACGGCCTGGATGGGACAGGAGCTGACCCGTGGCTGGGTTGCCGTGGATGCCACAGGTAGGTTGGCTTGCTGGGGAAGCCAAGGTTGCACCGGGCTGAGTTGCCTTGCGCCAGCCGCTGCGGCCGGGTCGACGTACCTTGCCGAGTCAAGCGTCTTGGCCGGGTTGCGTGCCTTGCCGGGTCGAGCGACCCGGCCTGGCGCATGTCGGCTTGTGGGGTGATGCGGGCCCCGCTGTTTTTGAAACAGATCCGGGTTCCGTTGCCTGCCCGGGGTTCATCCCCCCGACAGTAGTCCCCGAAGCTATGAAGGTCCATCGTCTTCGGATGAGTGGGCCTTCGCAGCTTCCCCCTTGAGCAAGGCAGAATCTGCGAACGCCGGGTCCGGCAAAACCCACCGTGTGCCGGTTTCCTTGGAAACCGGATCGCGGCATCAAGGCCGTGGCGGGAACCGAGGAGTCCGTCGAATCTTGAGGCGATCCCTCGGGCTTTGCGCAGGCGCCACGTGGTGCCCGGAAGTCGGAGGGGCCTGACAGGCCATACGCGTGACGGGACTGGGCGACGGGCCGGGGCCCACCGCCGCGTGCCCTCGCCACACGCGCGGATTTATTGCGGCATCTGGGGGCCGGTTGCACTTCCCCGCGCAGTTAGTGCGTGTGTATGTGCGCACTTATTGTGGGGTAGTGGAACGAGCGCGTGCAGACGATCCCACTCCCCCAAGTTTGAACCGGGGGTTATAAATTGAGGGGGGCAGGGGGCGGCGGACATTATTCTCGCTCACGCCCTCCTGTCCCCCTGCTCTCGCTCTGCTTCTTGCCTCCGACGCACAGCTGCGCCCGCGGCCTTGAGCAGAGATCTTCTCCGTCGTCCTTCTTCCTCTTCTTCTTCCAGTGATGTCGCTGCCGTCGGGCTCCTGGATGGGCTCGACCGTCACCCCCGACGACATCACCTACCTTCGGTCCTCGTGGCACCTGCCGCGGGAGACGGATGTCATTCTTCTTTTTTCTTCAGGTCGCCGATCGCGCTGGCGAGAGCGGCAGCGGAGGCCGCGACCGCCGAGGGGGCCGCGTTTTGTAGGAGCCGGTCCGACCTCGCCGGCCTGGATGGGGAGGAGGGACGGGGCGACTCGAACCTCGGCCTAGACCCGGATGACGCTGAGGCCTTGGCCTGGCGGGACAGGAACCGGGCCGAGGCGGAGTTGGAGGCAGCGTCGGTCCGGGCTTGGACCGACGCGGCGGCGGCATGGGCGCGAGGCGGCATGGAGCCGGCCTGGCGCGAGATGCCGGAGGGCACGATGGTGGCAGCGACGGTTTTTGAGCCGTCGACACTGAGGGAGCGCGGCCGCGGAGGCCGGGCTGAGGTGGTGGTCCTCGACCGGGAGGTCGTGGAGGTGGGGGGTGAAACCCCTCCGCAGGCTGACGTGGTCGAGCGCGCGGGGGCCGATGGCGGTGGAGGCGGTGTCGCTTTGGAGGAGGCACAGCATGTGGTGGTGCCGGAAGCGGCGCCGGTTATGGAGGAGGCACCGCAGGCGGCGGTGCCTGAGGCGGCGACGCAGGGCGTCCCAGCGTCCGAGGAGGTGCTGGCCGCGTCGCAAGCGGCCAGCACTGGGCGTGCCTTGGTGCTCCGTCCGGGAGGGCGCCGTGCCGCAGCCTGCGCGAAGTGGGGGCGCGACTGTCTTTTGGCCCAGGAGGAGGAGGAGGAGGAGGCGCTGGACGCCGTTAGCCGCCGCCTTCGAGGTCGCACGGAGCGGCTTGAGGCCTTTGCACAGGCCGAGGTGGAGCGGACGAGCGACTTGGAGCACGCCGTCTTGGTAAGTTCTTCTTTCCTTCATGCTTTCTTGTGACTTCATCTTTGTGGGGGCGCGCCAGCGCACCCACTGGGTGTAGCCCCCGAGGTTCGGGCTAACTATGTAGTAGTTTGGTCGAACCTTAGGAGCGTTGGCCTTGTCCTGACTTTGATCTTCTTCTTCAGCAACTTGACGCCTTCCGGGTTGCCGCCTTCAACCGGCTCCTGGCCAAGCATCGGGAGCTCAAGGAGCAGCTTGCCGCCAAGGAGGAGGAGCTTCGCGTCGCTGCAGGTACTTTGTTGTGTTCTTTTCTTCTAGTGGGGGCGCGCCAGCGCACCCACTAGGTGTAGCCCCCGAGATTCGGGCCAACTGTGTAACAGTTGGGCCAAATCTTAGGTCTTGTCTTTTTCTTTCTTTTTGCTGAGTTCTTTTTCTTCACATCCGAGGTGCTGTCCTGGCGGACCCGACTGTTCTGGGCTGGTCATCACTATGACCGGCTTGTTGCTGATTCCGGCCGTCTCGGCGTCGAGGCGGCGCAGGCGAGGGCGGAGGCGGCCGCGGCCCAGCGTTCTCTTGACGAAGCCAACCGGCTGCACGAGCAGCTGGCGGGTCACAAGAGCCGCCTCGAGGCCGAGGTGGAGCTTCTTAAGGCAGAGGCTGCCAAGGTGGTGGAGACGCAGCAGGCCCTGGTCGAGGAGGACCAGTAGCGCGGCCAGCTGGTCGACGACAAGGGATGGCTCCAGGTCGAGGTGGAGCGGGCCACCACGGCTGAGGAGGCCCGCCAGGCCGAGGCTCACCGCCGTGAGGCGACCGAGAAGGTGGCCGAAGACAAGGATGCCGAGCTGAAGGCGGCCCTTGCTAAGGCGGCCGACCTAGAGAGGGCACTCGGGGAGCGGGAGCGACGTGGTACGTTGCTCGAGGCGCAGTACCTGGAAGAGTCTTTCTCCAGTAAGTGCTGCTTCTTTGTTGTTTGCCGGGTCGGGACCCGGCCGTTTCTTCCTTGTTGCTCTTCTGACTTGCTTCTTCTTTGGCTGCAGGGGCCTTTCTGGAGACGCAGCGGCTGGCAGAGGAAGTCGTCCGCTATCAGCGTGACCCGGCCGGCGTTGTTGGGTCCGGGACGGATCCGCTGACGCCTGGACTTTCCCGGAGATCATTGCCGCTGATGAGGCCCGGCTGCGGGTCTTAGGGATGCAGATGGAGCGGCTGTCCCGAGCCGGCACCGCGATGATGGCGGCCTTGTGGCCGGACTCCATCCATCCGCGCAGCTTTTCGCGCCTGGCGTGCTGGTTGGAGATGGGACCGGATCGCCTTAGCGACTGGCGCGTTTCTGCCGGCCGGGCTGGTGCTGAGATGGCGGTCCGGATCACGCTGTTTTGGCACCCGGATCTTCAGCTGGACGCGCTGATGGGTCAGCGCGCCGGCTCGGAGCAGTTGCTGCAGGAGCAGGCCGGCCGGATTGCCTCCCGGGCCAGCTATATCGCCGAGTTCGTCTTCCACGACGAGTTCCATCCGGAGCGGATGGAAGACAGCGCGGTCGTGGATGGCGATGACTACGGCTTGCTTCTTCACGACCTGGAGGGCAGCTCGGAGGAGACGGGCGTCTACAGCGATGCAGAAGCCGAAGAAGACACCGGTGCTTCGCTGGACCCGGAGGCCGACAGGGGGGACGTCGATGTCGCGACGCGGCGCTGGGAATGCCTGAGAATATTCGTGCGGCTAACTATAAAACGGACGGAGGAGTTCCGCGTTCCACGGCCGGGTCATTTCTTTGTCGGCGGTGTCCCTCTTGCGCTTCTTCGATTGGCGCGCGTCGATGAGGTAGTAGGCATTGCGGTTGCGCAAAGTCCTGCTCATGATGAACGGGCCTTCCCATGGAGAGGACAGCTTGTGTTGGCCTGCCTGCTCTTGGACGAGTCGGAGGACGAGGTCGCCTTCGCGGAATCCGAGAGGCTTGATCTTCTTGTTGTAGTAGTGCCTCAGGCCTTGCTGGTAGATAGCCGAGCGGCTAAGTGCCAGAAGGCACGCCTCCTCGAGTAGGTCGACACCGTCTTCGCGTGCTTCTCTTGCTTCTGCTTCGGTGTACATCGTGACGCGCGGCGAGTCGAACTCGACATTGGTCAGGATGATGGCTTCGGATCCGTAGACAAGGAAGAACGGGGTGAACCCGGTCGACCGGTTTGGCATTGTGCGCAGACTCCAGTGAACTGTGGGCAACTCGTCGAGCCAACTGCCGGGTGAGCGGACGAGTGGCTCGACGAGTCGCGGCTTGATGCCGGACAGGATGAGTCTGTTGGCCCGCTCAACCTGCCCGTTGGACTGCGGATGTGCCACGGAGGCCAGGTCAAGGCGGATGCCGGAGACGGAGTAGTATTCCTCGAGCGCGCCCTTGGCGAAGTTGGTGCCATTGTCGGTGATGATGCTGTTCGGCATGCCGTAGCGCACCGCTATGTCCTTGATGAACCGGACGGCTGTTGGCCCATCCAGTTTCTTGATTGGTCTTGCCTCGATCCATTTGGTGAACTTGTCCACTACCACCAGCAAGTGCGTCATGCCGCCTCGATAGGTTTTGAAGGGTCCCACCATGTCGAGTCCCCAGACCGCGAAGGGCCAGGCGTTCGGGATGGTGCGGAGTGCTGACGTCGACTGGTGGCTGCGTTTGCTGAAGCGCTAGCATCCTTCGCACTTGAGGACGAGCGACTCAGCGTCTTGGAGGGTCATTGGCCAGTAGAAGCCATGGTGGAACGCCTTGGCCATGAGGGATCGAGATGCGGTGTGGTGCCCGCACTCGCCCTGGTGAATGTCGAGGAGGATGTCGATGCCGCGGTCCTGCTCGACGCAGCACTGGAACACGCCGGTAGAGATGTGCTTGACGAGCTCGTTGTTGATGATGCTGTAGGCAGACGCCCGGCGCTGAACTTGCCGAGCCTCAGTCTCGTCCATGGGGAGAACCCCGTTCTCCAGCCATTCTGATATCGGGAGGGCCCAAGATGGGGCCATGATGGCGGTGAAGACGGCCACCTGGGTGGGTTCCGAGTCGGCGGCTCCTGGGCCGGGTTGAGCAGCCCCCGGGTTGGTGACGGTGACGGCCGGGTCCGGGGTGATGGTGGTCGGGTTGAGCTAAGCAGCCCCCGGGCCGGGTTGAGCGGCCCCCGGGCCGGGTTCAGCAGTCCCCGGGCCGGCTTGCGGCACGGCTGGGTGTTCTAGGACGTGGATGGACTCGGAGTCCAATGACGGCTTGACGGACGGTTTGCGCAGGTGCTCAAGGGAGACGCCGGATGGGATGGCTTGACGTGACTAGGCGATCTTGGCGAGCGTGTCGTCTGCCTCATTCTCCGCGCGCGGGACATGGAGGAACTCGCAGCCATCGAAGGATCCGGACAGCTTCTGGATGAGGAAGCGGTAGCTTGCCATGTTGGAGTCGCGGGCGTCCCACTCGCCGGAGCACTGCTGCACCACCAAGTCCGAGTCGCCATAGCATAGGATGCGCCGGATGCCGAGTTCCTTGGCTAGCCGGAGGCCGCGCAGAAGGGCTTCATATTCGGCGACGTTGTTGGAGGCAGCGAAGTGGATCTGGAGTGCGTAGCAGAGTCGGTCACCCTTCGGAGATGACAGTACAATGCCAGCCCCTAAGCTGAGTCGCATCTTGGACCCATCGAAGTGCATGCGCCAATGCGTCGAGTCGGGAGGCGGCGGCAGGTACTGGGTCTCGGTCCAGTCGACGAGAAAGTCAGCCAGGGCCTGAGACTTGATCATGGTGCGGGGCTTGTAGAGGATGGTGTGGCCGGCTAGCTGGATCGCCCACTTGGTAACCCGGCTAGAGGCATCCCGGCACCCGATGATTTCTCCGATCGGCGTCGTGCTGACGACGGTGACGACGTGTTCTTGAAAGTACTGCTTCAGCTTCTTGGCGGTGAGGTACACGTCGTAACACATCTTCTGGTAGTGCGGGTAGTTCTACTTGAAGGTGGAGAGCACTTTGCTCAGGTAGTAGACCGGGCGCTGGACGGCCTGGATCTTGCCCTTCTCCGGTCGCTCGACCACCAGCACCGTGCTGACCGCCCACGAGGTCGCGGCTATGTAGAGCAACAGCGGCTCCTTGTCGGTCGGCGCGGCCAGGACGGGTGCGGTGGAGAGCATGCGCTTGAGGTCTTGGAAGGCTTCGTCCGCCTTGCCGTTCCACTCGAACGGGCTTGTTTTCTTCATTAGCTGGTACAGGGGCAGTGCCTTCTCGCCCAGCCAGCTTAGAAACCGGCTGACCGAGGCCAGGCAGCCTGTGAACTTCTGGACATCACGTAGCCGGGTTGGCTTGCGCATGCGCTCGATGGCCTTGATCTTCTTCGGGTTCGCCTCGATGCTGTTGGGGAACGTAGTAATTTCAAAAATTTCCTACGCACACGCAAGATCATGGTGATGCATAGCAACGAGAGGGGAGAGTGTTGTCCACGTACCCTCGTAGACCGAAAGCGGAAGCGTTAGAACAACGCGGTTGATGTAGTCGTACGTCTTCACGACCCGACCGATCAAGCACCGAAACTACGGCACCTCCGAGTTCTAGCACATGTTCAGCTCGATGACGTCCCACGAACTCCGATCCAACCAAGTGTCGAGGGAGATTTCCGTCAGCATGACGGCGTGGTGACGATCTTGATGTTCTACCGTCGTAGGGCTTCGCCTAAGCACCGCTACAATATTATCGAGGAGGACTATGGTGGAGGGGGGCACCGCACACGGCTAATAGATCTCAAGGATCAATTGTTGTTGTGTCTTTGGGGTGCCCCCCTGCCCCCATATATATAGGAGCAAGGGGGGAGGTGGCCGGCCTATGGAGGAGGCGCACCAATGGGGGAGTCCTACTCCCATCGGGAGTAGGACTCCTCCTTTCCTTGTTGGAGAAGGAAAGAGGAGGAGTAGGACTCCTCCTTTCCTTGTTGGAGAAGGAAAGACGAGGAGAGGGAGAAGGAAAAGTGGGCTGCCCCCCTTGTCCAATTCGGACCAGAGGGGGGACGCAGGCCTCCTTCCTTTTGGCCTCTCTCCTCTATTCCCGTATGGCCCAATAAGGCCCATATACTCCCCGGCGAATTCCCGTAACTGTCCGGTACTCCGAAAAATACCCGAATCACTTGGAACCTTTCCGAAGTCCGAATATAGTCGTCCAATATATCAATCTTTACGTCTCGGCCATTTCGAGACTCCTCGTCATGTCCCCGATCTCATACGGGACTCCGAACTCCTTCGGTACATCAAAACTCATAAACTCATAATATAACTGTCATCGAAACCTTAAGCATGCGGACCCTACGGGTTCGAGAACAATGTAGACATGACCGAGAACTATTCTCGGTCAATAACCAATAGCGGAACCTGGATGCCCATATTGGCTCCTACATATTCTACGAAGATCTTTATCGGTCAAACCGCATAACAACATATGTTGTTCCCTTTGTCATCGGTATGTTACTTGCCCGAGATTCGATCGTCGGTATCCAATACCTAGTTCAATCTTGTTACTGGCAAGTCTCTTTACTCGTTTCGTAATACATCATCTTGCAACTAACTCATTAGTCACATTGCTTGCAAGGCTTATAGTGATGTGCATTACCGAGAGGGCCTAGAGATACCTCTCCGACAATCGGAGTGACAAAACCTAATCTCGAAATACGCCAACCCAACATGTACCTTTGGAGACACCTGTAGTACTCCTTTATAATCACCCAGTTACGTTGTGACGTTTGGTAGCACCCAAAGTGTTCCTCCGGTAAACGGGAGTTGCATAATCTCATAGTTACAGGAACATGTATAAGTCATGAAGAAAGCAATAGCAATATACTAAACGATCAAGTGCTAAGCTAACGGAATGGGTCAAGTCAATCACATCATTCTCCTAATGATGTGATCCCGTTAATCAAATGACAACTCTTTTGTCCATGGTTAGGAAACATAACCATCTTTGATAAACGAGCTAGTCAAGTAGAGGCATACTAGTGACACTATGTTTGTCTATGTATTCACACATGTATTATGTTTCCGGTTATACAATTCTAGCATGAATAATAAACATTTATCATGATATAAGGAAATAAATAATAAC
Organism: Triticum dicoccoides; assembly: GCF_002162155.2. Classification (NCBI taxonomy): domain Eukaryota; kingdom Viridiplantae; phylum Streptophyta; class Magnoliopsida; order Poales; family Poaceae; genus Triticum; species Triticum dicoccoides. The sequence goes on along the minus strand of NC_041389.1, from coordinate 527,981,422 downwards.
TTTATTATTGCCTCTAGGGCATATTTCCTTCAGTCTCCCACTTGCACTAGAGTCAATAATCTAGTTCACATCATCATGTGATTTAACACCAATATTCACATCTGTATGTGATTAATACCCATAGTTCACATCGTCATGTGATCAACACCCAAAGGGTTACTAGAGTCAATAATCTAGTTCACATCGCTATGTGATTAACACCCAAAGAGTACTAAGGTATGATCATGTTTTGCTCGTGAGAGAAGTTTAGTCAACGGGTCTGTCATATTACAGAGTCGTATGTATTTTGCAAATATTCTATGTCTACAATGCTTTGCACGGAGCTACTCTAGCTAATTGCTCCCACTTTCAATATGTATCCAGATTGAGACTTAGAGTCATCTGGATCTGTGTCAAAACTTGCATCGACGTAACTTTTTATGACGAACCTTTTTTCACCTCCATAATCGAGAAATATTTCCTTATTCCATTAAGGATAATTTTGACCGCTATCCAGTGATCTACTCTTAGATCACTATTGTACTCCCTTGCTTAACACAGTGTAGGGTATACAATAGATCTGGTACACAGCATGGCATACTTTATAGAACCTATGGCTGAGGCATAGGGAATGACTTTCATTCTCTTTCTATCTTCTGCCATGGTCGAGTTTTGAGTCTTACTCAATTTCACACCTTGTAACACAGGCAAGAACTCTTTCTTTGACTGTTCCATTTTGAACTATTTCAAAATCTTGACAAGGTATGTACTTATTGAAAAACTTATCAAGCGTCATGATCTATCTCAATAGATCTTGATGCTCAATATGTAAGCAGCTTCACCGAGGTCTTTCTTTGAAAAAACTCCTTTCAAACACTCCTTTATGCTTTGCAGAATAATTCTACATTATTTCCGATCAACAATATGTCATTCACATATACTTATCAGAAATGCTGTAGTGCTCCCACTCACTTTCTTGTAAATACAGGCTTCACCGCAAGTCTGTATAAAACTATATGCTTTGATCAACTCATCAAAGCATATATTCCAACTCCGAGATGCTTGCACCAGTCCATAGATGGATCGCTGGAGCTTGTACATTTTGTTAACACCTTTAGGATTGACAAAACCTTCTGGCTGCATCATATACAACTCTTTTTTACTAAATTCATTAAGGATTGCAGTTTTGTTATCCATTTGCCAGATTTCATAAAATGCGGCAATTGCTAACATGATTCGGACAGACTTTAAGCATCGATACGAGTGAGAAAATCTCATCATAGTCAACACCTTGAACTTTGTCAAAAACCTTTTTTGACAAGTCTAGCTTTGTAGATAGTAACACTACTATCAGCGTCTGTCTTCCTCTTAAAAATCCATTTAATCTCAATGGATTGCCGATCATCGGGCAAGTCAACCAAAGTCCATACTTTGTTCTCGTACATGGATCCCATCTCAGATTTCATGGCCTCAAGCCATTTTGCGGAATCTAGGCTCACCATCGCTTCTTCATAGTTCGTAGGTTCATCATGATCTAGTAGCATGACTTCCAGAACAGGATTGCCGTACCACTCTCGTGCGGATCTTACTCTGGTTTACCTACGAGATTCGGTAGTAACTTGATCTGAAGTTACATGATCATCATCATCAGCTTCCTCACTAATTGGTGTAGTAGTCACAGGAACAGATTTCTGTGATGAACTACTTTCCAATAAGGGAGAAGGTACAATTACCTTATCAAGTTCTACTTTCCTCCCACTCACTTCTTTTGAGAGAAACTCCTTCTCTAGAAAGGATCCATTCTTAGCAATGAATGTCTTGCCTTCGGATCTGTGATAGAAGGTGTACCCAACTTTCTCCTTTGGGTATCCTATGAAGACACATTTCTCCGATTTGGGTTTGAGCTTATCAGGATGAAACTTTTTCACATAAGCATCGCAACCCCAAACTTTAAGAAACAACAACTTTGGTTTCTTGCCAAACCACAGTTCATATTGTGTCGTCTCAACGGACTTAGGTGGTGCCCCTTTTTAACGTGAATGTAGCTGTCTTCAATGCATGACCCCAAAACGATAGTGGTAAATCGGTAAGAAACATCATAGATTGTACAATATCCAATAAAGTACGGTTATGACGTTTGGACACACCATTACGCTGTGGTGTTCAGGGTGGCGTGAGTTGCGAAACTATTCCGCATTGTTTCAAATGTAGACCAAACTCGTAACTCAAATATTCTCCTCCACGAACAGATCGTAGAAATTTTATTTTCTTGTTACGATGATTTTTAACTTCACTCTGAAATTCTTTGAACTTTCCAAACGTTTCAGACTTATGTTTCATTAAGTAGATATACCCATATCTGCTCAAATCATCTGTGAAGGTCAGAAAATAATGATACTTGTCGCGAGCCTCAGCACTCATCGGATCACATACATCGGTATGTATTATTTCCAATAAGTCAGTTGCTTGCTCTATTGTTCCGGAGAACGGAGTCTTTAGTCATCTTGCCCATAAGGCATGGTTCGCAAGCATCAAGTGATTCATAATCAAGTGATTCCAAAATCCCATCAGCATGGAGTTTCTTCATGCGCTTTACACCAATATGACCTAAACTGCAGTGCCACAAATAAGTTGCACTATCATTATTAACTTTGCATCTTTTGGTTTCAACATTATGAATATGTGTATCACTACGATCGAGATCCAACGAACCATTTTCATTGGGTGTGTAACCATATAAGGTTTTATACATGTAAATAGAACAACAATTTATTCTCTTACTTAAATGAATAACCGTATTGCAATAAACATGATCAAATCATATTCATGCTCAACGCAAACACCAAATAACACTTATTTAGTTTCAACACTAATCCCGAAAGTACAAGGAGTGTGCGATGATGATCATATCAATCTTGGAACTACTTCCAACACACATCGTCACCTCGCCTTTTTACTATTTTCTGTTTATTCTGCAACTCCCGTTTCGAGTTACTACTCTTAGCAACTGAACCAGTATCAAAATGCCGAGGGGTTGCTATAAACACTAGTAAAGTACACATCAATAACATGTATATCCAATATACCTTTGTTCACTTTTGCCATCCTTCTTATCCGCCAAATACTTGGGGCAGTTCCACTTCCAGTGACTAGTCCCTTTGTAGTAGAAGCACTTAGTCTCAGGCTTAGGACCAGACTTGGGCTTCTTCACTTGAGAAGCAACTTGCTTGCCGTTCTTCTTGAAGTTCCACTTCTTCCCTTTGCCCTTTTCTTGAAACTAGTGGTCTTGTCAACCATCAACACTTGATGCTTTTCTTGATTTCTACCTTCATCGATTTCAGAATCATGAAGAGCTTGGGAATCGTTTTCGCCATCCCTTGCATACTATAGTTCATCACGAAGTTCTACTAACTTGGTGATGGTGACTAGAGAATTATGTCAATCACTATCTTATCTAGAAGATTAACTCCCACTTGATTCAAGCGATTGTAGTACCCAGACAATCTAAGCACATGCTCACTAGTTGAGCGATTCTCCTCCATCTTTTAGCCATAGAACTTGTTGGAGACTTCATATCTCTCAACTCGGGTATTTGCTTGAAATATTAACTTCAACTCCTGGAACATCTCATATGGTCCATGACGTTAAAAAAACGTCTTTGAAGTCCCGATTCTAAGCTGTTAAGCATGCTGCACTAAACTATCAAGTAGTCATCACATTGAGCTAGCCAAACGTTCATAACGTCTGCATCTGCTCCTGCAATAGGTCTATCACCTAGCGGTGCATCAAGGACATAATTCTTCTGTGCAGCAATGAGGATAAACCTCAGATCACGGACCAAGTCCGCATCATTGCTACTAACATCTTTCAACACAATTTTCTCTAGGAACATATCAAAATAAACATATGAAAGCAACAATGCAAGCTATTGATCTACAACATAATTTGCAAAATACTACCAGGACTAAGTTCATGATAAATTTAAGTTCAATTAATCATATTACTTAAGAACTCCCACTTAGATAGACATCCCTCTAATCCTCTAAGTGATTACGTGATCCATATCAACTACACCATGTTCGATCGTCACGTGAGATGGAGTAGTTTCAACAGTGAACATCAATATGTTGATCATATCTACTATATGATTCACGCTCGACCTTTCGGTCTCCGTGTTCCGAGGCCATATCTGTTATATGCTAGGCTCGTCAAGTTTAACCTGAGTATTCCGCGTGTGCAACTGTTTTGCACCCGTTGTATTTGAACGTAGAGCCTATCACACCCGATCATCACGTGGTGTCTCAGCACGAAGAACTTTCGCAATAGTGCATACTCAGGGAGAACACTTCTTGATAATTTAGTGAGAGATCATCTTAAAATGCTACCGTCAAACTAAGCAAAATAAGATGTATAAAAGATAAACATCACATGCAATCAATATAAGTGATATGATATGGCTATCATCATCTTGTGCTTGTGATCTCCATCTCCAAAGTACTGTCATGATCTCTATCGTTACCGGCACGACACCATGATCTTCATCATCTTGATCTATAGCAATGTGTCGTCACATGGTCGTCTCGCCAACTATTGCTCTTGCAACTATTGCTATTGTATAAAGTAAAGCAATTATTTGGCACTTGCATCTTATGCAACAAAGAGACAACCATAGGGCTTCTGCCAGTTGCCGATAACTTCAACAAAACATGATCATCTCATACAACAACTTATATCTCATCACGTCTTGACCATATCACATCACAACATGCCCTGCAAAAACAAGTTAGACGTCCTCTACTTTGTTGTTGCAAGTTTTACGTGGCTGCTATGGGCTGAGCAAGAACCGTTCTTACCTACGCATCAAAACCACAACGATAGTTCGTCAAGTTAGTGCTATTTTCACCTTCACAAGGACCGGGCGTAGCCACACTCGGTTCAACTAAAGTTGGAGAAACTGACACCCGCCAGCTACCTGTGTGCAAAGCACGTCGGTAGCACCAGTCTCGCGTAAGCGTACGCGTAATGTCGGTCCGGGCTGCTTCATCCAACAATACCGCCGAACCAAAGTATGACATGCTGGTAAGCAGTATGACTTGTATTGCCCACAACTCACTTGTGTTCTACTCGTGCAAATAACATCAACGCATAAAACCTAGGCTCGGATGCCACTGTTGGGGAACGTAGTAATTTCAAAAATTTCCTACGCACATGCAAGATCATGGTGATGCATAGCAACGAGAGGGGAGAGTGTTGTCCACGTACCCTCGTAGACCGAAAGCGGAAGCGTTAGAACAACGCGGTTGATGTAGTCGTACGTCTTCACGGCCCGACCGATCAAGCACCGAAACTACGGCACCTCCGAGTTCTAGCACACGTTCAGCTCGATGACGTCCCTCGAACGCTGATCCAGCCGAGTATCGAGGGAGAGTTCCGTCAGCACGACGGCGTGGTGACAATCTTGATGTTCTACCGTCGCAGGGCTTCGCCTAAGGACCGCTACAATATTATCGAGGAGTACTATGGTGAAGGGGGGCACCGCACACGGCTAATAGATCTCAAGGATCAATTGTTGTTGTGTCTTTGGGGTGCCCCCCTGCCCCCATATATATAGGAGCAAGGGGGGAGGTGGCCGGCCTATGGAGGAGGGGCACCAAGGGAGGAGTCCTACTCCCACCGGGAGTAGGACTCCTCCTTTCCTTGTTGGAGAAGGAAAGAGGAGGAGTAGGACTCCTCCTTTCCTTGTTGGAGAAGGAAAGAGGAGGAGTAGGACTCCTCCTGGAAAGAGGAGGAGAGGGAGAAGAAAAAGTGGGCTGCCCCCCTTGTCCAATTCGGACCAGAGGGGGGGCGCAGGCCTCCTTCCTTTTGGCCTCTCTCCTCTATTCCCGTATGGCCCAATAAGGCCCATATACTCCCCGGCGAATTCCCGTAACTCTCCGGTACTCCGAAAAATACCCGAATCACTCGAAACCTTTCCGAAGTCCGAATATAGTCGTCCAATATATTGATCTTTACGTCTCGGCCATTTCGAGACTCCTCATCATGTCCCCGATCTCATCCGGGACTCCGAACTCCTTCGGTACATCAAAACTCATAAACTCATAATATAACTGTCATCGAAACCTTAAGCGTGCGGACCCTACAGATTCGAGAACAATGTAGACATGACCGAGAACTATTCTCGGTCAATAACCAATAGCGGAACCTGGATGCCCATATTGGCTCCTACATATTCTACGAAGATCTTTATCGGTCAAACCGCATAACAACATACGTTGTTCCCTTTGTCATCGGTATGTTACTTGCCCGAGATTCGATTGTCCGTATCCAATACCTAGTTCAATCTCGTTACTGGCAAGTCTCTTTACTTGTTCCGTAATACATCATCTTGCAACTAACTCATTAGTCACATTGCTTGCAAGGCTTATAGTGATGTGCATTACCGAGAGGGCCCAGAGATACCTCTCCGACAATCGGAGTGACAAAACCTAATCTCGAAATATGCCAACCCAACATGTACCTTTGGAGACACCTGTAGTACTCCTTTATAATCACCCAGTTACGTTGTGATGTTTGGTAGCACCCAAAGTGTTCCTCCGGTAAACAGGAGTTGCATAATCTCATAGTTACAGGAACATGTATAAGTCATGAAGAAAGCAATAGCAATATACTAAACGATCAAGTGCTAAGCTAACAGAATGGGTCAAGTCAATCACATCATTCTCCTAATGATGTGATCCCGTTAATCAAATGACAACTCTTTTGTCCATGGTTAGGAAACATAACCATCTTTGATAAACGAGCTAGTCAAGTAGAGGCATACTAGTGACACTATGTTTGTCTATGTATTCACACATGTATTATGTTTCCGGTTAATACAATTCTAGCATGAATAATAAACATTTATCATGATATAAGGAAATAAATAATAACTTTATTATTGCCTCTAGGGCATATTTCCTTCAAATGCCGCGTTCCGAGACGAGGGAACCGAGCAGCTTTCCGGATGGGACGCCGAAGATGCACTTTTTCGGGTTGAGCTTGACCTTGTATTTGCGGAGGTTGGCTAATGTTTCCTTCAGATCGTCGAGGAGCGTGAGGTGCTGCTTGGTCTTCACCATGATATCGTCCACGTATACGTGGATGTTCTTGCCGAGTTGCAGTAGCAGGCATTTCTGCATGCAGCATTGTAAGGTGGCGCCGACGTTCTTCAACCCGAACGACATGGTGATGTAGCAGTACGCCCGAAGGGCGTGATGAAGGACATCTTCAGAGCATCGGCTGGATCCAGCTTGATCTAGTGATAGCCGGAGTAGGCGTCCAGGAAGGACAGTAGCTCGCACCCGGCGGTCGAGTCGATGACTTGGTCGATCCGCGGGAGGGCGAACGAATCCTTGGGACAGGCCTTGTTGAGGCTGGTGTAGTCGATACACATGCGCCAGGTCTTGTTCTTCTTCAGGACGAGGACTAGGTTGGCCAGCCACTCAGGGTGAAACACTTCCATTATGAAGCCGGCCGCCAAGAGCTTGGCGACCTCTTCACCAATGGTTCTTCTCTTCTCTTCGGAAAATCGACGGAGGGGTTGACGGACAGGCTTTGCGTCCTTGCGGACGTGGAGTTTGTGCTCGGCGTACTTCCTTGGGATACCCGGCATGTCTTTGGGGGTCCATGCGAAGATATCCCGATTCTCACGGAGGAAGTCGACGAGCTCGCCTTCCTAGTTGCTGTTGAGGCGGGCGCCTACGACAACGTACTTGCTGCAGCTGGGGTCTTCCGGGTTCAGCTTCACTTTCTTGGTTTCCTTGGAGGGCTTGAAGGCGGCCTCATCGGCCGGGTCCAGGGTCGGGATCGATGCGTCGGAGGCTTCGCCGGCCAGGGCGACGATCCGGTCGAGCTGGCGCCGCTCCTCGGCAATGACCAGCAACTCGGCCAGCTTGGCGCCGTCTCGGGCGCACTCCAGAGACTTGCAGTAGTCGCCGGTGATGGTAATGAGGCCCTTGGGACCCGGCATCTTCATCTTCAGGTACGCGTAGTGGGGGACCGCCATGAATTTGGCGAGCGCGGGCCGGCCCAGCAGCGCATGATACGCGCTAGACAGGTCCACCACCTCGAACCTGATCGGTTCGCGTTGGAAGTGGCTGCTGTCACCGAACAGGACATCGAGCCGGACCCGGCCAACGGGTGAACATGAGAGGCCGGGTACGATGCCGTGGAAGACTGTCCGGGTTGGCTCCAGGTCCTTGGCCTTGAGGCCGAGCTTGGTCATCGTGTCGTGGTAGAGGATGTTGATGTTGCTGCCGCCGTTGATGAGGACTCGGGAGAACTTGCAGGTGCACCGCGCGATGATGGTAGGGTTGAGTACGAGGGCGTATCCACCTGGACTCGGCATGACTGCCGGGTGATCCTTCCGGGTCCAGGTGATCGGGCGATCCGACCAATGCATGAAATCCGTCTTGGCCGGGATGACGGTGTTCACCTCCTGCCGGAGGAGGTGCTCGCTGCGCTTGTCGTCGCCGAGGCTGGTGAAGACGACATAGACCGCGTTCTGGTTCGGGTAGGCGTCGTTCCGCATCGCGCCGCCGGCGGGAGGCGGCGGTGGAGGCGGAGGCATCTACCCCGCGCCCGGAGCCGGGGCCGGAGCCGGAGGAGGTGGAATGTCACCCCTCATGATGCGCTTAGTGATGACGGACCGTCGAAGCGTGTGCGTGGAGGGTCTTGCACTGCTGTGGTGCTTGCATGGGGCGTCGAGCATCTCTTCAAAGCTCATGGCAGGTTGCCATGCCATCTTGCCGGTCTGTCGGCGCTTCGCTGCTGGGTCCGCCGCGGGCTCGGCCGCGACGAGCCGGTTGTCGTGACATTGCGCCGGCTGCTCGGCCTTGCGCTTGTTGTTCTGGTGGTGCTGCTGCCAGCTACTTTCGTTGGCCGGCTTCTGTGGAGGGACCGGCTTCACCTTGCCGGCCTCATCCAGCGCCACCTGGATCTTCATGGCGGAGTCGGTGTTGGCGTATTTGTCCGCCGTCACCATGAGCGCGGCCATGGTGGCCGGCTCGGAGCGTAGAAGCTTGTGCTTGAGGAGGGTGCCGTCTCGGCACCCGCTGACGAAGTATTGGATCGCCTGGACTTCATGGACGCCCTCACAGCTGTTCCGGAGCTCGGTCCAGCGTGCGAGGTACTCGCGGCCGGTCTCCGTCGTCCCCTGCACACACATGGCGAGCTGGCTAGGGCGACCGGGCCGCTTGTACGTCCCCGTGAAGTTGCGGACAAATGCTTCCTCAAAATCAACCCATGCGTTGATGCTGCCCATCGGCAGGCTGTTCAGCCATGTGCGAGTCGATCCTTGGAGCATGAGTGATGCGTAGCGCACGGCGAGACGATGATTGGCACCGGTGATGCCAATGGCCGTGGTGTAGTCGGTGAGCCGGTCTTCTGGCTTCACGGTCCCATTGTACTTGGGGGTGTCGCAGGGAAGCACGAACCCCTTGGGGAAGGGCTCCTCCCAGATGCGTGGGCCGAAGCACGCCGGCCCGATAGCTCCGCTCTCCTCCACCTCCAGGGAGCGAGCGAACTGATCGAGGCAGTGGCACGCGTCGGCGTCGTCGATGGCGCGCGGGCCGAGTCGACTAGCGGCCAGGCCCCGAGGGGCCGGGTCGGCTGGAGCCGGACGCCGGCCATGCTGGCCGGGTCCGTGCTGGTCTCCGGGGCGGGCTCGTTGCCCAGAGCGTCGGCGCAGTGTCGGCCGGGTTGCACCGGGTCCAGGCTTGGCCGGAGTGCGCCTCGCCGGGCGGCGAGGAGGTCGTGTGCAGGAGTTCGCCGGGCCCGCCAAGGCGGGCGGAGCCGGGCCCGGCCGGCTTGGCGAGCTGGTTGAGGCGTGGAGAAGCTCGCGCATCCGCCCGATGCGCTCCTTAAGCTCCTCGCCCGCAAGTTGGTCAAGGCCGACTGCGGCTGCCTCCGCAGTGCGCATGTTCTTGACTGGGGTCTCGTAGACGGTCCGGACGGCGCCGAAGGCCCGGCCGATCGCTCCTCCCCGGGCGCGAGTATCGGCGGCCCAGCTTGGATCGGCTGCGGCGGGCGTGAATCTATGGGCGGCGTCGTGCTCCATCTGAGTAGCTTCCAGGCAGTGCCTGGTGGCGGCCAGCGTCTTAGACAGATCCAGAATTTGCTGGCGCTTGTCCTCGAGTTGGGTTCAGGCTTTAGCGACGTTGGTGGCGTCGACGTTGGTGCTGATGGGGATGCGGAGGCTCTGCATTGCGGCGCGCAGCGGGTCGGACGGTGTCACGACCGGTTTTCCAATAAAAATATTTATTGAGAAACCAATCTTTTGAGTCCAGTATGAGAGAAATCCTCCTCACTGGTAGACAAATTCTTGATACAATAAGCCAGTAGCATAAAATATATTACAGGGTCGAACTACGGTTGCTCAACCAAATTATTACAAGCACGCCAATAATTATACATAATGGCGGACATGACACAGTGGTGTGGAGGCATACTACTGACTCGAGGATAGGGCGGTGGTGGAGAAACACAGCGGGGAGAGAAATACAAGACTCTAAGTCTGTCATATCATTGAGCGTCGAGGTGAGGCTCGATGAATTTATTTGGTAGCGGAAGCGGATATAAAACAGTGACCAAATCCAGGGTCGCACGAGACTGACTGGGACTCCTCTAGGTGTCGGACTCGCTATCAAACTCTTCATCCATGAGATCGCCTTCGTCAGCATCTGGCCAAATCAACAAGCCAGTGAGTACTTTGAAAGTACTCGCAAGACAGTTCGGACGTAAGATATAACAAATGCATGCATGGATGCGTCATGAATAACTCACCAATGTACATTCAAAAATTAGCATAACAAGGTAAGTAAAAGGGAAATGGCGGTAGTCCGCCTGAAATCCCAACAAAACATAAATAAATACCGATCGGGTGTCTGAAGCGACGCCTCGAAAGGTGAATAAATAAATATAAGGAAATGATGCCACAGTCGGGCGTCTTAGCGACACCACATAAAGGGCTTTAAAAGAAATACCACAGTCAGACGTCGGAGCGACATCACAGAAAGGGCTTTAAAAGAAATGCCACAGTCGGACATCGGGGCGACATCACAGAAAGGGCTTTAAAAGAAATGCCACAGTCGGACGGCGGGGCGACATCACAGAAAGGGCTTTAAAAGAAATGCCACAGTCAGACGTTGGAGCAACATCACAGAAAGGGCTTTAAAAGAAATGCCACAGTCGGACATCGGGGCGACATCACAGAAAGGGCTTTAAAAGAAATGCCACAGTCGAACGTCGGAGCGACATCACAGAAAGGGCTTTAAATGAAAGTAAAATACAACAATGCCACAGTCGGACGTCTGAGCGACATCACAGAAAGGGCTTTTATTCGCAAGGAAATAATACTCATAATAAATGTTCAATTCATGAGAATGAATGGGTTAGTCCATCCACAGGAATAATCATTTAACCAGACTTAGCACTCATGCGATTCACCGGAGTCTCTGTCATCAAAACTGACATTTGATCAGGATAAGATAATATCGATCTAGGACATGGAATAGATGATTTGGAGAAATATATGACTCTGCAGAGTTTGTACAAAATTTTTCCCATAGCCAACGGATTTCCGTAGTCACGAAGGACTAGTTCCGTTTACGGTATTTCGGAAGAAAACACAGCTAACCAGTACACACCCATCCTACCTCTCGATGATAGGAATCACCCTAGACATTGTCCAAGAAAAACTTTTGAGACGGGGAGATCACAATCTCGAATAGCATGGGATCAAATTTATATACGCGCGCTCTAAGGGGTGCCCCCCTCTCGGTCCCAACCGGAAACACCCATGCCCCCTGACCGGATGACTGGCTTTAATCCAGGGCCATGGAACAATCATCACGGCCTCTCCTTTTGGTGTGTACCAGAAAAGCGGTTTGCAACTTACTAAACCATATTCCTTGCGGAAAACATGTGGTAGTACAGGGAAGGAAATGAGAGGAACTGGACCGATACGGTTTGACACTGAAGTCACATAGTCTGTCATAAGACTGGCATGCTACGATACTGCCATCTTACCCATCCTCATGCCAACACATGGCCATTCATACTCACATCCATCCACTTATGGATCATCGAACTCACTTACCTCATTATTGCATAAAATAACGTTCATCGATATGCTCCTCAACATGTCATGAAACTAACTAAATGCAAAACATGCCAAGACACTCATCATATCAAAAGTTCAAACATGCTTGCCTGGTTCAGAGTAGTCGGAGCCTAGCTCGGTGAAGTTCGCGGCTCCGTCACCTCCTTCGGTATCTACGGTATAAAGAAAATATATGCGCTATCGTAAATACCAAGGAGTGCACAAAAAGTATTCCAAATATTTTTCAAATAAATCTGATAAAAAACTAGACAAAATTTTAAAGAGAACAGAAGAAGAATCAATCAAAAATACTTTTCTGTTTAAAAGTTATAAGGGTTTTTGTCCAGGGACTCATCTGTAATGAAACAGAAGATTTCCAGGGGCTAGCTTATAAAAACAGAAAACGCTTCGGCAGAAACTACGCCAGCCCAAAGGGAAAGCGCATTTGGCAGAAGGCGTTTTTAGAAAACGCTTCGTTTAGAAAGGACAGAGAGGCTGACAGCGGGTCCCGCCTGTCAGGTTTGAACTTTCAAAAAGGGGGAAACGAAGCTCGTCGGCGCCCGAGAGCCGCGGTGGTCACCGGTGGCGATCCACGGCGAGGCAGGGGGATCGGAGGGTACCTCCGAGTTCAGGGCTCCATTCCGCGTCGGTTGGTGGTGGTGGTGGTCGCCGGCGAGTACCACGTCGACGGCGAGCCTGGCTTCGGCGGACGGCGGCTCGGGTGGTTGCGGACTTCGTCGGAGAGAGCTATGAAGATCAAATTGAAGAGGGGGTTAGGCTTCTGGTAGCTAGAGGGGGTAACGGATGGAGTTTGGGCGCCGGAGACGGCCTCACCGGAGCGAATCGAGCTGGTGGCCGAGGCGGAGCGAGGCGGCCGGAGTCGAGGAAGAAGGGCCCCTCGAGGCTCTTCTAGTTGCTGGTCGGGGTCCAGTGAGGTGGTGGAGGTGTGCGGGGGCGAGAGGGAGCTTAGGGGCGCTATATATAGCCGGCCCGAGGCGGTTGCCGCGAACGGGATAAGTCCGGCGAGTGATTACGGCGGCGTTGTGGTTGGGCAGTGGGATTAGGGGCTTGGGCAACGCCGTTGAGGTCCATCGGTTCCATTTAGGTGCTAATCGGGCTGGGATTTGGTGCTATGGGCGAGTTCGACAGAACGGGGCGGCGCGGGCCCGTCGGCGGCAGTGAGCACGTTCCGTGCTTGCCGGGCCACGGCGACGGTGCCACGGGCGTGCGCTGGCATGCATGAGGCCATGCGGAGAGCAGAGGGGCGTTGGGCGGCGCCGCACGGCGTTGAGCCGCCGTTCCGTCCCCTGTCGGCCGCCACGGGAGGTCCCGACACCGCAGAAGACGCCGGCGAGGGCGGGCCAGCGTGCCTCCGACGCCAGGAAGAGGCCAAGTGCGCGTGTGGTGCTCCAGACAGTAGGAAGAGGCGGCGAGGAACGTGCCAAGTGCACTGTGAACGCGTGAGTGAAGCTGACGAACGAAAAATGACACTGAAGTCTGAATTTTCTGAATTTGCAAAGGAACAGTGCAGCTCAGGTGTTCGACAGAATGTTTTTGGCCTCTGGGGATTTTTCCTTGAGCTGATTTTTGGTGGAGTGGCTTCTCATTGCTCCAGTAGGCTGCATGATTTTTGGTGGAATTTTTGGAGGAGTGTAGCTTTGAATTTCATCAAATTTGGCAAATCTGGTCCAAACTTGCAGAGACTGAATTTTTAAAAAATTGAAAAGAGGAGGAGTGGATCAAGATGGTTCTGGGTTGTGGGTACAAAGGACTATCCAGGAGAGTTGGTTTGGGATAAAAACTCAAAGGCAAAGTGGTACTTGCTTTGAAAATCACTAAGGCTCAAAATAATTTACAGAATTGATTTGAGAGGAAAAATAATTAGAATAAAATCCAAAACTTGCTTGGATTAGTTGGGACAGAGAACTTAGGCTGATTACAAGGAGTAGGGGAGGTTTTGGAGGGGTTTTACCACATGGGCAAAAATGCCAAGTCATGGGTGGTTTCCAAGATATGAAAATCCCCAAATTTTCATAGAGTTTCATTTTAAAAGAAAAACAAATTAAACTCCCAAAATAATTTGAGAGGGAACCAACAGAGAAGAAGTTTCAAAAGATCAAACACCACAGTTTGAAGAAAAAAATAAAATCCTTGCCAAAGAAAAGAAAGTTTTTAAGAGGAAGGATTTTCTAAAAAAATGGCCTCTTTTCAAAAACCACAAAGTTTTTTTGATAAAAACCAAATTAAAATTTTGGAGTGTCACAGACGGCTCCGTCCGCGCCGTGGCACCCGCGGCTTCGGCGACTCTTCTCGCCTTGCTCGACGAGGAAGAGGCGCCATCGCCGATGATGAAGACCTCCACGTGGGAGTCCATCGCCCCCGCAGTGAATCCGCCGCTAAGAGAGAGTGGGAGTCGGAGTAGCTGAGCACCTCACTGGGGTAATCGTCGGTCGCGAGCGCGTCGGAGATGTGCAACACGGTGAAGGAGGCGGCGAGCGCGCCGATGACGTCGTCTGCCAGAGCGACGGACTCGTCGGAGTAGGAGAAGGGCCCCGTCTGAAGCATGCTTCCGGCCAGCTCCTCGAGCTGCCCCATGGTGGCCGCCAACTGTCATGGTGGGCGCATGGCAGATGCTAAGGTATGGCTAAAGAGAGGAGGAGGCTCGAGGGCGCTGGTGGGCTTCGGAGGCGAGGTTGATATGCGCGGGCGCGGGACGCCGCACATACCCAGGTTCGGGGCTCTCCGGAGAGATAACACCCCTAGTCCTGCCGAGTTTAGTTGGATGGTCGATAGTACAATGTTGCTCCTGGAGCTGTATGGAGGAGGAAGGAGGCTGGCCAAGGCTCCAGCTGCTCCTTCTCTCTGGTGTTGCTATGTAGTGGCTAGTCCTATCTTGCTTGCTTTATCTTGTGTTGCTTTGCATGCCGGGGATCTCACATATCATGCCCCTGTAGGCGTGGGCTCCTGGGGGGTTTTACAGATCAACCCACCGAGGGTTACAATGGTAATATGCCGAGTCGGTGGGTCCGTATTGTCGGTGTCCGGGGTACCGGGCTGGGTCCCGCTTGGGAGCTTGTGGTTCGCCGGGTTCCCCTAGGTGCAGGCCCCGCGTGCCTAGGGGGACTGTGCACCGTCTTGTCGATCGTCATGGCATGGCCGAATCGAGCCGCACACAGTGTTCTCCGCCAGGCCGCTGCTTGTTGTCGTCAGCGGTGAGGGCGGGAACATTGTTGCCATGCCAGCCCTGGTCAGTGGATAGGTAAGGGGCACTGTTGCCATGCTCCGGCTAACCACGGGCATGGGCGGGAGCACTGTAGTCTTGGTCATCGGTGATTGAGGTCTCGTCCCATCCTACGGCCTGGATGGGACGGGAGCTGACACGTGGGTGGGTTGCCGTGGATGCCACGGGTGGGTTGGCTTGCTGGGGAAGCCAAGGTTGCGTCGGGCTGAGTTGCCTTGCGCCAGCCGCTGTGGCCGGGTCGACGTACCTTCCCGAGTCAAGGGTCTTGGTCGGGTTGCGCGCCTTACCGGGTCGAGCGACCCGGCTTGGCGCACGCCGGCTTGCGGGGCGATGCGGGCCCTACTATTTTTGAAACAGATCCGGGTTCCGTTGCCTGCCCGGGGTTCATCCCCCCGACACTCGAGGAGGAGAATCGTATCCTGAGGGGCATTATTGCCAAAAAGATCATAACACCCACCGTGAAGGAGACATAATTACATGGGTATGGGCACTCCCCTTGGCAACTGCCAAGCTTGGGGGAGGTGCCCCGGTATCGTATCACCATCACACTCCTATCTTTACCATTTTATTTAGTTTGATCCTTTTAGTAGTATCTTGATCTAGTAGATTGAAGTTTTGATATCAAGTAGTTTTGAGTTTGCTTTGTGATCTCTTTATGTAATTGAGTCTGTGAGCTATCTATAATAAAGATTAGTGTTGAGTCAAGGGCTTTGCTATCTTGCTATGATCTTGAGAAAAATAGAAAGAATAAAAGGAATAAAAGAGTTCCTATCGATCTTATGAATAGTGACAACTTCACACATAGAAAGTATGAGGCAGAAAAGTTGTTCGGAGTTGATAAACATAGTTTTGGTCATCGTTGCAATTAATAGGAAGTAATAAGGAAAGAGAGGTTTCACATATAAATACACTATCTTGGACATCTTTTATAATTGTGAGCACTCATTAAGTATGACATGCTAAAAGAGTTAACGTTAGACAAGGAAGACAACATAATGGTTTATGTTTTCTCGCATCTCAGTTAAAGTATATTGTCATTGACCTTCCGAACATGTTGAGCTTGCCTTTCCCCCTCATGCTAGCCAAATTCCTAGCACCAAGTAGAGATACTACTTGTGCTTCCAAATATCCTTAAACCCAGTTTTGCCATGAGAGACCACCATATCTACCTATGGATTGAGTAAGATCCTTCAAGTAAGTTGTCATCGGTGTAAGCAATAAAAATTGCTCTCTAAATATGCATGACTTTTTAGTGCGGAGAAAATAAGCTTTATAGGATCTTGTTATGGAAGCAATAAAAGCGACGGACTGCATAATAAAGGTCCATACACAAGTGGCAATATAAAGTGACATTCTTTCGTACTAGGATTTTGTGTATCCAACCCTAAAAGTGCATGACAACCTCTGCTTCCCTCTGCGAAGGGCATGTCTTTTACTTTATGTTTCTACTTTATGTTTTTTACTTTATGCTTGAGTCAAGGTGACCTTCACCTTTCCCTTTTTCATTTAATCCTTTGGCAAGCTCCTCGTGTTTGAAAGATCATGATGTATATATCCAATTGGATGTTCGTTAGCATGGACTATTATTGTTGTCATCACCTAAAGGTGAATACGTTGGGAGGCAACACAATAAGCCCCTATCTTTCTCAGTGTCCGGCTGAAACTCTATAACCACAAGTATTGCGTGAGTGTTAGCAATTGTAGAAGATTATATGATAGCTGAGTATGTGGACTTGCTGAAAGGCTCTATTCTTGACTCTTTGTGATGTTACGATAAATTGCAGTTGCTTCAATGACTGAGATTATAGTTTGTCGGTTTTCAACGAAATTTCTGAACCATACTTGACATTGTGAATTGATTGTTACTTGAGCAAAAGAAATCATATGACAAAATCTATATATGTTGCTGTTATAAGAATGATCATGATGCCCTCATGTCTGTATTTTATTTTTATCGACACCTCTATCTCTAAACATGTGGACATATTTTTCGATTTCGGCTTCCACTTGAGGACAAGCGAGGTCTAAGCTTGGGGGAGTTGATACGTCCATTTTGCATCATGCTTTTATATAATATTTATTGCATTATGGGTTGTTATTACACATTATATATCAATACTTATGGCTATTCTCTCTTATTTTGTAAGGTTTACTATGAAGAGGGGGAATGCCGGTAGCTGGAATTCTGGCTGAAAAGGGAGCAAACATTGGAAACCTATTCTGCACTGCTCCAAAAGACCTAAGACTCCACAAAACTTATTTTTGGAATTAATAAGAATTATTGAGAGGAAGAAATACACCAGGGGGCCCACACCCTGTCCAGGAGGGTGGGGCGCGCTCCCACCCCTACTGGGCGCGCCCCCTGTCTCCTAGGCCCCCTGGTGGCCTCCCGGTGTCCATCTTCTGCTATATGAAGGGTTTTATCCTGGAAAAAATTGTGGGCAAGCTTATGAGACGAAACTCCGCCGCCACGAGGCGGAACCTTGGCGGAACCAATCTAGAGCTCTGGCAGAGCTGTTCTGCCGGGGACACTTCCCTCCGGGAGGGGGAAATCATCACCATCGTCATCACCAACGATCCTCTCATCGGGAGGGGGTCAATATCCATCAACATCCTCATCAGCACCATCTCCTCTCAAACCCTAGTTCATCTCTTGTATCCAATCTTGTATCCAAAACCACAAATTGGTACGTGTGGGTTGCTAGTAGTGTCGATTACTCCTTGTAGTTGATACTTATTGGTTTACTTGGTGGAAGATCTTATGTTCAGATCCTTAATGCATATTATTACACCTCTAATTATGAACATGAATATGCTTTGTGAGTAGTTACGTTTGTTCCTGAGGACATGGGTGAAGTCTTGCTATTACTAGTCATGTGAATTTGGTATTCGTTTGATATTTTGATAAGATGTATGTTGTCTTTCCTCTAGTGGTGTCATGTGAACGTCGACTACATGACACTTCACCATTATTTGGGCCTAGAAGAAGGCATTGGGAAGTAATAAGTAGATGATGGGTTGCTAGAGTGACAGAAGCTTAAACCCTAGTTTATTCGTTGCTTTGTTAGGGGCTGATTTGGATCCATATGTTTCATGCTATGGTTAGCTTTACCTTAATAATTTTGTTGTAGTTGTGGATGCTTGCAATAGGGGTTAATCATAAGTGGGATGCTTGTCCAAGTAAGGGCAGTACCCAAGGACCGGTCCACCCGCATATCAAATTATCAAAGTAACGAACGCAAATCATATGAGTGTGATGAAACTAGCTTGACAATAATTCCCATGTGTCCTCGGGAGCGCTTTTCTCATTATTAGCCGTGACCCGCGGTACTACCACACCAAAGGAGCGGTACTACCGCACGGGCCTGCGGTACTACCGCGGAGGTCCATGATACTACTGTGGGTAGGGGTGGGCATAATAATCGAGAACCGATGTACCGAACCGAAAGAACCGGGACCGAGACCGAATGGACCGAAACCGAAAGATTCGGTTCCTATTTCGGTTATTAAATCTGCAGAACCGAAATTTATTTTGTAATTTCGGTTATAGCACATGTTTAACCGAAAAAACAAAAAAACGGAAACTACAGGACAACGCCTCGCTCCTCCTGTATTCCTATCGATGCACTAGGCCGGCTAGGCCAGCTGGCCCATCTAGACCGCTCTCTCTCTCCTCCCAGTTTAGCCACGTACATGTTTGGTATGGCCCAAATATTGTGTAGTAACCGGCCCATATATAATATGTTAATTGCTCTACACCCGTTTTTCATTTAGTACCACCTCGGACAACCACTGAGAATGGAAGTGTAGGCAAGACAATAAAAAGGTAGTAGCAGCTGGCTATTCGCCTCGTCCACTGCTGGGCGCTTGTACTGAAATGTGTGGCAAAGGCAGTCTAATAAAGTACTACTTCGGGTTTGTTCGGTCAAAACCGAAGACATAACCGATTTGTCGGTTCTAAAAAGTATCGGTTACCTCAATTTGCAGGATCCGATCGGTCTGCACTTATTAAGGAACCAAAAATGTTTGTGACCTAGAAAACCGAACCGATCGGTCCGGTTAGACCGAATGCCCAGGCCTAACCGTGGGCGCGGCAGGGCCTGGACCTAGCCAGATGAGCACCGCTAGGGTGCGGTAGAACCGCTAGCGCGATACTACCACGAACCCGTGCGGTACTACCGCAAGGCAGGCACGTCCAGGCACTATAGGCACGGATATAAAAAATATATTCGTGACTACATCCGCTGAGATTTTATCTATGCAAAAGTCCGACACGGTACTACCGCAAGCCAGGTGCGGTACTACCGTGTAGGGTGCGGATGTAAAAAAATTACATCCTCCCCTACTTCCGCTCATGCCGCTATGCCTGGCCAGGCAGCACGGTACTACCGCGCCAGAGCACGGTACTACCGCGTAGGGCGCGGATGTAAAAAATTACATCCGCCCCTACTACCGCTTGTGCAGCAACGCCAGGCCAGAGCTCATAGTACTACCGCTCAGATGGAGCGGTACTACCATGGGCGCCCATGGTACTACCGTGCCGGAGCCCAGAAACTCCAAAGAGCCAAAGAAAAGGTGGTGCAAAATGAACGTGTGTACGTGAGATTCCACCCAAACCTTTCCAGCGCGGACCCCCTCTTAATAGTACGGCTTTCCTACGACTCAGATCCACCGAAAATAAATGTAGAGAAACGCTGTCTTCAATAATCTTCGAGGGGCATCAAATCGTCTTGCGTTCAGTCATGATATATCTGAAAAGCTCAATGCACATGATTAGTCCGCAAAAGCATTGTCATCAATCACCAAAACTACTAAGGGATAAATATGCCCTTACAATCTCCCCCTTTTTTGGTGGATTGATGACAATACGAGATTTGCACATAGGGATATAAAGTGAGGCACCGGCAAACCCACCATTTATAAAATATAGACGGGCTCCCCTTAGATGTGTGCACTCTAGAGATGTGCTTTGGACTGCACGGCACACATACTAGGATCAACACTCCCCCTATATTTTATAGACAAGGCATCTCTTGCAACAGTAAAATCAACACTAAGTAAGTAGGCAAAATGATGGATATAACTAAGTAACAATGGCATAAAGATAAGTAGGAGTGCATATGTCTTACACCATATGATAGGACTTAGTCTCACAAGCACAAACCAAACCAAAGCAAACAAAGTTCAACAGATCGAAAGCAAAGCGACAAGGCGAAACACACGACACACGACACGCAAATCCTACACTCTCTCCCCCTTTGGCATCGAGACACCAAAAAGGCAGAGAGGGCACCTACGACATAGGTGGTAGCTCAGGCGGAAAACGACTCCTCGTCGTCGGACTCAGCAGCAGGAATGGTCTCCTCCTTAGAATCAGTCCACTTGTAGCCCTGCTTAGCCATCCAGGCAGCCTCGGGGGTGATGTGCTTCTCAGATCCGCTAGACACCTCCTCGCCACACGCCCTCAAGATCCTCTTGTCGCGACGGTGACTCTCCTTTTGAGCGACATGTGCCTTTTATTGTCCCTGGGACTGCATGCAGAACAACTTCTTCATCTTCGTCATCAGCTTCTTCACCCAAGAGGGCTCAGTAGAGGGAGGAGTGTGACCAGCAGAATGGTCCTCAGCAGCTTCCTCCTCCTCAATCTCCTCCTCATCCACAGCCATCTTGGCAGCCTCGCCCGCAGTGGTGGTGTTAGACCATTGGCTCTTGATGCGGAGCTTGATGGGCTCATGACGAATCTAGCCGGGGGCTTCGAACTCATCATTGGGATAGAGCTTCTCCCAAGTCTTGGAGATCAAGTGAAACAGGTAAGGCCCAAAGATGGGGACCTTATGGTTGAACACCGCAAACTAAAGCTCGCACTACATGATATGTGAGATATCAAGTGGTTGACTCTGAGCCTGACGAGCATCCTCACAAATGAGCATCATATCAACAAGGTAAGCATGCACCTGGCCCATGTCACCAATGCGCGGGAAGAGGGTGTTGCGGAAGAGCCGATGCATGATGTCAAGGAAGGGGTTCAGCACCCACACCTTCTTCGTGCTAGGAAGTGTCTTCTCAACAAGGAAGGGCAGGAGCTTGTTCTTGTTGGTAGACTCAGACTTGGCATGAGGGCGGACTCCAACAGGCGTGTCGAGCCCCGCATCTAGAACTTGAAGCAACTCCATGAAATCCTTCCATTTAGCAGTCATCCGTTGACCATTGGTCATCCATGTCATGGTCCTTGCTTCATCAAAATCTAAGTGAACTGAAGCAAAAAACTGAGCCACAATTTCTGGATCAAAGTCCATGTGAAATGTAAGCATGTGCTCAATGCTGAACTACTCCACCAGATCCAAGGCCTCTCCAAAGTAGCCACGGTGCTTGTCCAGCCTCATATGATGCATGTCAATCCAGTGAACTTCCACATAGATGTTCTGCTTGGCCTTGATCACGTCCAGATAGATAAGGTTCTGCTGCTTTGTCCGGAACAGATCATTGCCTCTGAAGGTAGCACGGGAATTCACATATGGTTTATCTTCCTTCGAACAATGCACTCGGCCAGTGGCATCTCATCCATGTCCATGACGGGCTCCTTCTTCTTGGTGGCGGTGTGCTTGGTTCTGCGTTGGGAGGCATTGGAGCCCTCCGCAGCTTCATCTTGGTTGCGCAGCCGCTTTGACCCTGTGTTACGGCTGGGATTCGAGCGACAAACATGGGAACCGGAGCCAGCACCTAGACACAAAGCACAAGAACACACACGAACAACAAGAAGGATCAATGCAAATGCCAAGGCCAAAGCCAAAAGAAACAAGTAAGCAAGATATTTGGACAGAAAAATAGCTCAAGATGCATCTACGGTAGTACCGGGCCGTTGTGCGGATGTAAAAAATTACATCCGCACCAGCCGCGGTTGTACCGTGTCGGGGTGGCATGGTAGTACCGGCGCCTGGAGCAGAAGTAATTTTTTACTTCTGTGCTCCAAGCGGTAGTACCGCACCGAAGAGCAGAAGTACCACATGGAGCAGGCAACGAGCGTGGATGTGGTAGTACCGCTCTAGGAGGAGCGGTAGTACCGCACGGAACAAACAACATGACAGGAGTCGCAGATCTGGATCTAGAACATCCGCAAATCTACTGGAGCAGTAGTACCGCACGGAACAAACAACATGACAGGAGCCGTGAATCTGGATCTAGAACATCCGCAAATCCAGATCGGTACTACCGTTGATCAACCTGAACTATTTTGACAATCCAAAAAGCATGCTTACTACACTACCACTCTCGTACACATCCCTCTTGCACAGATTTAGCCAAAAATCTCATGAACATCACATGCATCTCCCCAAGACCTAGAAGCACATGAACAGAAGAAAAAGCGAGGAACTTGGGAAAAACCTTGGTCCATGGCAAGGGGGCGAGGTGGGGAATGATCCCACCGGTCGGAATCCGAGGAGAGCGGCCGGAGATGGAGATCCGGTGAGGGCCTCCGGCGCCGTTCTTGGGCAGGAGAGAGAGAGACGGGGTGGGGAATAGAGATGAATGGGTATGGGGGAGTTAGAACTCACCCTGCCCCGCTCTTAACCCCCACCCGCTCGCGTGGGCGCGGTAGTACCGTGGGTCATTGCGGTAGTACCGCCCGGGCAGAAGTACCGCTTGCTGGGCGGCAGTACCGCTCTTCCAGCGACAGTAAAAAATTACTGCCATGATGGAAGCGGTAGTACCATGCCCCTAGGAAGCAACTGTGCACACACAGAGCAAACGACCCCAGCGGTAGTACCATGGCTTGCCACGGTAGTACCGTACCCCCAAGAAAATGCAAGTTTCACACGAGAGGGAAACGACATTTGAAAGACAACCTTCAAGACACCGAACAACCAAGAGGCAAGCACCAACAACGACACAAACACGGCACAGAGAAAAGGCAAAAGAAAACGAAGACCAAAGCACTAACCACAACTCTCACGAAGAGAGGGTGGTGGCCGAAGCCACCTATGTATGAGTCACTTGGTATGGCACCATGAAGGACTATCCTTGGGCCCATGACCAAGACTCGTCTTTGAAGCACAAGTACCATAAAAATGGTTAAAGTGAAAGAGTTTGATCAATTTATGCATAACGGGGGGAGGGAAAGTTCATTGAGAGAACAACACTTCCCCTATGTCCATGCCTACACCTAGACAAGGTAGCATGATGAATATGGTGGGGTGTGCAAGGGTTCAAACCACATTGCTCGAATCAATGATATTTAGCTCATGCCTTAACTCGCGAAAATGTGCTTCATCCAAGGGCTTCATGAAAATATCTGCAAGGTTATCATGAGTGTTGACATACTTGATCTTGATCTCCCCTTGCCTAATGTGATCCCGGATGAAGTGATACCGAATCTCAATATGCTTCGTCTTGAAGTGTTGCACCGGGTTGAGAGAGATCTTGATGGCACTTTCATTATCACACCAAAGAGGCACTTCGTCACAAGTGACACCATAATCCTTCAAAGTTTGCCTCATCCATAGAAGTTGAGCACAACAACTACCGGCAGCCACATACTCCGCTTCGGTGGACGAGAGAGATACACAACTTTGCTTCTTAGAAGACCAACTCACTAAATAGTAACCAAGCAATTGGCACCCTTCGGAGGTGGACTTCTTATCCACTTTGTCTCCCACCCAATCTGAGTCTGTATAGCCCAAACGATCAAAGTTGGCTCCTCTTGGGTACCATAAACCAAAGTTTGGGGTATGAGCCAAATATTGAAAGATTCGCTTGACAGCCACAAAGTGGCTTTCCTTAGGTGCGGCTTGAAACCATGCACAAATTCCCACACTCAACATGATATCCGATCTAGATGCACAAAAGTAAAGCAAGGATCCAATCATGGAGTGATATACCTTTTGATCCACCGCTTTACCATTGGGATCAATGTCAAGTTGGCATTTGACGGGCATTGGAGTGGAGGCCGGCTTGACATCACTTAGCTTGAATCTCTTGAGCATGTCTTGAGTGTATTTGGCTTGGTTGATGAAGGTTCCTTCTCTTCTTTGCTTGATTTTGAACCCGAGAAAGAACTTTAACTGTCCCATCATAGACATCTTGAACTTTGAGGTCATGCGAACGACAAATTCTCATTGAAAGCTTTGTTAGGGGAACCAAAAATAATATCATCAACATATAGTTGGCAAACAAACAACTCCCCTTTGACCTTCTTAGTAAAAAGAGTGGGGTCGATTTTCCCGATTTCGAACCCACAATCTTGTAACAACTCCATAAGATGCTCATACCACGCACATGGGGCTTGTTTAAGGCCATAGAGCGCCTTGTTGAGTTGGTACACATGATCGGGGAAATAGGGATCCTCGAACCCGGGGGGTTGTTTGACATACACCAACTCATTAATGGGACCATTAAGAAAAGCACTCTTCACATCCATTTGTTGCAACTTGAAATTATGATGAGAAGCATAAGCAATCAACAAATGAATAGATTCAAGGCAAGCAACGGGAGCACCGTAGTCGATACCCTCGACTTGGGAGTAGCCTTGTGCCACCAAACGAGACTTGTTGCGAACAATGATCCCATGAGCATCTTGCTTATTCTTGAATATCCACTTGGTTCCAATGACACTATGATTCCCGGTCGGCCTTGGCACTAATTTCCACACTTGGTTGTGCTCGAAGTTGTTGAGTTCTTCATGCATGGCATTGAGCCAACCCCGGTCCTCGAGCGCCTCATAGATCTTTTGGGGTTCGACACAAGAAACAAACGCGTGATGTTCTCAATAGTTTGATAATTGTCTATGAGTGCTTACCCCCTTTCTTAGGCTTCCAACCACATTCTCCATGAGATTACCTTTGGTGGTGAGCTTGGAAGCGATCTTCGTGGCACGACGCTCTAATTCCTCCTCGGGTGTGAAAAGAGGAGGGGTGACTTGATCATCTTGAGTGCCGTCTTAAGCTTGTTCTTGATCTTGAGCTTGCTCTTGATCTTGAACTTGCTCAAAAGGGAGAACTTGACCTTGGGCATTGCTTGGTGGTTCACCACCATCTTGACGTTTATCTTGCCCTTGATCTTGTTCACGAGGTTGAGGGCCTTCACTTTGTTCTTCGGAAGCGTGTGGGTTTTGGGTTGGTGATGGCTCCACTTGAGTGGAGCATTGTCCTTATCCTTCTACCACAAGGGGTTCCTCAATGGGTAGGATATACCCAACACCCATTATTCTTATGGCTTGGGGAGGAATTTCATCACCTACATCACAATTACCACTTTGCTCCACTTGGGAGCCGTTATTCTCGTCAAACTCCATGTTACACGTCTCC
The DNA here is from genome assembly GCF_002162155.2 of Triticum dicoccoides. NCBI lineage: Eukaryota > Viridiplantae > Streptophyta > Magnoliopsida > Poales > Poaceae > Triticum > Triticum dicoccoides. The sequence goes on along the minus strand of NC_041389.1, from coordinate 527,955,762 downwards.
TCAATGAGTCCCGTGGACTTGTTGAGGAGACGGTAAGCATGAGAGTTTGTAGCATAACCAACAAATATGCCCTCATGAGCTCTAGCCTCAAATTTAGACAAACGAACACCTTTCTTGAGAATGAAACACTTACACCAGAACACCCAGAAGTACTTGAGGTTGGGCTTGTTACCGGTGAGTATTTCATAAGGAGTCTTGTTCAAGACTTTGCGAAGATAGAGCCAATTGGATGCATGGCATGCTGTGTTGATGGCTTCGACCCAAAAGTTGTAAGGAGACTTGAACTCCGCCATCATGGTCCTTGTCGCATCCATTAACATCCGGTTCTTCCTCTCTGCGACACCATTTTGTTGAGGGGTGTATGGTGTAGAATATTGATGTTTAATCCCCTCATCACTAAGAAACTCATCCAAGGTGTAGTTCTTGAACTCGGTGCCGTTGTCACTCCTTATTGTCAAGATCTTTGCATCATGTTGACATTGAGCTTCATTTGCAAAGTCGATGACAGTTTGTTGAGTCTCACTCTTCCTCTTGAAGAAATATACCCAAGTGTATCTTGAATAATCATCCACAATCACCAAGCAATACTTTCTACCCCAAGACTATCAAAGGATGGAGGCCCAAAGAGATCCATGTGAAGGAGCTCCAAGGGTCTCTTCGAGTAGATGATAGTCGTGGGAGGGTGAGCCTTCTCATGTAGCTTTCCTTCGATACAAGTACTGCAAGCACGATCTTTGGCAAAACTAACATTTGCTAGTCCATGGACATGGTCCCCCTTGAGAAGACTTTGCAAAGATCTCATATTGACGTGGGATAAATGCGATGCCAAAGCCATCCCACATCAACTTTAGCCATTAGGCATGTCGCGGTCTTAGTGAGTCGCTCCGAAAAGTTAATCACATAAAGACCATTCTCGACATGCCCAACAAAGGCTACTTTAAGAGTCTTGCTCCACAAGAGGGCCACGGTATCAATATCAAAGAATGTGGCAAAGCCCATGAGTGCAAGTTGACGAACGAAAAGTAGATTGTATGCAAGGGACTCAACAAGCATGACTTTCTCGATCGTGAGATCATGAGAAATGACAACCTTGCCAAGACCCAATACCTTAGAAGACGAGGCATCACCCCCCTCGACATTGGTGGGCATAGATGGAATCTTTTGCACGTCCACCACCAAGTCCTTGCTTCCGGTCATATGATTTGTGGCTCCACTTTCGAGCAACCATGACCCCCCACCGGAAGCAAACACCTACAAGAGATCAATGCTTGGTTTTAGGTACCCATTTTGTAATGGGTCCTTTGATGGTAGTAACAAGGGTCTTAGGAACCCAAATAGACCATTCAATGTACTCATAAGGAGAACCAACAAATTTAGCATAAACATGCCCATCACCAGCATGGCACAACACATAAGAAGGGTTAAAGTCGTCGGCTTTGTTGGAAGGGGTGGCATTGCCCTTTTTGACATCACCACCCTTCACATTGTTCTTCTTATCCTTAGGAGCACCCTCTCCCTCCTTCACAAAGGTTTGCTTGAGAGGGGGAGGTCGTTTGGTCTTGTTGTTCTTCTTCTTGTTCTTAGACTTGGGTGCGAACCCAACTCCCTCCTTGGCCACAACATCCTTTTGATTGCTAAAAAGGTCATCGAGGTTCTTCTCACCTTGTATGCATGTCACAAGGCCTTTCTCAAGTTGCTCTTTCAACTTGGCATTCTCCTCCACGAGATGCACATGCTCACAACACGGGTTAGTAGCATTTGCATTATCAATTAATACCATGTGAGGAAAGGTGGCTTTCTCCTTGGTTAGCTTCACTTGGAGTTGATCATGAGACTCCTTGAGTTTAGCATGAGAACCCTTCAAGACCTTGTGGGCCTTGTCGAGTAAGTCAAACTCCTTCTCGAGTTTAGCCTTCTCGGAATTTAGCACACGAGATACAACAAGAGCATGATCAAGATATTTCTTTAATTTAGTGTGGTCATCATTGTGTGACTCCTCAAGAGCCAAACGATGCCCACTCTCTTCCTCAAGAGCATTAGAGAGATTCGGTATCTCATCGGCATAGTCACGACTATGACCTTCCATCTTAGAGATGGTTTCTTCATGAGCCTCGATCATGTCATTGGCTTCACCAAGTTGTTCCAAGAGAGCAACGAAGTGCTTCTTGGATTTGCCCTTGAGCTTACTCATAAAAGACTCAAATTCATTCACTTCCTCATTAGACCCCTCACTTTCATCAATGCAATCCGTCAAGGAGGGACTAGTAATGATGGTGGTTTTGATGTTGGGGGTTACCTTGTCGGTGGCTTTAGCCATGATGCACTTGGCGGTGATGTTCTCGTTGGGTGAGTCGAAGAGAGACACATGTGGAGTTGTGGCAATGGCAACGGAGGCCATGGACATGGCTTCACCATCTTCATCATCATCATCATCCTCATGGTATTCTTCTTGAACCACCAACCCTCGAGTAGGAGTCTTTTTGGTGAAGTTGTTCTTGTTGGGGAAGGACTTGGCTTTGTCTTTTCGGATGAGCTTGCCACCATTGTCTTCCCGCTTCTCGTAAGGGCAATCCACAACAAAGTGGCTCACATTGCCACAATTGTAACAGCTCTCACGCATTGCTTGCCCTTGAAACCATTTGAGTTGTTCTTGTTGAAGTTGGGCCTTGTGTTCTTCTTGCTCCAAAATTGCCTTGAAGCAAGAGCCACGTGCTCATGATAATCATATTTCGTATCTTCGGGGTTGCTCTCCTCATCTTCCTCTTCTTCCACACTAACCTTGGCCTTCAAGGCAAGGTTGGGCTTCTTTGCTCTTTGAGAATGCAACACCGCGTTGTCGGCGGTCTTGTCCAAGATCCTCATTGCCACAAACTCATCCAACACTTCATTTGAGGACAAGGTGTGGAAGTCCGGTCTTTGACAGATGACGGAGGACATGGCCTTGTGGTAGGGCATCATGGCCTCGAGGAACTTGCGCTTGATCCAATTGTCATCCGTATCCTTACTCCCATGATCTCGGAGTGAGACCGCGTAAGTGGTCAATCTCCGGTAAAGCACACGAGGTACTTCATCTTCATTCATTGCAAACTCATCGGCTTCATCTTGCACCACTTCATAGTTGGAGTGGTGAATGCTAGCACTTCCCTTGTAGAGGGAAACAACATGGTGCCATGCTTCCTTGGCCACGGTGAATGGTCGGAGATGTGCAATGTCTTCGGGTGGAATTGCATCTTGAAGGATGAAGAGAGCATTCTCATTGAATTGATTATCCGCGGCTTCTCTTGGGGTGAAGTTGCTTGGGTCATGCGGATAGAAACCTTCTTCAATAATTCTCCAAAGATTAGTGTTAACATGTTTTAAATGACACTTAAAGCGATAGACCCAAGCATAAAAAACTTCATTTTTCACAATCTTAGGAGGAGGGCCGGCATGATTTAAATGAGTGGAGGGAATCGGTCCTCCATAAGTAAGTGGAGGTTCCACATGGGCAAAGATGTCGTTGCCATTTTTACCACTAGTAGAAGGACCCTTTTCACTAGTAGCTTACCCCTTGTCGGAGTTAGCATCTGTCACCTTGTTAGTGGGATCACCCACTTTCATCGGCGAGGTAGATAGTTTAAGCCCTTCTAAGAATTTATTAAACATGCTTTCAACCTCAGTCGTCATGGAGGTTTTCAATGTGTCCAAAGCCACATTGAATTCCCCACGAGAGACCGCGGTTCCCCCATCGGCCATAGATGAGACCGGATTCACACCGGAGTGCTCCTCCCCACCGTCTACGGTGTCAACCATACTCTTTGGACGGCAAAGTCCTTAATAAAGAGACGAGGCTCTGATACCAATTGAAAGGATCCATATAGTTGACTAGAGGGGGGTGAATAGGCAACTAACAATTTTTAGCTTTTCTTTACCAATTTAGTTTGCATCAAAGTAGGTTGTCTAGATATGCAACTAGGTGAGCAACCTATATGATGCAACAACAATAAGCACACAAGCAAGCAAGGATAGAACACAATAGCTTGCACAAGTAAAGGTGAGAGATAACCAAAAGGGGAACCGATGGAGACGAGGATGTGTTACCGAAGTTCCTTCCTTTTGAGGGGAACTATGTCTCCGTTAGAGCGGTGTGGAGGCACAATGATCCCCAAGAAGCCGCTAGGGCCACCGTATTCTCCTCACGCCCTCACACAATGCGAGATGTCGTGATTCCACTATTGGTGCCCTTGAAGGCGGCGATCGAACCTTTACAAACAAGGTTGGGGCAATCTCCAAAATTTAAATGGAGGCTCCCAACGACACCACGAAGCTTCACCACAATGGACTATGGCTCCGCGATGACCTCAACCATCTAGGGTGCTCAAACACTCAAGAGTAACAAGATCCGCAAGGGATTGGTGGGTGGAATCAAATTTCTCTTGGTGGAAGTGTAGATCGGGGCCTTCTCAACCAATCCCTAGAAAATCAACAAGTTTGATTGGCTAGGGAGAGAGATCGGGCGAAAATGGAGCTTGGAGCAACAATGGAGTTTAGGGATGGAAGAGGTGAGTCTTCTTGGAGAAGAAGACCCCTTTATATAGTGGGGGTACAATTCCAACCGTTACCCACCACTCAGGCCGCGACCCGCGGTACAACCGCACCAAAGGAGCGGTACTACCGCACGGGCCACGGTACTACCGTGGGTGCGGCAGGGCCTAGACCTGACCAGATGAGCACCGCCAGGGTGCGGTAGAACCGCTGGTGCGGTACTACCACGAACCCGTGCGGTACTACCGCAAGGCAGGCACCGTCCAGGCACTATAGGCACGGATATAAAAAAAATACATCCGTGACTACATCCGTTGAGATTTTATCTATGCAAAAGTCCAAAATGGTACTACCGCAAGCCAGGTGCGGTACTACTATGTAGGGTGCGGATGTAAAAAATTACATCCGCCCCTACTTCCGCTCATGCCGCTATGCCTTGCCAGGCAGCACTATACTACCGTGCCAGAGCATGATACTACCACGTAGGGCGCGGATGTAAAAAATTACATCCGCCCCTACTACCGCTTGCGCATCAACGCCAGGCCAGAGCTCACGGTACTACCGCTCAGATGGAGCGGTACTACCATGGGCGCCCACGGTACTACCGTGCTGGAGCCCGGTACTACCGCTGGTGCCTGCGGTAGTACCGCTCCAGAGCAGTACTACCGCCAGCCTATGAACAGCAACACTCGGAGTCCTTCATTCTGCAGAGACACGGTGAGACGGAGGAAACTCCAAAGAGCCAAAGGAAAGGTGGTGCAAAATGAACGTGTGTACGTGAGATTCCACCCAAACCTTTCCAGCGCGGACCCCCTCTTAATAGTACGGCTTTCCTACGACTCAGATTCACCAAAAAGAAACGTAGAGAAACACCGTCTTCAATAATCTTCGAGGGGCATCAAATCGTCTTGTGTTCAGTCATGATATATTTGAAAAGCTCAATGCACACGATTAGTCCGCAAAAAGCATTGTCATCAATCACCAAAACTACTAAGGGATAAATATGCCCTTACAGCTGGGACCCACCATCTACATCTTCGCACGCAAGGAAGTGCCTGACAGTCGGGACCCACCTAGTCGAAGCATACGTAGCATTGTCATTCTGGTCGTGAACGTGTACGTACATACTGGTCGATGTAGAGGTGCGCACGTGTCGTAGTAGAGGTGCACACATAGCATGTACACGTACGTGCAGTGGCCAGTGTACAAGAAAGAAAATACGACCACGTACATACATACATGCGGGGTCTCGAATGCCTACTCGCGCATACCTACGGCCAGGACTCGTGTACATGGCTGGGTCGGAACGGAGAAACAACATCGTCGTCGTGTTCATGGGGAGCCAACCGGCTGGGTCGGAACGGAATGCGTCGTCGTGTTCATCGGGAGTGCTTGGACGGAACAGCCGATGGAAACGAGGCCTGGCGTACCGCAGAACGGAGGAAACGGCCTTGTGTTCGAATGGGATCCTGTTCATCGGGAGGGGTCTGGCGTACCGCAAAATGGAGGAAACGGACTTGTGTTGGACCTCGTATGGTCGAAACGGGGTCCTGTTGATTGGGAGGGGTGTGGCGTGCCGCAAAACGAAGGAAACGGACTTGTGTTGGAGCGCTACGGTCGAAATAGAGGTCATGTTCATCAGGAGGGGTGTGGCGTACCGCAAAACGGGACTCGACAGGATACTGTTCATCTCCACCGTCGACCTCCTCCAGCCTCCACGGGCTATTGTTCATCCACCGTCGACCTCCTCCAGCCTCCACCTGCGACTGTTTATCCACGGGCTCCTGTTCATCCAGCCTCCACTGCGCGCTACTCCACCGGCTACTGTTCAACCAGCCCTCTCCATGGGCTCCTGTTCAACCACCCCTCCACGGGCTACTGTTCATCCACCCCTCCACCATCTACTATTCATCCAGCCCTCCATGGGGTCGTCCTATTCATCCAGCCCTCCACGGGGTCCTGTTCATCCAGCCCCAACCGGCTCGATCAATCGGGGTCCTGTTCATCCAGAGGCAACACCACGGGGTCCTGTTCATCCACCCCCACTGGGAACTTTTCATCCACCCCCCAGCAACACTCACTGTTCATCCAGAGGCAACATCGATCGGCTTCAGTTAGCAGCAGTAGCGAAGGAATCACTCGATTGGGTTCAGTTAACAGCCATCGATCGATCGCTCGGGTGCAGTAACGCGTAGCCTGCAGTGCAATCGCTCGGGTTCAGTTAGAGCTCAACGCCTCGCACCCACGTGCGTGCGTGTATGAGAGAAACGCGCAAACCTCTGTGCATCGCTCGCCCCGACCACCCACCATAACCGGGAACACCCTGATATTTTCCTCGCCCTCGCTTCTATCACGGTTTTTTCCGTCATGGACGGCCCAAAGAATGTCATGCAGCTGCGTCTCCGACCCGCCCAGGACAAAAAGCCCATTTTCTGTCATAATTTTTTGTCATAGAAGTAGGAGCCCACCACATCTATGATGATACCGGGTTTTGTCACAATTATCATCATAGAAGTGTCATAAGTATGACAGAAAAAATTTGTTCGGCCCAAAATGTCACGGATGTGTCTTTTTTTTGTAGTGCTTGGATCTAGATCTTGGAGTTCTTCGTGTTCTTCTTTCGTTCTTCCTCTCATTTTCCTCCCCAGCATTAGTTGCTTCAGTGGGATTTTGGAGAGAAGGACTTGGGCACTCCGTGTGCCCTTGCCATTGCATTTGGTGCATCAATTTGAGTTCTCCACGGTGATACGTGGAAGTTACAAGTTGAGAAGCTTATTACTCTTGGGTGCTTGGTACCCTTGAGCTTGCTCCTCTTGGGTGCTTGGGCGCCCTAGACGGTTGGTGGTGTTCAGAGCTCAATCATTGTGGTGTAAAGCTCCGGGCAAGCGTCGTGATTTCCAATAAGGTTGTGGAGATCGCCCCGAGCAATTTGACGGGTACCGATGACCGCCCCAAGGGTTGCCAAAGTGTACGGGTTCGGTGACCGCCCCAAGGGTTGCCATTTGTATGGGTTCGATGACCTCCCTCAAGGGTCCCTTAGTGGAATCACGACATCTTGCATTGTGCGAGGGCGTGAGGAGATTACAGTGGCCCTAGTGTCTTCTTGGGGAGCATTGTGCCTCCACACTGCTCCAAACGGATATTAGCATCCGCAAGGGTGTGAACTTCGGGATACATCGTCGTCTCTGCGTGCCTCGGTTATCTCTTACCCGAGCCCTTTACTTATGCACTTTACTTTGTGATAGCCATATTGTTCTTTGTCATATATCTTGCTATCACATAGTTACTTATCTTGCTTAGCATAAGTTGTTGGTGCACATAGGTGAGCCTAGTTGTTGTAGGTTTTATGCTTGACAAATTAACCGCTAGGTTTATTCCGCATTTGTTCAAGCCTAAACCGTAATTATTTTAAAAGCGCCTATTCACCCCCCCTCTAGGCGACGCCCACGATCTTTCACTAGGTATGATGATACCGACGATCGAATCTCGGGCAAGTAACATACCGATGACAAAGGGAACAACGTATGTTGTTATGCGGTTTGACCGATAAAGATCTTCGTAGAATATGTAGGAACCAATATGAGCATCCAGGTTCCGCTTTTGGTTATTGACCGGAGACGTGTCTCGGTCATGTCTACATAGTTCTCAAACCCTGTAGGGTCCGCACGCTTAACGTTCGATGACGATTGGTATTATGAGTTTATGTGATTTGATGTATCGAAAGTTGTTCAGAATCCCGGATATGATCACGGACATGACGAGGAGTCTCGAAATGGTCGAGACATAAAGATTGATATATTAGACAGCTATGTTCAGACACCGGAAGTGTTCTGGAAAAGTTTCGGATAAAACCGGAGTACCAAGGGTTACCGGAACCCCCCGGGAAGCTATTGGGCCTCATGGGCCTTAGTGGAGAAGAGAGAGGGCCGGCCAGGAGGTGGCGCGCGCCCCCTTCCCCTAGTTCGAATTGGACAAGGGGAGGGGGCGCCGCCCCCCTCCTTCCTTCTCTCCTCCTCCTTCTTTCCCCCTTCTCCTTGTGGGATTAGGAAGGGGGGCGATTCCTACTTGGAGTAGGACCCCCCCCTTGGGCGCGCCACCCTTGGCTGGCCTCCTCCTCCCTCCCTCCTTTATATACATGGGAGGGGGGCACCCCATAGACACACATAGTTGATCTTTTAGCCGTGTGCGGTGCCCCTCTCCACAGTTACACACCTCGGTCATATCGTCGTAGTGCTTAGGCGAAGCCCTGCGCCGGTAACTTCATCATCACCGTCACCATGCCGTCGTGCTGACGGAACTCTCCCTTGACCTCAGCTGGATCTAGAGTTCGAGGGACATCACCGAGCTGAACGTGTGCAGATCGCGGAGGTGCCGTGCATTCGGTACTTGATCGGTTGGATCGCGAAGACGTTCGACCACATTAACCGTGTTACATAAACGCTTCTGCTTTCGGTCTACGAGGGTACATGGACACACTCTCCCCCTCGTTGCTATGCATCACCTAGATAGATCTTGCGTGATCGTAGGAAAATTTTGAAATTACCGCGTTCCCCAACACAAATATCGATAGGCTTCTTCGGATATTCATTCTTCTCTAGAGCTCACAAGCATCCGAGTGAATAGTAAATGTAGGCAAAATAGATAAAAAATATCTTTTGGAAATAAAAGCGCTCAAGTGTTAAACTTGCATCCAAAACTTCATGAAGAAATAACACTTATTGTGCTTTGCAAAAAATGATCTTTAAAAATTATTTTTTGAGTATCGATTTTGTTTATATTTTCTAGACCACCATGAATGTAACTCATTATGACTTGGAAGGGGATGGAGGAGATGGTGAGGAGGAGGGATTCGTAGTGGTGGTTGGCAATGCGACCTGAGAGAAAGGATGAGAGGCGTTGGGGTAGACGACGCCGATAACAACGACCTCTCCAGATCCTTCTTATATTTTCCTGAGATGGGTAGATGAGGTGAGAGGGAGAGATGGCTGAACGCGAGAGGCATGAGGTTATCTACAAACGAGAAGTGAAGTGTGGGGGTCTTTTTGCAAAATTGACATAGTTTATCTCATATGCGTTGGATGTAAATCGAACAGTTGTAAATGAAGGATGGCAGGCACACCATCATCACCAACTCAGCTTTTTTATAGAAGTAAAGATAAAGTATATACAATCAGAGAGAAGACCCCCTCGTATTCTGCTTGCGACCTACCCCTTCGCCTCTCCTTCAAGCTAACAGGCAGCCAAGGTTTATGCCTCCTGTCAGCGGCGCTGCCAATCTGCCTCGTCTCCTGTGGCCTTAGGGCCATGGGGCGCGGTGGATCTCGACCCCTGCCAGCGGGAGGGCTCCGTTTTATTTTTTTCTTTGTGTTTTGCTAGATTTTGTGTCCTACTCAAAAAGACGAGACGACGACGAATCTTTGAGGATGGAATAAGATTTTTCCCGCCTATCCCCATCCCGGTGGTGCATCTAGCATCGTCGGAGGTCGTGTGAAGGTGTGTCTCTGGCAGATCTCGCAGGATTCGGTCGGTGGTTATCTTTGGTGGATCCGCTTGTATCCATTCTTCATTCGTCCACATCAATGTGTTTTCGGGTTGGACCCTTCCGATCTATGCTTCTCTTCATCAACAGTGACTACTGTTCCGGTGCGCTGGTCCTACGAGGCCTTAGCATGACGACTTCCCGACTATAGTCTACAAATAAGTTTTGCCGGCTCCGACGAGGGAGAGGCGATGACGACGACGTGACATCTGCTCACTTCAGTGTTTATAGTCGTCGCTAGGTGCCATGATCGAAAGATTAATAGATTGAAAGTTTTTCAAAAAGAATTATATACGCCGAGAGATGAAGCAAGAATGAGTCGGCAAGAAGATGTGCAGCACGTTTTCCATATGATAAATTCGTCAAGCCTGCTAAAAGTATCTTGGTTCAAATAAAAAATCATCAATCAAAAAATATAAAACAAATGAAAATTTCATTGCTGATCGACCAACCGATCCCACTTTTCAGCGAGACCCGAAGCCGCCATCCCGCGAGCCCGCATCTCCACCAACCAACCCGCGCACGTAAGGTCGTGAACCCATCCACCAACCCAACCTCCATCTCCGCCATCCAATCACTCCATCCGACGGTGCGGATCGACCCCCAAACTCTTCGCGGGCTCCCATCCCCACCTACCCCACCTCGCCCGCCTCAAATCCCCGCCCCCATCGGAAATTACCGGACACAACCACCGCCGCCGCCACCGCCACCGCCGTCTCGCGACCAAACCACCCCCATGGCGGCCGCCGCCTCCTCCCTGCTTGCCGCCGCTGCATCCTCCAGTTCCCGAGCGGCCATCTCCGTTAGCCGCCCCCGCGCAGCTTCTGCCGCGGCGGCCGCCGCCGCCTCCATCCCCTCGTCCTCTCGCCCATCCTTCACTCCGCTCCGCGCCTCCCCCGCGAGGGCCCTCCGGAGCCGCGTCGTCGCCAGCGCCGCTCCCGCGATGGAGCCGCCGGCGGTGTCAAGAGTCTCCACTGTCGTCGACGTCGACCTCGGCGACCGGAGCTACCCGATCTACATCGGCCCCGGCCTCCTCGACGAGCCCGACCTGCTGCAGAGGTACTCGAATTCAGCAGGGTTTTAGCTCGAGTGGCTGCTCCGTTTGGCAATTTGGTGAGCTTGTTACCTAATCTCTGCAGGCATGTGATCGGGAAGAGGGTTCTGGTGGTGACCAACACCACCGTCGCGCCGCTCTACTTGGAGAAGGTGACCTGGGCGCTCACGCACCAAAATCCTAATGTGTCGGTCGAGAGCGTGATCCTGCCCGACGGTGAGAAGTACAAGGACATGGTGCGTGTGGGATTCAGCGTTTACTTGTGCTTCAGTTTGTTTCGTCATTTGGATGTTGTTAACTTGTTGGGATTTGCAGGACACGCTGATGAAGGTTCTCGACAAGGCGGTGGAGTCCCGGCTCGACCGTAGATGCACATTAGTTGCGCTAGGTGGCGGTGTCATTGGGGACATGTGCGGGTTTGCGGCTGCTATATTCCTCCGTGGTGTCAATTTCATACAGATACCCACCACTCTGATGGCCCAGGTCCTAAGCTTAATCTAAATTTACTAGAGTTTGAGGACATTTGGGTTGGTGCTGATGTGGGGCTGGATGAATTGCTTTAGGTGGATTCGTCTGTTGGAGGGAAGACTGGAATTAACCATCCACTGGGAAAGAACTTAGTTGGCTCATTCTACCAGCCGCAGTGTGTACTCATTGACACAGAGACGTTGAATACATTGCCCGACAGAGAGCTGGCTTCAGGTGTCGCTGAGGTGGTGAAGTATGGGCTCATAAGAGACGCACCCTTCTTTGAGTGGCAAGAGAAGAATATGGCAGCAATATTAGCGAGGTACTAAGCAAGTTTTGAAATTGATACTAGGCGTTAAATACCATCAAATTTTACTTTGATTTGATGTGATATTTGTGAGGTAAAGACACGAAACTGCATGACATATGTGGTTGTCCTAGGGCGCTACTCATTGCGGTATAAGAGTTATGCATTCTAAGTACTTGTGCAGTATAATCTTGTTTTGGGTTTTCGCTCATATAAGTATGGCTGCTTTAGTTTTCTCGTCCCCTCCCATTTTGAAATATTTGGAGTACATATGTTGGTCACCACAGCCGTTTGATGTTTTATGTGAGCCTTAGGCCCTGAATAGAAATGCTTTTGATCATTCGGGTAGTGATCTGCTATATCATCGTGGTCCGTCTGTAAACTACTATGGTTTCTGTTATTAATAGAAACCGGCCACTTTGCACTGAATAGAAGCTCTCAACATCATGGTTGTTTGAAACACGATCTGTTTTATATGTACATTTGTCGAGATGCTTAATTGTCAAGTACAATAATCATATGAATAACATACTTACTTACTTACAAGCCTTTTATCCCAAACAAGTTGGGGTAGGCTAGATATGAAACCCTTTCACGAGGACTTCCCAGGAGGTCACCCATCCTAGTACTACTCTCGCCCAAATGGGTTTCATACCCAAAAGACTGGCTAGTTTTTACGTTGGCTCGCCAAGCCTATCACAACCCTTAGATATGAAACCCTTTCACGAGGACTTCCTAGGAGGTCACCCATCCTAGTACTATTCTCGCTCAAATGGGTTTCATACCTATGGGACTGGCTAGTTTTTACGTTGGCTCGCCAAGCCTATCACAACCCTCCTCCTTTACCCGGGCTTGGGACCGGCTATGCCTAGAAGACATAGGCGGAGTTAATCATATGAATAACATAGTTCAACCTTTTTCAATTTTCTGAATAGCATTATCTGAATGCCACGCTGCTTAGTTCGACAGAACTGGGTGACAAAACACACCATGTTCCACTGCTAATTCATAAATGTTATGTCATTTTGAGCTGCGTGTGGTTTGCTTTGTAGTCCTGTTCCCATGGATGGATTTATAAAGAGACATATAATCATATAACCATTCCATTCTTGTGCTATTCGCGTTTGTTGCGAGAGTTTTAGCCCTGCAGCTTGGACCTTTGTTTTTTGCTAAAATAAATGGAATAATTTTTTCCTACTATTAACTGCTATATCTTAATTTTAAATTGTATGTTTGTAGAGAACCAAGTGCTCTAACCTACGCTATAAAGAGATCATGTGAAAACAAAGCTGAAGTGGTTGCTCAGGATGAGAAGGAAAGTGGTCTTCGAGCAACACTGAACCTGGGTCATACATTCGGTCATGTATGTAATATCTCTGATCATTATTTTTTTACCTGTCTAATAGTTGTTATTTCTTGTGTTAAGTTAATCACATTATGATGTTCCATGTACACATACTTGGATGAGTTGCCAAACCGGTAAAACATTTGTGTTATTTGTTGGTGCTTAGTTGAAGCATTTTGGTGAGTACTACTACTGTACTCGTTTTAGTTGCATGTTAAAATAGTAGAAACAACGCTGCTATGCACACGATAACATGCAGCCAATGTTTGCACAACGCTATGGTTAGAACCGTCCATCCATAGCAGAAATTGCAGCCCAGCCGCAGATTTACTGTCGTCCTCAAATCGGCTAAGGAAACATCGTCCGTATGGTAGTTTCGTAGTAGAAAAGACAACAACAAAGATCCTATCTGGTTTATTTAAGTCATTAAATGTTTTTTTCATTGTGATCTGCATTTCTTTTCTTTGTTTGGTGCATGTCGAGGTAGCATTGGCATTGTATTAAGCATAAGAACATCTGAAACAAAGATGTGTTATTGAAGATATGATCATTGATGCTAGTTAAAACAGTATCTCATTCGTCTATATGCTACATTGATTCTGCAAACTAAATTTTGAATTTTCTTAGTTTCTTGTTAATGGTGTATTGGCATTGGGTATTTGTTTTTATAACCCCGGGTCCTGGATTCGTCTTTAAGATGCACTCTCTCCTATAAGGTGTTTTTTCCATGCTTCTCGTCCGTGTCTCCCCACATTAGGGCAAATATAGGAGAAAATAGGGGAGACTTTGAATCCTGAGATGCAGTTGTGTTGTTGTTGCCATTGCTTTAGAATCGTTCCAAGGCTACATGCCTCTTGATTATCAATTTGGGCACCCTCGGAGCATTAGCAACCTCAACTCGATATTTTATGGGAATGTGATAGCAACCTTATTGTTTGTGAAGTATACATGTTACTCACTATAATCGTTTCATTTAATTGCCAGGCTATAGAAACAGGGCTTGGCTATGGAGAATGGCTCCATGGGGAAGCTGTTGCTGCTGGAACGGTAAGACCAGTTGAATGTTTGATACACCTCTTAATCACTTTATCTGGTTTCCTTATCGTCGTCTTCTGTTTCCGTGTTGGCACTACGATAGGTTATGGCAGCTGACATGTCTTACCGCCTGGGCTGGATAGACGAGTCCATCAAGAAACGGACATTTGACATACTAGATCAAGCCAAGCTTCCCGTGACACCACCAAAGGGCATGACGGTGGAGAAGTTCAAGAACATCATGGCTGTAAGTACCTTAATATTGGCAGAAGCAGGCTGATATGCTTGGACATCTCAATTGTTCCTTTTTAGCATTGAAATAAAATCTTAATGATTGATGATTCCTTGCATGGCGCATCAGGTCGACAAGAAGGTCGCGGACGGATTGCTGAGGCTCATCCTTCTGAAAGGACCTCTGGGAGGCTGCGTTTTCACCGGCGAGTACGACAGGAAAGCCCTGGACGAAACCCTCCGCGCGTTCTGCGACAATTGATCCTTGTCAAGCTGGAGATCCAGCACTTCTGTATACTAGTAGGCTGTAATATCATATCACACAGAGAGTGAGTGCGTTGTGTGCTACCTTTATTTGTTCATTTCGTTTTGGTGAGAATAATGGAATGTCGTAAGGGGTTGGTTCCAGGTCGTAGTAGCAATTCTTTGTAGGGCATCATACCTCAGTAATTGTGAATTGTGGTCAGTCATTTTGAAAAACAGAATTCACACTTCATTGTCTCCCTTGCGTCGCTGCTGCTCCTTTGCTGACGAGAGAATTTGTTTTCGTTTTACCTGAGCAACAAACCTACAAAGCCGTCGCTATTTTGTGACTCGTCTATTGTACACGGGACAGGTTGGTTTATCTAAACAAGTGTTAGATGGTGCACATGGCGTATCTTTGAGGGCATATTCTGCTGTCGCGTGCTATCAGAGCTGATTCGGAGCTGCTTTTGCGCCATTGTTTGATCTCGAGGAGATATCATGTGCCGTAAACAAGGGAAAGGAATCTCCCAGTGCAGTGTACTTGGGGGACACGATTGGTGGCCTGGCGCTGAAATAATGCGTCAGTTTTACCCGGATCCTGTGAATCGAACTGCTCCCTTCTCAAGTTCGTACTATGAACTTTGGTTGTAATTTCTGCGTTGCAACACAAGCACGCGAACTGAACGCGTATAAACTTCTCACGCGTCACGCATGGAGATCGTGACCCAGGCACACAACACACAACTACACAAGGAACTGAAAAGAAATCAACATTAGTAGCAGTAATAATACTGCATCAGTACATTGTTGTTACAGCTCGGAGGAGCAACCTCGTCAGGATTCTGTCTCGGGCGGGCACGGTAAAAAAAACCACCCACGATCCATGAACGGGCCACATCCATCCGCAGCTCCCTCGCCTTGCCATCAGCTCCCTCGCCTTGCTAGAGCCGGAGCAGGCGGCGGAGCTCGTCGGTGGCGCCGACGTCCACGCCCCCGCCAGCGCCAGCCACCTGCACAGCGCACGGGGTCGGCACCTTCTTCCGCCCGGCGCCGGCGGCCAGCAGCAGCGACGTCGGCATCGGGACGCTGCTCGGCGGCGGCGACACCGAGTACATCGAGTCCATCGACGCCCACGCCGACATAGGCGGCGCCGCTACCACGATGGGCGCCGATGCCGCCCCGCTCGCCGGCTTCTTGGGGCTCTTGTTGGCGCGCGGGAGGTCGACCTGGCGGCCTGCCGGTGCCGGCGAGGCCTGGAGGTGCTGCGGCAGGGGCAGGAGCGGCGGCTGCGGGAACGGCCTGCAGGCCATCATCAGAGAAGGCGACGCTGCGGAGGAGGAGCTGCTGCTCAGGGATTTCAAACCACACTCCATCTATGAGTCAGTCTTTTCAAATCTGGTGCCGAAACAAGCGGCTGATCTGAGCAGGGTCGGCTGATTATCTCGAGTAAACGTTGAGAGCTGAAGAACTAAACTAGAATGCAAAGGAAATCAAGCTCCAACCAACAAAAACAGGCGGAGAGATGTAGAATGTATGTATGAAAAGCAAAATAAGCTGGAGAAGCTTGCTTGGTTGCAGATCTAGATCAACTAAAACAGATCGAGATGCAGCCCTGGTAAGCTAGCTAAACTTGAACAGGAAAGAGAAAGAAAGGCAGAAAGGTGAGCCGAAGAAGAGCTGCTGAGCCAAGGAAGGGTAGGGAAGAAGATAATGGTATCGTGCCAAGCAGTCAGTAGAGGTAAGGTATCCGTTATGGTCGTGGCCAGGCGCCCCTGCCATTATATAGAGCCGCGGCGGCAGCGGTCGGTCGGCCGGTACGGTACCACCCGCTCCCCTCCTCTCCTCCCAACGGACACTTGCGGTGGTGGGGGTGGACCGGTGGGTGGGAGCGCGTACGTAGTACGTTAACGTACCGTGCGGAGTTAATTGCACAAAAGTACCACAATTGAGACATTACATGCGGATTGATACCACTTTTGATAACTTTTACATGTCAGTACCAAGTCTGGGCTAATCGTTACAAAAAGGTCTAAACGACGTATAAACATGCATTGACGGTGTATCTGACTGGCAGGGCCCGCTAGTCAGGTGCTGAGGTGGCATGTTTTTTGCAAAAATCTCCCTTACTTTGTAAGTAATTACATAAATACCCAATTATTTTACAGAAAATGGGCTCGTATGAGAGGCTTTTTTTCCATTCGTAATTTACATTGCCGAAGCGGGACTTGTTTGAAAATTTTCGTCGGCTTAAACAAATAAATATAGACCAACTAAAAATTTGAAGGCTGCCGGACTCGAACCGGCGACCGGCCGTGTAGCAGCGACTCGCGCTAGCCACCACGACACAGCTGGGCACGCGGCAGAAAACAGGCGAGATGCTTTTTATACTAGTACCGTGACGTTGGGCCGGCGGTTGGCCCATCTAGGCTGCGCGCGCTGAGTTACTGTTTTTTAATTATTATATTAATAAATATATTAATTGCAATTGCATATTAGTGTTATCAAGTGTCAAGCACCAGACTAGAACACACGTATGGCCCAAATTTTACGTGTCTGCACTCAGGACCACAACCATGCATAATTATTGTGTATCCTCATTATATTATTCAAATACAGAACTATCAAAAAAATTATATGCTCAACACACAGTTTTTTATTTGAGTTACCCATATATTGATTGTATTTTTTAAAAGGCACAGTTACTTAAAAAATTGACAACATGTATTAAAAATAAATGTGTAATCATAATAAATTTTAGAAATGCATTAAAACGGTTCAACTTTTATTAAAAAATCAACGTGTTTCTTGACATGCAAGAACGGTTTTATACAATAAGTGTTTAACACATGCTGATTTTTTTTCGAAATACATATAATTCACCATGTATTAAGAAAATATTCACCATAATGCTCTTGAAACTCATCGTGTATTAAGAAAATTTTCACCATAAATTAAGAAATTGTTTAATGATAATATTCTTGAAAATCATCGTGTATTAAGAAAATGTTCACCATAATGATGAAAAGTTCACCGCGCATTATGCAAAATGTCATCATATCTTAAGAAAACATATTCAACCCATATTACAAAAATGTTAAATTTGCATTTAAAATATGTTCAATGTATATGTATATTACCAAAAGTTCATTGCATTAAATAAATGTTCACTGTTTGTAACGAAAAGTTCATCGTGCATTGAAAAATGTTCACTATATGCAGAAAAAGTGCTCAGCGTACAAATGTTCGTGCATAGTTGAAAAGATGTTCATCATATACTGAAACCCATCATAAAATATGTTCAGTAAATATGTTAAAATCCAGGAGAAAAACCAACCTACTGAATAAAAAAGGAAAGGAAAACCTAAAAATAAGCCCAAACCAGAAACAGAAATAAAGCATAGTAAGAGAAATGGAACGTAAAAAAAATCTGAACGAACGAGCCTCAACACGCGCGCCAGGTAAGTGCGAAAAAAAAATGAAGGCCTCAGTGGGCCGGCCCAGCGTTTTGCCGCGTATAGAGGACGGAACGCCTGTTCTCTATCGCGAGCCCTGCTGTGGCGTTGTGGCTAGCGCGAGTTGCGGCCGGACGGCGGATCGCTGGTTCGAATCTCGCCCAGGTAACAATTTTTATTTGTTTTATTTATTCTTTCAAGCCGACGGAAATTTTCAAAGGAGTCCGCTTCGGTAGTGTAAATTACGAACGAAAAAAAGCCTCTATAAGAATCTTTTTTCCGCAAAATAATTGGGCATTTATGTGATTACGTACAAAGCAAGGGAGTTTCTCTGCAAAAAATATGCCACTCAGCACTGACATGGTGGGTCCAGCCAGTCAGATACACCGTCAATACGTGGTTTAGACCTTTTTGTAACAACTGGCCTCAGACTTGGTACTGACATGTAAAAATTACTAAAAATGATACCAATCCGTATGTAACGTCCTAATTGTGGTACTTCTGTACAATTAACTCTACCGTGCGTTCGTGCTCCGTGCTCGCTCGCGCGCAGCTTCCGTCGCCTTTCCTCGGTTCGGCTCGGGCGGCGAGCGGAGACCGGGCAGAATGATTTGTTTTCCGTTGGGGGGCGCGCCGCATATGGGAGGTCGCGTGCGCTGCCGACAAGGGGGCTAGTAGGGGAGGAGATTCGCGAGCGATCGGCCCGATGCGTGCGGGGCGGGGCTGGCCGTGGGATCGGGGTGGCAGTCGCCCGGCGAGTCGGCACGTGGAAAGTCGTCCCCTGCCACCACCGTGCGCGGTGCCTCGCCGGCCTTCCACGGCTCCGTGCCGACGGGGGGCGTGCGTGCGTACGTTATGTGGGTTGGGCGCTGGTAAACCCTGGTCGTTCGGCACGCGCACTCCGGCGTATGCGGCGGCGCATCCCTGTATGCCGCTGGGTTGCCAGTTGCCACATGCGCGCGCCACCACTGCGGATTCCTCACCCGCTGGTCACGCCTCCGCGCGCCGTGCGTGCGTACGGGCGTGCACCGTGCGTGATGGTTCGGAGGGCCGGAGGGGTGCTTGCTTTGCTTGTATGGACTACGGAGGCGGAGTTGGTGATGGTCGTGTTTTCAATGGAGGTGTGGTGTGGTGGGACTGCTGCGGGTGCTGGGTGTGTTGGTTTTGCCCGTGCGTACGTGACGGCGGTGTCGATTTGTTTACGATTTGGGCGGTCCCCTCGCCTGCCTCGGCTCCGGCGTCGGGAGCCGATCGAGCTCGTGTCTTTCGATCAAAGGAGCTCATGCTCGGAAAGTAACCTTCGAAATTAAAAAATCAAAATAAGTTATAAAATTTCTGATTTTTTATGACAAACATTGACAAAAGTTTGATGAGCTCGTAAAATTTCATCATGAAATCACATTTGTGGAAATAAATAAATAAAATCAGTGCTCTAAAATAATTTTGAAAGTAGCATTTTCATAGCATCGATTTTGTTTTTTTCACAACTTTCACAAATGTGGTTTCATAATGAACCTTTGCAAGATCTTAGAAACTTTTGTTAATGGTCACGTTTTTTTTAGATTTCCTGAATTTGTTTTGATTTTTTTTCATTTTATTGTTCATGAGCTCGGGCTAAGAAACTCCACGTCCCTCATGCTCCCAATTCATGAAATTACTAAGACAAACACCAATCTGACAGACAGAACGACATGAAAAGCGGATATCTTGCTTCCATTCACAAAATTCAGATAAGAACCGCAACTCCAGTGCCTCGGCGACATCTATACAGTTACAATGACGTTGATGTCCGGTACATACAATACATACGAAGTCCTAATAAGTGACTCCGTACCTGAATTATCATAAGGTGTGTATCATCATACTATAAGCACTCTAATTACTACAGTAATTACTAGCACCTGCAACACGAATGTGGACCAAGAATGTTGTCCAAGAATCTGCAGAGGTACTGTCAAAGTCCAACTTCACCTGCCATCCGGATGCATGATCTGCGAGAAAACGGCGCTCGGCGTCAGCCCGTCCGAGTCCACGCTCGCGATGCTCCGTCCCGTCATGCTCATCGTGGTCGTGGTCGTCGTGGTGGTGCTTGCGTCCGTCGACGGCTCGTCCGACTGCAGTCTGGTCATGACGAGAGGCGACGCGCCCGACGACGACAGTGTCCCCTCAGTGAGGCTGCCGGTGTCCTCCTCGCTCTCCTGCAGCTGGAGCGCGAACTCGAGGTTCCAGAGGACGTCGCCCATGGACGGCCGGTCGACGCTGCGGTCGGCCACGCATTTCTCCGCGGTGTCCGTGAACTTGAGGAAGCACTGGGGCGCGATCTTCCCCTGGAGCACCGGGTCCATGACCTGGCCGAGCACGCCTTGCTTCTGGCAGCGCAGCGCCCAGTCGGCGAGGCTGATCTGCTCCTTGGGCAGCGAGGGGCTCAGCGCGGGGCGCGCGCAGAGCACCTCGAACAGCACGACGCCGAAGGAGTAGACGTCGGACTTCTCCGAGAGCTGCTGCCGCCGGAAGTACTCCGGGTCGAGGTACCCGAAGCTGCCCTTGACGACGGTGCTGACGTGGGTGGCGTCCATGTTGGGCCCCGTCTTGGACAGCCCGAAGTCGGAGACCTTGGCGACCCACTTGTCGTCCAGCAGGATGTTGGTGGTCTTGACGTCGCGGTGGATGATGGTGTGCTTCACGCCGGTGTGCAGGTAGTAGAGGCCCCGGGCGGCGCCGATGCAGATCTCGAGCCGCTTCTTCCACGACAGCGGCGGGTTCTTGGTGTTGTAGAGGTGCTCCCGGAGCGTGCCGTGGGCCATGTAGTCGTACACCAGGATCATCTCGCTCTTGTCCTCGCAGTAGCCGATGAGGGACACCAGGTGGCGGTGCCGGAGCTTGGACAGCATCTCGATCTCCGTCTGGAACTCGTGGACGCCCTGCTCGGACATCGGGTTGCACCGCTTGATCGCCACCTTGGTGCCACTGTCGATCTCCCCGAGGTACACGTTCCCGAACCCACCTTTGCCGAGCAGGAAGGCCTGGTCGAAATTCTTGGTGGCCGTCTGAAGCTCGGCGAAAGTGAAGTGGCGGCAGAGGTTGGATGGCAGCGTCGACCCGGTTGTGGCCGTGTTTCCCGACATAGCTGACCGTGATCCGCTATACTCGGTGAGAGGAGTCCAGTGACCATCTTCAGATTTACCACCAGGATCCTTGGATATCTTCTTCTTGTTCTTCTTGTTCTTTCGTTTGCAGATGATGCAAACGCCAAAACATGTGACCAGCAGCACTGCGAAACCACCAACAGCTCCACCTATGATAGCCGCGACAGATTTCATTTTGCCAGACGCCGCGCCGGGACTGGCATCAGTTGGCTTTTGTGGAAGTGGAGGATTGAGCCCAGAAAGATTGTTCGGTGATCCGTAATTCTGTAGCTTGAAGATCTCAAGACCATTCAGTATTGCATCAAAATACTCTGGTTTACTTGAAAGATCAGGGTGAAGTGCAATCCACATGTCCACCTGACCAGAACCAACAGCCATGATAACATAGTCTGTGTATGCTGTTCTACCGATTCCTCCGCTCCAGACGATGACATCCATTTGCTCCTGCGCTGTCTGATTGTTGATGTAGATGAAGAAGGACCTCTGATTCTGCTTTGTAATAGGATACTGAATCTCACAGAAATGGAACCTTAGGAGGTAACTGAACCCCGCATCAACGGGTAAAATCCATGTAAGGTTGTAGTTGAGGTTGATCTGTGCAGTTGGCCCCATCGACCGAGCTGTACCATAGACATCAACTGGCGCCGTGTAATTCGGCACGTTGGATGTATAGGTGATGGTCAAATTATCATCTTTGGAGAAGGTCACCCCAGAGCCACCAAATATGTAGGGGGCATCATTGGCCCATGAGCGGTAGAAGCCCGAGTCACCTTTCGGGGAAATGGCTTGGCCCCCGACATTGAGCCGGTACATAGTCTGGACGGCCATGCCAGCGTCGAATGAGAATGGGGCTGTGTTATCACCGACATATCTTGTGTCAGGTGCTGTGAAGATGTCAGGAGTGGGCACAATCTCAATGCCGTTCACAAATGCGTAAGAACCATTGCGATGTGCTGATGGGGCAAAGGTGAGGTCCAAGGAGGATCCTGAAGAAACATTCACCGAGAACTCGCGCACAAGGAAGGCAGAAGTGATCGCCTGAGCTGTTTGCGAAGCACTGAAATCATTTAAGAGGACAAGATTCCGTGTCGTGACACTGAAGAAGGCATCTGAGACGGCATAGTTTGCATAAGCAACCGGATAGAAG
Source organism: Triticum dicoccoides (assembly GCF_002162155.2). NCBI lineage: Eukaryota > Viridiplantae > Streptophyta > Magnoliopsida > Poales > Poaceae > Triticum > Triticum dicoccoides. The sequence continues at coordinate 527,933,268 of NC_041389.1, read as the reverse complement.
TAGAGGCGTAAGAACATGCGGCCTGGGTTGACAGAGAAGGAATAGGTGTAGTTTGAAGTGAAGATGCGTGCAGTCATAAAAGGGACCGTGGAGGGGAGTGAAGGGTCTTGGTTTGGAGCAGTGGTTGCAACTCCTTTCAATAATGGCGCGAACTTGGAGCCGGTGTCCCCGACCCAAGTACGACCACTATCATCAGCTTCTTGGGTCGATGCTCCGCAATTTACGAGGATGAGGCCAGTGGAGTTGTTATCAGCCGCCATGGCGAGTGATAAGAGAGCTAACAGTGTGAGGCATGTGAGGGTAACTGGTAGGGCTGGGAAAGCCATTTTGGATTTTGCGGTGGTTGGTGTACCAGAATCAAAGAATTGGGGACTCCATCGGATCAACTTGCTACAGGATGTTTGCATAATGCAAGAACATTGTGATTTTCTTCATCGGTTTTGAGGTAAAAAAAATTCAGACTGTTGTTCAGTGAAGAAGGCACACCTAGAAAGTCACAACCTGCAAAAAAGAAGTTGATAATTCAGTAAACTTGAAAAACAGATAATCGATGTGAGGGAGAACATCAACGTGTATGAGTAAAAGAACACTAGTAGAACTTGCAAGCAAATTGAAGTTGCTGATATAACCAAAAAATGGAAACTGTTGGAGAAGAGATTAATATGAATACGCTGCTCAATAATTCAGCTTTTGTGTATTTTTAATTTCTTTCAAATAAGAAAACAACTTTCAGATATTTAGCTATCATGAGGGCAGATGCAGCAGCATGTTACTAGTATAACACTGCATAAACGCAGAGCAAGTTTAAGAAAACAACACATCAGGGAAAAGGTAGCTATATTTCTTTATAGAGGGAGTACATGGCATTTGTGAATGAAAACTTGAACAGATCACACCAAGAAGAGAAAATAAAACATAGAGCAACAGTCCTGAATGAGGGATGATTCTACATCTAGAAAAGAAACCGGTGGACAACTGACCTTCTATTTTTCTGAAATGGTATTTCCCCTAAAAAAAGACGGCCTGCTGTTGTTGCTAAGGCTGTAGCTCACATATACTCTTTTCTTTTGAAACCAGATCACCAAAACAAGAAAGAGTACCCAAATGACCGCCAGCCAGACTAAATCACCCGGCCGGCGGATCGTCGAAGAAAGAGGCAAACAAACCCTTTGATTTGCCGAATTTGGCGCCAAAACTACGTCTACTGGAACCCGTCAAGCACAGTAATGGAGCTTTGTCCGAATCAAAGGAGCTCGAAAAGGACGAACGAGGAGGTGGAGGAGGAGGAGGCATGGGGTTACCTGAGCAGGAATGAAGGCTGAGCTCGCTCGTGTGGGAACTGGGAGGAGAGATCGGAGCCGCGGGGGAGGTGAAGAAGGCCCCGGCGGTGGCGGCGGTTCACGCCGCGTTTGGTGGGCAAAAGTGGCGAGAAATGGAGCACGCGCTGGCTCAGTGCTTTCTTTTCGGGGGGATTGTTCGCGTGGTACTCGGGTACGTTAGCACTAAATATTGTACTCTACTACTGCTGGGGTTTTACATACAAGTACCTCTACTCCTGCAAATTCTATTCAGCGGTTCTTTAAATTTTCATTTTTGTGGAAAGCGGTTCTTTAAATTTGAAACATCAAAATCGCTACTGTCAAAGCATCTACAGTCCGGGCGTCTCAAGCCGGCCTCAAACGCCCAGGTGGCTGACCGGTCACTGACCGATCAGAAAAACCAACCCACCCGAACGCCTTAAACCGACGCCAAACGTCCAGACTGTCTAGCGCCCCGGATATGGGGTGGCCTGGGCGTGCCGGACCCACTGTCGACCCCACTATGTCCCCACAAAAAACCCCAATTTTGAAAACCCTTACTCACTTCATTCCGCTCTCGCTTAGTCTCTTCTTTTCCCCTCCTCCGATTTCTTCCGATCCAATCCGATGACTCCAGTGAGCATGTCGACCTTCGATAGCCGCTCCAACTCCGACGTCAACGTCGACGAGGAACTCACCCTCCGAATTGCGCTGGAGCGGTCCAAGGTGGACAGGGGGGACAATTCCGGTCTGCTCCGTCCTCTTCCTCAGCTCCCGATGCTCGTCGACGCAGCGCCGACCCGTCTCGTCCGTCGTGCAGCTCCGAACGCCCCGCTCTAAATCTCCTTCAGGTACGCCGCCCACCACCACCACCATTTGCTCCGGATGTGGTACACGGGCGCTACTGGGTCCTCGTGCCCGCGTCGACGCCGGCGCGCATGAGGACGCCCGAGTCAGAGGCATGAGCAGCCCGTCGCGAGCAGCAGCGACCGAGGAAGAGGGCGCAGGCAGGGGAGGCGCTGATCGTACGCCGGGCACGCGAGCGCGTAGGTAGATCCCGAGGCCGCACTCCTAACCCCAGCCCCCCGCCGCTCTCTCACGACGACGAAGACGGATGCGCGGCTCCTCCGCCGCCAGAATGCCAAGGCGCTCTGACTCATCATCTAGCTATCGGAGCGCGAGGCAGACAAGGAGACGGCGGCCAAGGCGAAGGCGGCCTGCCATGCGAAGGAGCAGGACCACCTGCTCTGCAGGCTATCGGGCCAAAGGTGCAACTCCGACTTCGACCTGATGGATGGCTCCACCTACAGTTCCAACGACGACGCACCACTGCACGCCGACGCGTACAAGGAGGAGGGCGCAACTACGCCCAGTGATCGCAATGGGAAGGGGCCGACGAGGAAATGGTGATTTCCTCCGCCCTTCCCCATTTTGTCTATGTTTTATTTATGTTTTAAGTAGTTTGTAGTATGGATTTGAACTGTCCGCCGATGAACTATAGTCCTCAAGTCCGGCGAAGCAATGATGATTCGGCATGTTGATCATGTTTATACGTAGCGTTGCATGGGTTTGATGTTTTGGATATGAGAGACACGGCTGTGGGAGAAAACATATCTGGTGTGACCATACCCGCGTTTGAGGGGCCATATTTGCTGTCCGCAGCTGTAGATACTCTTATTGGTCTAATTGAATGATGATCAAGGTACACTCCGTTTCTTTCCTAACTGTATGATGCCCAACCCTATTTGTGCAGGTTCTATCCAATAATTTCATGTTGCACACTATGAGTGCATGGGAGCAAATTCCCTCATGACGAAACTAGTGACTATTACCTCCGCCCTGGTACTAGTTCTATTTTGGGTCATACTCCCTCCGTCCGTAAATAAATGTACATCTAGCATTTGTCGTAAGTTAAAGTTTTAAAACATGACATAGGAAAAAGTACCAACATTTATGGCACTAAATTAGTATCACTAGATTTGTTTTGAAATGTAGTTTCATAATATGCCAATTTGATGTCATATATGTTACTACTCTTTCCTATAAAGTTGGTCAAAATTTTAAAACTTTGACTTAGACCAAAAGGTAGAGGTACACTTATTCGCGGACGGAGGGATTATGTTGATCATGATCTTAACTAATACTACCTTCATTTCGAAATATAAAATGTTGGAGTAGTAAAATATAAGTTATACATAGCAAAAATAATATCAGTGAAAACTACATTTAAATACCAATCTGACAATATAATTTCTAGTAGCATGCATCATTATTTGTTATTTAAATATGTGATCAAATTTTGACCCCAAATACGATAGGGAGTAATAAACCCAAACAGAGGTAGTGGTTGTTAGTTCTGAGCCATTCCCTCTCCGGTGAGGGGTGTTTTTGTTGAGTTACCTGTAGCAGGGCCTCGCCATCTTGTACAACGTTCGACATTTGCACCCGACGACTATGTAACTCTTTCCCTTTCTTTTCGGGATCAACCGTTTAATTGAAACTTTGTCACATGGACAACATGGCATACTAAAAATCCACCGACTTGGACAATAAGGAATAAACATTTCAGAAGTTATTTCAGCGGGGTCATATTAGCACGGTGCATATTAATCACGATACTCTAGCCCCAGTCATAAATCAGTGAACTTGGAACATGTATCAGCCCTTCTGGTGAACCTTCTCCTCTCCCAACCCTAGCAAGAGCTAATCTTGGGTGCACCATGTCGTAACTTCCCCGTTGTCGGTAGGTCACCACCTCCCCTCCTCCGGTGGCCTTGAGCACGAATAAGACCCGACCTACCAGATGGAGATGCAGTTTCCCTGGCGATTTCAGGTAGGCGTTTGTTGTCCATTGCTTTGACCCTTCCGACGGTGGTGTACAATAAAGTCATCTTCGACAATGTGTCATTGAGGTGGTAGTGGCATCTGGGTGGTGAATAATTCCTTCTCGAGCCTTCCCGTCATGATGGTGTTGTTTGTGGTAACATTGTTGTTTCGTGGGTATATATATCCCTTTTGCTTACTCTAGACGCGAGGTTATGTTTAACACGTTTTGTCATGGCGGGGCGTCTTCCCTTCACGACTGAGTCCTCGAGCCTCATCTTCATCACCTTGGTGCTCCTTTTGGTGCCTGCGTGAGGTACACAAGACTTTTTTGAGGTTGGGCTCTTGGATCTACGACTCTTTCGTTTGAATGACTTCTTCTCCGGTGCTATGATCTGGCAAGACCGTGGCATTTGATGACTTCATGTCCGTAATCAACAATGTTTGGGGGGCATATGGTATTGGAGTGACTTGCGCAACAGGAAGAAGACGGCCGACCCTAATGAACTTTAACGGATAACGGACGAAATGGCGAGCTATTTAAGAAATGTGATTTCTTATTGTTTCGATGATTCTCAATGGAAGATCGTGGTGTTTTTCTTTTTTACCAATTTCTTTTGCAAATAAAAGAAAATTCCGTTCGTGGGATGAAGTCGTAGTTTCTGGAAAGCATAGGGTTGTTTTACGCCATGGAGCCTCCCAAAGTGGAGCAGCCTGTGGCCAGTCAACCGGTCAACAGAAAGCGACGGCCAGGAATTATTGCGGGCCTGCCCGCCATGCTATTACTCATTATCCAGGTTCCTTCCGGATTGGCAGTCGGAAGCAGCTTGGGCGTGGTTCAATGGCGAGTCGCGGTCGAGCTCCCGTGTGGAGCATGCAACCCATGGAAAAGACCGGCAGACTTAGTAAACTACTCGTCATTAAACGTGAGACGCCGAGGGGGGCTAGAGGTAGACCTCAGCCGGTCAATGGCTGGCTGGACCCCAGATAGATAGGTGCGGCACGGTGCTGTAGCTCTCGCCGTTGGCCCCTGTTTTGGCACCAAGGGCACGTCGCCGCGCGAGGTCTTCGGTGGACTCAGTCAACGGAGGAAGGGGTGTGTGGAATTGCAGTGCAATATTCCTAATTTATTAGTCCTCTTTGTATTTAATGTTAAATTTTAATCTTAAATTTAACTAACAAAATATTAATGCATGTTATAAAAAATAATGTAATTAAAAAACTATATTCAAATGCGAATCCAACTATATAATTTTTTATAACATGCATTAATATTTTATTAGTTAAATCTTTAGTTAAAATTTGACATAAAATACAAAAAGGACTTATAAACCAAGATGAAGGTACTACTAGTAAACTAATAGGACTCATAAACTATAGTAGTAGTAGTACTTATAAACCAGAACTCATAAACTAGTAGTAGTAATACTAGTACTTATAAGCCAGGACTCATAAACTACTAGTAGTAGTAGTAGTGAAGATCCTGGCGGCGAATCCATCCGTTCGGTCACGAGTAAGGTTTTGGATCCC